>NC_047170.1:14550144-14882144 GCF_009819705.1 Hippoglossus hippoglossus | reverse complement strand
AGGCAAGTTTTACCCTTTTACTCGACAGGTTCTATATTTATCACATCTTGTGACCTGTCCTGTCCGAGGACCTTCTTCAACAAGGTGCAGAGATTCTCGCTAAAGATTAATGAGTTTCACCTTTAATGCTGAGTGGTTGTGATGGAAACTGACCTAAGTATAATGAATCTCACGTCAACTAACAGCGCCCTGCAGAGGCACACAACGGGTCACATGTATTTTTCTCCTTAATGTTAATTTCTTCTTGATCACAACAAGACTTTTTTATATCTTTGTCATTTAAGCCCCGTTTTTTGGCTTCGTGATTTCGCTTTGCCTTCGATAATAGTCAATGAAAAGTACTTAATACACTTTAAACCGTATGTAAGAGACTCTTCTACCTGGAAAACTAAATTAAATACGAATTTCACAGTTTAAATGACACTTACCCAAGCAGATAAAGATCTCGAAGTTTAGCTAAACTGGAGAAAAAAATCGCTCGAAAGATGAATTAAATTTCCTTTTTCTTCAAACATGCCCGCCTCTATAATATATTATCTATCTGTGGTTTGAAGATTTCTATTACTACACATCAGCGTCACAGACATGCAGCCACCCACGCTCTCAGTTATGACTTTTATCAACCCACAAATTACAATTTTGAATATTTTGCTCGGATATTAGGGACCGGATGCTACGCGGCACCTGCCAAACCACATTAAGCCTTTATTTGTAATTTAAGTCACATTTCCAAGTCCACACTATATCACTTCCCTCCTTATTCTCCTTCTTCCTGACAGCTCGCAAATCTGGTGCTATATGTGTTTCCTCTAATGACATAACACAGCGTTTCCAATAGTCGATGGTACTTATTCTTCCCTCTGGCACAAGGGAAGACTGTGGCTGTGAACCAAATGGACCAGCAGTGGAAATCATTCAGGTCTTCCCAGAACGCTCTCTTGTTTTATCCTAAAGTTTAAGGTTTGCCGGGAGAGAGACGGGTAGTTTAGAGGCTTCTTCCTCTCGGGAAAACTCTTGTGAAACTTTACATTGGGCGAGGGGGGGATTTCTGAGGCTGGTGTTAACAGCGCCAAGGTGATGAGACATCGTGCTACCGACCGGCCCAAGCAAGAGAGAGCGACAGGCTGGTGACAGGCCGGGGCACACAGGCCTCAGTGAGTCACTGATATGGGACAGCGATGACATGCCGTCACTTCAGCTTCTGCTCTCCAGGGCTCTGCAGCTCTATTTTAGCGAGGAGGGACATATGTGGAGGAACCGACTGCAAGAGCAAGACTAAGTCTGAGAGGGACAAAGGAGGGCAAAAGGATAAAGAAAAATACCAACCCTCCTTTTTTTTTTTTTGTCTACGAGCTTCAGAAAAAAGGATGATGTGCAATGAAAAAAAGGCGAATTGCGTCATCATGGACAAACAGGAGACTTTCCCTCGGAGAAAAGAAACTCAGACCTTCATTCCTCCAAAAAACGTCATATGCTTACGTCGAAGGGGTCAAAGCCAGAGCTGCCATAGTAATTGTGACTCCTGTCCTTTGAGAGCAAAGGGGGAGCGATGTGATGTTATTACAGAGCCACAAATATGAAGGGATAAAGACAGAGTTTCCCACCGACAACAGTATTTACTTTTAATCGTGACGGTAAACTTTCCTTATCCCCAAGGTTATTATTAACTTGTAATTTGAACCTAGAACATGACAAGTTGTTTTTGAGCATAAACAGATTTAAACCAACTAAATGAACTACTGCTGTGTAATACCCTGCCATTTACTCACATACAGATGATGGTATTGTGGACATCTGGATCGTGGTTTCGTGGATCGTGGTTTCACTTCTTAATGTGTTCATTTGTTAATACAAATGAACACATTAAGGTTCATTATTCAGCTCCTATTATTTCTAAGAGCTCATTGTATTTTCTTTGATGTGATGATTCATGTGGCCACTAGAAACTCCACAAATATGGTGCTAAAATATATTTTTGCCTGACACCCTGGAGAATATAATAACTGTGATTTCCTTCTAAAGTTTATTTTACTGACGAGCCAAAAAAAATCCTTGTAATGCCACGCAACCTTTTCTCGTCTCCCAACAATCCACTGAGTGAGACATTCATTTGTCCTCTTGTGTTTCATTGAGCTGAAGATTCAACAAAGGAGGAATAAGTGAGAAGCCAGTGACTCAACCTGCTCAACCTACGCACATACGAATGATCTGCACATCCACGCCCCTTAAAGCTAGAGGGAGACAGATCTCTTGACATATCACAAACAGCTAGAACACGAGCTTCAGGTGGAGGGTCGTCGCATTAAAGGAACGTCTGCTTTTACAAATACGAACAGCTCAGACTCCCCCTTTTAGGAGCGTCGTTGTTTCAGTTTGATAGAGAAAGGAAAGTGACAGGTACTTTAATAACACAGTCACTCCTGACAGCTTGTTATAAAGTTGAGACGGGGGCAGCCAGTCTGGCCCAAAACTTCACAGATATTCCGCTCACACTCTGGAGCCCCCCTCCGTCTTCGGACACACTCAGTCAATACATGATTGATGCTCATGCAAGCATGGCAGAGGATTTCCTCAAGGACTCATCCATACCATTTCATTAATGATTACGGGCCTGTTCTCTCGCCAAGGAGGACACGAAGTGAAAGGCAGAGATATAATGTTTCACAGCCAACGAACAGCTTAATTAGGCACCTTATAGCTGAATTTGGTATTTATTCCCGTCCAGCAGGAACAACCACACACGTGCACACACACCTTTCTCTTTTTTTATGCTCCAGACAGCCAGGTCCAGTAAACCCACTTTGCCCCGATTATGCAAGCTGATGGGATGAAGCTCTTCATCTCCCCTCAGACCAGTGAGGGATCTGGGTGTAGTGTCCCTGCATTAATGCTAAACTAATTCCTCCACTCGTCTGTGACTATGTGCCGGTTGGCCGAGACCCTGAGCTGGTTATAATTAGCACCGTGGCTGCGGCCGACACTTCATTAATGACCTTCAGACTCATTTATTTATTTTTAAATCAATTGTGCATATTATGTTTTCATTTACAAACATATTTACAGAAATGTGTTCTGGTTCTGAGCTCCCACACGTGCAGATTTTTTTTCATTCAGGAATCTGCACTGATAAATGCTTTTTTTGTACATTTTGTGTTGGTGAAAATTACATTAAGATAACATGAGATAAGTTCAGACTTTATTGATCCCACACCGGGGAAGTTCCCTTGTTACAGCAGCAGGCAAATCAGAATGAGGTAGGCAAGAGAATAAAGTAGAAGTCAACAGAATATGTACATAATATACACCCTTCACTACAGCAAAAAAATATTGTTTGTATAATAAAAAAAACTCAAGTAACTCAAGTATTTTGCTTCAGTTCAGTGCTGAGGTGCTTTACTTGAATTTTATTCTCAGTGTGACTTTATAAAAATGACTGAGGCACCAGCTGACCCCCTGTCAAAGTAGTAGAACGTTAACTGTAATGTAATGATTGAATTAAAATTTCTAATTCTAAGAGGGTGGCTACCTGACCTGAGACTGTCGGGATGTGTCGTGACCTGTTAGGACCTGTCGGGGCCCGGTGGGTTGGGCCGTGTTCGGACAAAAATGTTGGTTAGGTCGTGTTGGCTGAGCTTCCTACTTGATTTTTTTACACTGCACATGCCTGAAATGGTGTTTTTAGTGAAACCAGTACATAAATATAAGATGAATTAAACTAATAAGTGTTTTCTTATGTAAGAAAAACAAAATCTGTCTTACATAAACTATTTATGCAGAATTACTGTATGTGCTTTGATGCCTCCAAATTATAGCACATCACATTTCCTCTTATCCAATAAATGTCCGAACGAGACCAGGGCCTCCTGCATCAAATGATGAGATGATCTGCCCAGAGGAAACACCACAGCCCTGCGTGGGATTTCATAACATGTTGAGTTATCATGAATCAGAAAACGTGGCATTCAACAAGCGCACACGCCAAAATCAATTTGTCCGAGGGAAAACAAGCTGTTTAGCTCAAAACCCGTTTTCAGACGCCTTCCGGCCGAGTCCGCTGTCCTCCGTGGTCTTCTGTGTACAAAACGAGACCCGTGACAACATGACTTATCGGCCTTTAAGGAAAAGACCTCAAACAGATGTATCTGGTAATGTGAGTGAGCAGCAGGCCAGGACCTGCAGAGAGTCGTGTCTCGTGTCCTACTTAACCTGTCAAGGCCAGTCTGAGATCTACTCAATCAAGTCTGTATGGGTGTAAAAGAAAAAACAGAGACGGAGAGCAGAGGTGAATAAAACACTGAGGGGGTCAAAAGGCTTGTGTATATTTTTATCCTCAGGCATTTACCAAATCTCGCTCAAGATCACGTAGCTCAGCATCCATCCGGCTCCTCGCCTTGACCGTTTCTTTGGAGCTTTGCAGAAATGAGCTACCTGAGCAGCAGCCGCAGAAATGACAAATAAATCCGATACTCAATCCACTTCTGTCGAGGCTGAAGATTGTGAGACAGAAGGAAAGAAGGAACGGAAGGTTTCTCAGAATAGCTGCACCCCCTGGGGAATGTGTATGTGGGTGATGTTTGTGCCTGGTTGCTAAGTGGTTATTTATGGAAAACTGTTTATGATGTTCGGAGGGTATCCCTTAGATAGCAATAATACCTGCAAAGCTGTTTTTAAGCCTGCAACTCTAATGAGAGTGACATGTTACTGAGTGTAATAGACCTCATTGCTTCCTCTTTTTTTCTAATATCAAGTTCGAAAAGTATAAGTTTGAAAAGCAAACACTTAGAGTAAAGAATGTTTCCAGCTGAATGGATTAAATGCAGTTTTAGATAATTATGATTTTGGACTTAAAGGTTTCGTGAAATAAAAGTTGTGTTCTGTTGTTGTCACCGTGTAGTCAGAGGAACACTCCAGGTTAGTCCTACATTTCCACAAAAACGGTCAAACACGAAGCAGCAGTGGCGGAAATGTCCTGACCTTTAGTCCCAAGTATCTACATCAAGCCTACTCTGAATCTTCTGAATCCTTTAAAATGGGAAGCAGTTTAATCACTGTGGACATTATACCGCTGTTCAGGCTGAGAAGTACTCATAATAGTACACTAATCTCTGTGTGGTTGTAAAATTGATGGAGCTCTCCTTTAATACGAGGCAGTGTCTGCTAGCGACAGGTTGCATAGACATTGTCCATTAGGACGGTGAGAGTGGACACTTCTGTTGAGGGTAGCAGACCAGTTTACCTACGTTCGCCAGCAAATGGTCACAACTCTAGGGCTGCAGATGGTCCGTTAAATACTTTAACTATATATAACATTCGATTAGTTGTGTGCTATCTGAGGAACAATTTAGATTTCCCCCACAAACCTTTAATAGTTGCTTCTATTTCTATCTTTGCGATATTGAGTCACATTAGCGTTCAGTTGGTCTTCAGGGAAACGTAACAGGATGAAGACAAACTTCTCAACAAGAAAGCAGAAGGTGGTTGTTGACATGTACTGTGTGATGTTGCACGATAAATGCTTAAGACAAGTAAAATAACTAAGCTAAAAAAGTATATTTATGTAGCACCGTTCACAGACACTAGTCACAAAGTGATTCATAATTAAAGTGTTAAGAGAGCAAATGAAAACAAGACAAAACACATAATCTCCAGGTAAAGATAGAAAGGGGAAAACATCATCATTATTGACAAAACAGAAGATGATAACGACAGAAAAATGACCTTTATCTTACGATTGCTAATCAAATATTTAAAACTTTCTATTATGATTCTTAAAACGGACAAAGGGAGAATAACCCGTGGGTGTCATAGTGGGCAGCGACACAAGAATGACACTGGAATTCTGGCGGTGTAACCCTACACAGGGCTGGCATCACCCTGTGGGGGGCTCCGGGTGACATTTGACTACAGCTGCAGGAGGCCCAGATGTGCCACTTTGATGGAAAAGAGACGTGTCAGCTCAGTATGCCAGCCTTGACAGAGAAGACACGTACAAGGAGAGACCAGTCTCACCGTTGGGAAGTCACTGTCCTTTTTTTTTCACAAACCCAGAGTGGAGTTCAAATGAAACCACTCGCTGAAAACTCTTGATCGAGTTTCAAGAGGGCTTGAAGGATGCGTCCTCTGTGCGCCGATCAAGCTGCACTGGGGAATCATCGACTGCGGGAGGCAAAATAAAAAAAGAGGAAATAAATAAAGGCGGCTTTATCGCTTCCTCGGTGTCAATTACAGCGAGGTCTTATCAAAGCACTTCAGCTTTATTAAAATGCAGTGCACTGGCAGGCCAATAACCTCTGACAAATTAATTGAATTTTGACAGACAGCTTATAGCAGGAGGAGAGCAACGGAGATCATTAAACAGACCTCAGTGGAGATCAACAAGCAGACATCGATAAGCCCGGCTCTTTGATGGCAATAAACCACAGTGTACGACTTTATTATACAGCAAATATGTTTGCTCACACTTTGGCTTCATTATAAATGCATCCAACAACAGACTTTAGTGATTGGTGTCGTTTGCAGTAGCTGCTAGGCTGCAGACACTAGGTTTTTTTTTATAAGGGAGAGAAGACGACAAAACAACAGCAGGATTACGCAACAACTACTGAACTGATTTTCTTAAAACTTATAAGGTTGGGGTATAAAGTGTTGATATACACAAAGCAACAGTAGGCTGTGACGCCATCATTTCACAAATGCTTAACCTTTACATGTAGGCTACTCATGGATATACAGAGACCAGGTTTTTTGAAAATCTGCACTTTGAAAGGTGTTTGTAAAAATCTATGTTTTAGTGATTTAGGACGTTTTTCTAAAGAAATACTGTAAAGAAATAAATCGGGCTTGGAGATATTTGCGGATAAAGGATCGGGTACAGAGTTTTGCGGGTGCGGGTTTGCAAAAATGTAGGCCGCTAGTAATTAAACAAGCTCAAACAGGCTCCAGCAAAGTGGACTTTATAGTTGGAGGAACAATGTCTCGTCACGTGGACAAACCAGGATCAGTGCAGATCAGGTGAGGTAGCTCCATATCTCAACTCAAACTATAACCTGTGAGTGCAGGAAACTTCACATTTCATTTTAGGTGTCTCATTTTCTCCTGCTCCTACAGCTCCTACCTCTCTTGATCATGAGACGACTGTGAATTAAACCTCTCGTACCATTTCCCCGGGGACAACCGCAGCGATATCAATAGCCTCGATCACGCTAATCTAATCTCTGCTGTCACCCAGGCTGCTCCCTCTATTTGAAGAACATTTTACCACCTCAGTCTCAATCTAGATGCCTTCACACTCCTCTCAGAGACCCCAGGGACTAAACCATGATTGTTCATTGAGCATTAAAAATACCCTGTTCCTTTTTTAATTCCTACTGCGCACAGACACGTGCAAATTACGCTTTCATAATGTTATATTGTTTTGTTCTCACATGAGGGTTTCCCAGTATGCACCTAGTCGGAGATATGTTTGAGAAATATATGCTTTCATATTAGTTTAGCAGTGTGAACTTGGGCAAAGATTAGTAACCTCAGGTGTTTGATTAAACCTTGTGTTCTTTTTGTGTTTCTCTTTGCATTAGGGTTGAACAAACTCTCAAAAGTAGCATCTTAATATCCAGAGTTTTTTTTAAATCTCTCCATTTAAACACAGAGATGAAAGATGCTCTTGGAGCGACCAAACATTTTCATTTGTCCTCTGGATCGCTGTAGTACGGGCGCTGGAGTGAAATGTCTTTTGTCATAAATGAGGTCAAAATGAAGAAAAAGACACTTTAAATCAGGAATTTAACAATAAGACCTCTGTCACAGAGCTGATTGAAAACACCTTCCCCTCCTTGATCAGAGTAACAATTGTGGTATTAACTCTAATTATGGTCCTTTATGTCGACTCCAGATGACAATGGGGTAGAATAGCAAATGATTAAAGAGTAGAAACGGAAAGTTTAGGCATTCTGCGTATGATGGGGAATGTTAATATGGTTTGTATTCAGAAGCACCTGATTGGTCAACATTGTGAGACCTTAAGACATAAGTCCTGGGAAAGAGTTGGCTCACTATGAACTGGATAAAAGTAATGAAGTGCATCAAGTAAAATAATTACACAACACTGGGGTACAATTTATGAATGTTTTATTTTGTTTCTTTGTGCTTCATTTTGTACATGGTCGATTTTTATACTATATATTTTTAAGTTGCATCTCGGTTTCCCTGCACGGGATCGAGAAAGTATCTTGTTTTGGAGAATTTCATAGTTTGTGATAATTGAATATTATTTAACTAAACTATATTGAAATAGTTATTTGCGAATATCGGAAAAACAATTTCTCCTTTTGTTGTTTCATAGAATACTCTTTTAATCAGTCCCACCCTGCAAAAGCTTTCACCCTCAAATCCTTTTGTGACCAGAAATGAACTGAACCACAGATGAGCTTCCCAGCACCATTAGAGGAACTGTTTGTGACGACACCTCTGCCCTCACGGTGGCTACGATCCAGCTCCGTGTGAGGGCGTGGTTTTTGGGAAACCCACAGAGAGATGAAAGTAGGGTGGAGTGTCGCTGCAGCCATGTTTGTTTGGGACAAATCATCGTGAGTTACCTGCCTTGTGAGCTGTGATGTTACCTGGATTGACCTTTTCCCCTGCAGGTGACAGGATGCGGATCGGCAGGAGTGCGCGGCGGTGGGTCCATGATTAGACCAGATCGGAACTGCAGGGTGTGGTGTTCTCTGTACCGCTGTCACACACATCAAACAGTCAGGCGTCGCCGTCAGGTACGAAGGATCAGCAGGAAACTGAGAGACTGGAGGTGGAGAGTGACTCAAAGCTTCGGTTCTCCTGTGTCGTCACTGCCCCTCTGACCTCTGGGCTTGTTTACACCCTATATATGGGTGTGCGGTCCTGGTCTTATCCACGTTGTGGGGACACCGACTACAAAGTTGCATTACAAGGACATGTCTTCCTTATGGGGACGTTAGTCACATGAAGACATGTTTTAAGGTTCAAGGATAAAGTTAGGGATAGGTATGTAGTAGGTTTTGGTTATGGACAGAGTTTGTGTTATAAGTCAATGTACAGTGCGTGTCTGTCTGTATGTGTGTGTGTGTTGGTGAGTATGCACATAGGCAGATGCAGGTGTGTGTGTGTGACAACCACGGGGAGTTGGTGGTGAAAAAAATTAATGCCTGTAAATGAATTAACCCTGAGCAGCTCTCACACTCGCAGGAAAAACAAATTTGCACCTCTTTCACACTCACCTGGCTGCATTTATTCATGAACTTCTCACATGTAAGAAAGGCACAAAGATGGTGAACATGGAGAGAGCTTTTAATGCTGCAATTTACATAACTCCAGACACTTTCTACAGAATGTACTATTCATTTTACAGGCGAGATTCATGGAGCACAATTAAAATGTGAACAGGAGGCTTTTACGTGTCTTATTAAACACTGTAAAGGACAGATTTTATTGTTACACAATGAAGGGAATCTCTTTTGAATAACAGCAATACACCACTTGTTTCTGAGCTTTCAGGCAATACAAAGTCAAAAGAGAAAATGTGGTAGAAACTTTCAATGGACTATGAATGTTATGAACAAACTAGTTCTATCATAGTGTTGCACTTGGTTGTGTGTATGATTGTAGTGGAAGTGGCCTGGTAGTTTAAAGAAATGACAGCTTGAGAAATCCTCCTGCTTTCTGCGTTTCTACTTTATTTATCTTTGAAAATGTCAATCGATTTCTTCCTCAACTAAAATGTTCAATCTGAGAGAAACTAAAATATTCCCCACATTGTTAGTCAGGAATGTAGTGTTAATGTATCATGTACTGGATATGAATGACTATACAGTTGGTTGGTTTATCAGGTATTGCCAGATTTTTCCCCCTTTGGTGTCTGAACCTGTGAGCTACACTATTTCCGATGTGCAAATTAAAACGGAAATCCTGCTATGAACTCGCTCAGGCTGTTTTTTTTTTGTGAAATAATATCCTCCGAAGAATCTCGGTGCCAGGGTTTACCTGAGTCCATTTTCTGTCTGAATCAATATTCTAATAACAGTCTGACCCGGGTCCCAAAAGGACCACGTTGACCTGCTACATATTGTAATTTCAGTCTGCCCTCGAGGAACGAGCTGGGGTGTATCCTGGCTGCTTTGCCTTTTGTTTAATGTGATTATGGGCGGGAAAGCAATCAACCAAACTCTGCGAACATGAATGTTTAGCAGAACAGAGTGAGATATTGAAAAGTTAGACCAATGTATGACGTTTGTTGTGCAAAACTAATATTGCAGGGTGTTAAAGGAATGAGAATATAATATAACTAAGGCGTACAAGGGGAAAACACTTTCATTCAAACATGCAAATCTCAGCACATTGTGTTCTGCGGGCAGAATGAGGGGAATCTCATTTTCAGACAGCGAGAGTTTTCCTCTGCCTCGTGCGTGGGTGTGTCCCTGAGTACGTCTCAGCATCTTCTGTGCGATGCCAGATCTCATCTGTTACACTGCAAATACGAGACGGTCACCGGAACATCTGGTCACGCCGTTTAAGTTGTGAAATTTTTTAAGCCTCCGGTCCCTGGCCAGATCGCAGCGGGCGACATCCGTGCCACACAATGAAAACTGTCACATCTGTTACAGGCTGATATAAATGACCTAATGCTGAGTCGAACTCTGAATGAAGTATTAACATTTGTCCCCTCTCAGCGGGTTAAGAGGTGCAGGCGGGGGATGCAATGAAAGACGTCATCCAGTTGGGGTGAAACACAAATCACCACGGCCTCTTTTAGTCTCAATTTAGGAATTGTTTACCGCTCCTCCAAGCTGCTCTCAGAGGAGAAATGATTGACTCTCGACAGAGAAGTGAGTTTGACATCTCTGCTCTGATTAACTGGCTCTGGAGAAGTGGGTAGAAATAACAAAACAACAAGTCCTCTTCCAGATTCCTCTTTTGATTAAATATGTTTAATTAAATATTTCAAGCTGTGTTTTGGCCTGCCTGCATTTGTACCGCTTGTGAAAGAAGGAAGCGATCCAAAAATGCAGACGTTACTACAAGAGAGCTGCAACCTTTTGCCATCACACTGTAAATAACTTTATGAACATCTTTATTTATAAGGGTCAAATTTGCAGCAGACGTATTGTTTCGAAAATGCAAGAAAAGATGCAACAGATGGATTATCTTGTCTGTTTTTTGGCCCATTTGATTTAAGGGAAAGCTCACCCAAATTCCAAAAAGGTATGAGCATTGCCATCAGCATCTCAGTCACTGAGACATGTGTCAAGCTGCTCATCTGCATTTGAGGAATTGTTCCAGGTTGCCCAGATGACATGTGACCAGCTGTGGCCCAGTGTCGATAGGACAGAGGACGAGACGGGATCTCAGACACAAATGTTGCCCGGTGATGTGTGGCGCACCTTCTCCCCGTTCTCATTATCCTCTCTCTGGGTGTTAAGGAGGAGTGGAGACGGGAAGGTGCTGGTGGAGACTGCCTGGCTAACCCAACATCCCCTGTGGACAGGGAACAGATGGGACTGTCTCCCTCCACACAAATCACTGCCAAGGAGGCTTCAGCCTGCTCCCATGACCGGTGCAAATTGACAACTACTGTTTACTCAAACAACAGGAGAGGCCAGGGGATGAAGGCAATGTGGAGACAATACAAACCAGTGGTGGAGAAATGCTTGCAAAGTGGATTTTAGCCAAGGAGTTTTACCATTACAGAAGTTCCATTTTATAGTCAAACTTAAATTTGAATTTGGTACAGTTTTAATTGATAGCATAAAGCTTTTTTGGATATATTTTTAGAAACCATGCCTAAGAGTCTTAGGCAATAACTAGCACGTCTTATACATACCCGCTAGAACAAATATGCTAAGATATCTAGCCTACCTGGTGGTGTGCATTGCTTCCCATTGTACAGGAAACATTTGGTTCATTTCAATAACTGCTGAGTCATTGGGCAGCTTTGTAAGATGATGCTGCAAGTGTCCGTCCCACGTTATTAAATGAAGGAAGCATTGGCTTGTGTTTGCACTTGTGTTATCACGGCTGTTTTCACACTTTCTTTGAATGTCCAGTTGAGCTGATGGAAAGTGACCAAACCCAGAAAGCAGCATTACAGAGGAACATCATCACGACATTGCGTCCCATTTCCTTACGTAACATATAAGCAGGGTAGGTGCAGCTACAGAATCCCGACGTCGGCAATGTGTTGGCACTACGCAGAACCTACTTAATCCAATATGACTCATCTACATCCGCTCTATTTCGCGGTGCAGTCTGGGTAGAATAGCAATGGTTAAATCCCAGTTGGATGTAGCAGCTAAAATCACCCCTATTCGCCTCCTAAGACATATAAAATAATTACACTGTGAAGAGACCACGGAAGTGCAGCCTCTAGATGAAACTTACTCCCACTCACTTCCCTAATGGAATGACTGAGGAAATGATTTATTAAGATTGTCACTTATCCCAGTGATGGTCTATCTCCAATCCACCCACCCACCTGTCAGAGGACTGGGGTACCTGGGTAATGTAGTCATCCACTGGGGACATAATTAGAGAGCTGCCACCTGTACTTCCTCTCCTCTCTCCTCCTGCAGACCTAGACAGGCCTCATTAGAGAGACCAGAGCCTGTCTGTGCGCGTGGAAAAAGGAAGAGGAGTAAATTAATCTACAGTGGAAATCTGACACTAATTAGTGTTTTTGGCCAAAATGCTTTAAAGGTCCACAGAGACAATGGTATTGAATCACTGAATACATTTTAATTGTGCTCGTTAGTTGCAGAAAACAAAAACACATCAAAACATTGCAATTGGATCTTAATGAACATCTATTGACGGGACAAAACTGCCAGAACAGTGAAACCCCCCCTCGGTCTCAGGAGGATTCAGGGGAAGACGGAGAGGTGAGTGAAAGCATATACGCTTAGTCTCTAAATAACACCTCACTAATGAGCGCGTGCGTAGAGGCTGGAGGGGGATTGTAGGGGCCACAGTAAAAGTCATTTGACACTTGTTTGCAAAACATCTCAAACTGACACTGTACACAGTTAATATGGTTGATGTAATGATGCTGAGTCAAATGAAGCAAATGTTTAAAAGAATTTCCAATACGTTTTCTGATCATTTATGGAAGTAAGAATTGTCTGTTTTTCATATTTTTGCATTTGTCTTTATAGGCCTTACATTTTAAAACATTTCGTAGGAAGTTGAAACTGTATCTTTTGGTAGAAAACCACTCATATGAAGATAAACTGCACTTTGCCACAAATTGGAATTATGTGGTAAAACAATAAAATTAATGACAATGAAAATATTGCCCTGACTTCCGGATGATGAACGCAGGTGATTATATGAAACCGGAATAACAACTTCTTAATCATAAAGGATAAATTAGTCAGTGTGTTTTTTTACTCTTCAGATGAAGATGAAAAGAAAATTTTCCGACATCAGTTCTTAACTAGTAGATAAATACAAATGATAGGCTTCCCGATATCATCAGCTGCAACAGAGCGGATTCATTTCCTGTGGAATCCCTGCACAGTCTGCGAAGATGGGTTTAACCTTTACTAACGTTTTAAAACCCCAGAGGCCACATGTGTTGAGTACAAGTCATGAGGGAAATACAATAACCAAACGTAATGGTGATATTCACGAATGTTCTGAGTTTAGCTCCAATAAACATCACTGTATCTCCTGTTTTCATCAGGGGGGTGGGGTGGGGGGGGATGTCGTGTTTTATAAATACCGTGGTGACATTACAGTAAAGTAGCTGCTCAAAGGTTCATGGACAGGCAGCGGGATGACTGATACTCATAACATTTCACTGTTGACAGATGAGAACAAGCGTCTCGGGATTTGGGGGATTTGTCACTGATATTACACAGCCTAGACAAATCCGGTGATTGTTTGTTTATTCATCAACCAATAAAGCAGCAGAGAAGAAAACAGATGGAGGCAGACATTGCTCTATCTGCTCCGTACCTCCTGGGAGGAAGAGGAGATCAAGTAGCAACTCTGCTCAACCTGCAGCTCACTGTTGTGCAATCAGAGGGACGGATCCACTGTCGAAAAGGGTTTTGGCTGAAAAAATTATCAAAGTGCACAAGACAAGGGTTTGACAGAATTCATTTAATTGCAGGCGAGTAGAAGCTGCGAGGCATAAACAGCATCTATCCACTGCGACAACTGTACCGGCCTTAAACCTGACGTTCCCACTTCCTTGAGGTGTGAATTAGAAGTGTGACAGCCTGTGAATAAGTAATGATACTGAACATTACTTGCAGCTAAGACTTTTTTGCAGTTTTTAAGACAAATTACACCTTGATCAGTACAGTTCTGACTTTCGTGTGATTGTTAGCACAGCATGGAGCGTAGAGTCACTCAGCAAGGAATAGATGAGGTGAGATGAGCAGTGCAAAGGTTTTAAACAATTAACATGGATCTCAACTTCTAATCCCACACAAATCTTTGTCAGGCAAGGTTTCAACTTCATTCCTACACTGAGATAATTTAGTGAAAAGAATCCTGACAAAAATATACCAAAAAATCTGTTTAACTTAAGAATGTAATCAATATATTTAAAATAAACCAACCATACAACAAACATCAGTGTGATAAGAACGACCAAAGAATACAGGAACCATCTTTGAGAGGAAATTATTTAACGTGTACTTTGACTTTTTAGTTTGGTCCACATCTCATCCACTGACACGGAGTAGGCGTGATTTATGACCTAAACTGCAGCCAGCCACTCTGGCTTCACTTTTGGGGAGCCGTCATGTCATCCATCTTTATTTACAGCCTATGCTACAGACCCAGATTTTTACCAATGACACAAATATTTACACACTTACAGTGAATGTCAGACTGTGAACCCTGATATTAACGTAGAGTATTTGGTTGTATGTTAATTTACGTTGTCCAGGCTTTAATGGGACATAGCAAAGTGACACAGCCGTTAGCCACCAGATGGCTAGGACACAGTGTTGCTTGGTAACAATTAATCAACACATCATCGTACCAAGGTGAAAAAAACTAGAATGATAATTCTTTCATTATGCGTCACAGAGGATAAAAGCAAAACGAGGCCTTGATAGACATCAGACTTTGTGACAGATCCATTTTGACCTTAATACATTTATATTTTTATTACACTCACACACTTAAATGCACAATGAGATCGCCCGGCAGACAAAGAGGGAGGCGTCACAAACAAATCAAACTGCAGGAACAACCAGCGCAGGAGTGAGAGCTTGGTTAATTAACACTCTATATTTAGCCTTTCCGCTCACACAATGCAGTTGTCAGCAACGTTATGAGTGCATCGATGATATGAGTGACCCATAAGGGAAGAAGTGAACACAAAAAGGAAAAGAAATGTGCCTGAACAATTATGTCACCAAAAACACTGGTACTGGGATGTTGTGTTGTGTTCTGTGTTGATTCACAGCACATTGGGTTTGTTTTCGACACACCAGAATAGATGTTTCCGTCTTTGCTGTGGCATCTGGAGGTTGAGGAGGGGATGACCGTGCCACTGCAAAGAGAGGTGGAGATGTGGAGGAGAGCAACAGTTTCATAAGGAGGTGAAGTACATATGTGAAGTACAATCAGATACACATGATAATGATAATAACATGTTTTCTCTAAGAGCGTGTTCATAGTCCGTCAGTATGAACCTGAATACCCAAAGTAATTATTTGTATTCAAAATATTCTGTTTATGCCGCTAACAACTAAACAAGCATAACCTCCCACTTAACTAAAATAATAAATAATTACAGTAATATGTCAAACCCAAAATATCTCCACTTATGACCCTGGAAAACCACAAGACGTCTTTTCATTACAATCTTTTATGCTTTCATGTGGATTAAATAAAAAATGATCTAATATGTTAAATAATTGAGTACAATCTTGAAGTGGCTGCAGGTTGTGGCGTTAGAGAAAGTTCAGTTTCCCACCACTGCTCTCAAAACACATATACCTACACATATACATATATACATATATATCTGCACCAAATTGTATCTGCTAGTTATTAGCTCTCTACATCTGACTTTTCAAGAAAACCGTTTTGGTAGTTTTTGTGTAATCCTGCTAACAGACACCTTCTAAGCGGATGTAATAAAGACAATTCACACAAATTTCAACTGCCTTTGAGAAACTATCATTATTTCCCTGCTTTCTGACCTGACTGTCCATTCGGTGGTTTTTCATTTCACATGTTCAGAATCTCAAGCTTCAGGTCAACACCAGGCTCAAAGCCTCAGTGATCTCCTGTCCGTCCCCCAGGTTCCTCCCTGTGCATTTTCACAGCCCAAGCAGAAGATAAATTGGCAGGTGAATGGTGCTTTAAAGCTGCTCAGACCACAAATCAGTAACACAAGACAAAGAACACTGTATCAAGGGTGTATGGTAAATGCTGGGATGACTGGTGAGTAAGACAGTGTAGAAATATAGAAATACTACATCTCCTCTCGCATCGCTGCTGTCGTACACTGTTCAGTTGGAGTTATATCACAGCATATGTACAGTATAAGCCTGTGTGTGTGTGTTTAGTGCTATCTGAGCTACACCGTGTCACTGGTGACATTTGCGTTTCCCACCTACACACTACCACATGCAGAGAAAGCAAACAAATGCAAGCAGGAGTGTGAAAGCGATATCAGCAATTAAAGCCAAGTTAAACCAACACGACACAGAAACAAAGTGTTGACTGGCTTCTCCTGAAACAAGCAGGATGAGAGGGAAACAAATGTTAAGAACCAGTTTGATTCATTTCTGATCTGCTACCATCGTGGTTGAGGGTTGATTAAGCGTTAAGGTGCTTTGTACTCCTACCTTGTTCAGACAAAAATAGCAGCTGCGAAAGCTACGTGGTGCGACCGAAAGAATTCCTCTCATTCTGTCCTGATGTCGTCAGATACTCATGTCTCCGTCCTTGATGTTGTACATCATTGATTTCTCTTGGTTTTTAGTTTTGTGTATGTTTGAATTATATTAGCGAAGCCTTCAGTATCTGTGGTGTAACAGCCTGAAGCAAGTTATGGATTTCAGCTGCATTAAATCTTTAAAGCTCTATAAATCCTCCAGGCGACCAAATACATGTGCACACTCACACTTGCATGAGACCTAGGTGCTTGTCTAAAGGAAGAGCTTCCCTGATAATGAAGTCACCACAGAGGACAAAGAACAGAAAGTGGAGCCAGGTCAGTATCAAAAGTCTTGAAGAATCTCATTGAACTGGCCCCCGATCTATCTTTATACTCACATAATCATGAATTCCATATCTTTTAATCAAAACTTCAAATTTCCCAACACACTTAATTCATTATGTTCCAGACTATAAAAGAACTAAATTGCTTTTTTCTTTGAGAGACTCGTGGGCAATCATTGAGACGTGGCGAGCGCCGGCTCTCGCTCACGCTCGGCCATGGTCATGCTCATACATGCAAACAGTGGGATTATGAAATTTGAGATGGTCCGTCTCCGGAGATCACAGTTGAGAGGTTTGCTAAGAGGGACACTCCACATATGTCGCTGTGTGTAAATGTATGCGAGTCGTAGTCGAGGGCTGACTCAATACAAGAGAGTCGTAAAGATTTAACCCGCTTCCCCGCTAGGGTTTGGTATCATTTGGGGTTTTGTCGATATTGTTGCTGAATCAAACTAAACACTGATCAGATTTGCCCGACATGGGCTCATGCAAGCAATCAAACACCATGCACCACTTTTCAAACATTTGCTGCACGTCCTGAAGTCGGAATCCTTTCCCGTGAAATACAGACACACTTTCGAATGATTAGCTTTAGGCATTTTGTTGTTCGACTCTGGTTTGTGGTAGCTACGAGCTAACTGTAGGCTAACAACACGTGCTCCCAGAGCGATGTGAGTGTGTTGCCACCAGAGTTAAGTGTAATGTTGAGATGTTTGGTGACGTTTATGTTGCCTGTAAGTGGTTCAACTTTTTTATTGCATATAGCTCAGGCCCCTGTCATGTTGGAAACGGATTTCGGTACACAACCCGTTTCATCACGTGCTCCCATGGCTACAGTGCAATAAAAATGCATTACTATTGTCCCAAGTCTTCTGGATAACTGGGCCATTTAGTGAGCATTTTTATTCACGAGGCTGCAGAGTAGTACCCCAGTTTTTATTTCAAACCCCATGATGGCATTAGCATATCTTTGAATCCAACACCTCTCGCTGAAAGATGAAGCAACAAACCAGCACAATGAGTTTCACAATTAAAGCTTAACTATGGTGGCGGGCGCAATTAAAAACCACCAGGCTGAGTTGTATCCCCCCCGGGTGGTTCCTGGCGTGAAAAAAAACAAACAAAAACAAGCTCTCCCAGCGACGATCCCGTTCTGCAGCGAAGCTCTGCAGAGGCAGCTCCTCTGTTTCTGCAGGTTTCTCCGCTGTGAGGTCACATCTTCTCGCTGACAGCCCGAGCTCGCACCAGACCTCAGCTCCTTCTCCTTTGGACCGACTCTGCCCTCTGTTTGCACAACGTGTCAGCAATCAGTGACAGCTCTGATACGCTACACATACACACACACTGACACACTCATTATGGCTGCTGCTTTGCAAGGAGAATGGGAATCTGTCTCCCTGGTTGCAAAACTCGTACGGCAATATTCTAAACATCTGTGAAATAATTATGATGTGTTTTGGGGGGAAGTGAGAAATGATATTGCAGAAGTGTTGCCTTTCTAATAAAACATGTCAGATCCTGTAGATGTAGTAGTGTACCTACCTCTATGTCCATGCACACAAGTGGCCATTGATAAAAACATATTTAAATCAACTAATGTATATCAACTAATGGATCACATGACAGTATGAAATGTGAAGTGTCATATCCAGTTGTTCTTGGAGTGGTTGGTTGAGTTATTTGATCTTTGAGCACGAGTGTAGCTCACAGATCTTCACGGGAAAATAAAACATCAAAACTCCAAAATATAAAAGCAGCAAAGAAGAGAACAAAATCAGAGCCGACCACAGGCAGTAAAAATAGAAACAAGAAAGCAAAGGAGCGGCAGTGATTTAGATTCAGATGCAAACTGTCCTGGATTTTTTTTTTCGGTAAATGACGTCATTTTTGTTTGTAAAAGGTTTAAAGTACTTCATAATAAATCAGAGACAAGAAAGTCCAATAAATGCTTTGCAGAGGGAGAGTTGCTAACGTAATCTGTGAGAAACCAAAAACTGTCTTTTCATTTACTGACACCGTGTAAGTTAGTGCCCGCTCTCTGTGATACAACTTATTATACACTTAAATAGAAAATCAATACCTATTGAATTCCCAGTTAATATTTGCGAGAATTGTTGAAAAACAATTACTGCTTTGACAACGTCTGAGCATCACTCAGGCAACAAGACCATTAGAAATCAATACTGTGGCGGTAATGCTTCACGATATATGATAAATAGGTCACTTAACCCCACTTATTAAGTATTTATAAAGCTTTCACTAAGTGACTGCACGCCATTAAATGGAGCCAAGCTCGGCCGACGACCGTTTTCAGTGACAGATATTAAACTCTCTATCGAACAGAAGTCCAAAGTTTCCAGTTTTATGTTGCAGTGACTCAACAGTTGTGACGTCGAACAAGTTCATAAAGATCATCGTCAGCTCAGAGCAAAGCAACGTGTGCAGGGAGGAGGAAGAGTGTTAGTCTGTGGACATGCATGTAGAAGGAAATGCATTTATTGTGTTACTCGCACTGACTCACACAACTAAACTAGAAAGAGGGCACGTACCTTCATTATGGCTAATTTTAGAGAAATAGGTAGAGATGTCCCAACACTGATACAAGCATTGGAAATGCCCCTGATACTGCTGAAATGCCAAGTTGGGCATCGGCAAGTACGCAAATCTATGTACCGATCTGATACCTTGTCTTTAAATTTGTTTGACCCAGATAAAACTGCAGTTTTCTTTACCCGGGAATTACTTTGTCTTTGCCGCTCGAAAACAGCAGTTGCGCTTCACTGCCACTGGCAAGTTCTGTTTTTAAAGCTGCTACAAGTGTGTGATTCCCGGTAGTGTAGCATTAGCCGGAGCTAGCTTAAATCAGCAAAGTCCCACAAGTAAAATTCCACCATATGAAAAACCATGTTCCATCCTTCCACTAAGTTTCATGGAAGTGTCCTTCTGCTGACAAACAAACAAACAAACAGGGTATAAACATATTCTTCTTGGCTCAGGTAAATAGAGAGATAAATAATAAACCCCCCAAAAACACACACCTAAAGGAATTTTCCTTGAGGAATAGATTTGTGTCTATGCAAAGCAAGAGACATGTGTGATCCCTGATGCATTCATTTTAATATAAAACCTGTTTCATTCACAATGTGATGTCACATGTTGGAGGTGAGGGGATGACAACGGTGTTTCAATTCATGTCCTCGCAGCGTAATCACACTGCATAGCAATCACTCAGAGATCACACACACACACACACATTTTCCCTGTTTACCTCCACTATGTCTTCCACTGTCTCCAAACCCACACAAAGTCCTGAGCTGCGCAGCTACGACGGCTTTTGATATGGAAATACAAACTGCTAATTTGGTCGTACGTTTTACTCCTGAGATGTAATACCCGCTCCATGACTATTCAGTGGTCACATCAAGTAGATGAAATATTTAGTAAACATTGACATTTCTGCCACGCCGCACTTTCATCTCCTTTGAAACGCCAGAGGCAAGACTGACAGTTTTTTTTTATTTTTTATATCTGAGTATGTGTAAACTATATTTGGATGAGAATGACGCATCTAAAGGTTTGGACTTGTCTTGCACTCGTGCATCATAGAAGAGACGTGAGGATGAGTTTGCTTTTTAAAGAGAAATAATCCACCTGCGAACTTTTACCACTTTTTAGCACAAACACTGCTCTTACTGTGAGGTATAGAAGTAATTACACTTATATTACAGCCACTAGACACTGTCATATTAATATAAGCAAACATGGGACACTTTCAAATTTCCTGTTTGTAATAAAACAACAGTATGAACATGTGTGGCTTGTTTGAGAGTCAATGAAAACTCAAATAACTAACAGGGAGATGTTTGTTTATCTGATCACATGGATGAGATGCTGAGAGTAAACACATGTATTCATGCGCCATAATTAAAGCTGCTCTGATCAATATTTTTGTATTATATAGATGGATAACCGTATATGTAGTGAGTAAGGAGGCGCCAGTCGTGATTCCTCTCAGCTCTTTAAAGCTTTTCGGTCTTATTTAGTTTTTATGTCTGATGAAGAGGTGGTTCGGTGTCTCCCTCCAACCTCATTACCAACGAATATCTAAGTAATACACTGCACCATCACACAATTAGCTGGACCATTTAGCGGCTTAAGATCCAGTTATTTCCCTGGAGTTGGTCAAAGAACAAGACTAAATCGTTTTTTCTTTTCTATTTTTTAACATATTCATGTTGAAGCAAATTTTACGGTTGATAAAAACCACAGCTGCGTCCCAGTTCAGGGGCCCACTACTTCAGAGGTGCCATTTGAAGACCGATAACATATAACATAACAACATTCGAGGGCTGGGCTGTTCCTGCCGCCATCTCTCCTATGGTCACTCCGCCGCAAGCACAAGGCATGATGGTATACATTACTCGTTTAGTGACCCTCGGTTGCACATCATTTTTCATGATGCATTGTGGGACAACAATGATTGCACTATATAGGGTATAGTGATTAGTGAGTGATTTCGGACACAGACACACACAAACAGGAACAACACACAGAATACGGACAGCTTTAAGCTTCTACTGCATTACATTGAAAAATTCTACTTTTTAGTTTGTGACATTAAGTTTGAAGAATTGAAAAAACACCCAGCAGTACATGAAATATTTAAATGAGCTCTGTCTGAACTAGTTATAAAGCCTACAGGGTAATCGATAATTATTCAATGATATCAAACACTATGACTGAATATAAGAAAAGATGTTTTTTTACCTTTTTATCTGATTATGTGGTACATTTTGTGAGTAATACATCTGTACTATGTGTAATGGAGTATTTTTTTTCTACCTTAGTGAAGTCTGAGTGCTTCCTTCACTGCTGACCGTCATCCACCTGCGTGAATAATGTGGTGACTGAAACTTAAATATGATAAATTACAGAGAACACGTTTCACTCACTTGCCGGATTTAGTCTAAAAAGAAAGAAGAATCGATCGCAGCTTCCTCTTCAGAGTTTCTTCCGACCGCCGTGGTTTGACGGTGACCGCCGCACCCGGCCGCTGCTGATGGACATGTGAGTGTCATTAGCGGTGCGAGCACTCCCTCGCTGCTCCGAGAGTGCCCCGGTAGTCAGACCATCTTCTACCTTATTGGGGGTCATTATGGGCAAATAGACTCATTTTGATCTCATAACTAATGTCTGATATAAAATATTCAAGGAGCCAATTAGCCGAGCTGTGGGTGGTCGATGATGCTGTTATGACTGCGTTCACTGTGTCGGGATGTGACCACCTTACTGTCATGGCCGACTGCCAGCTGCTGTCAGTGTCCATACATACACATTTAGTCATATTCTGTATGCCCTTTGCAATAACCTTTGCCCTCACAATGAAATATATATTTAGGAGAAGAAGTATCGCTGTCCTCCTCAAACTGTCACCATGAGATGCTCAAGTGTCCAGGCCCTTAAAGTCCTACTCGTCGTTGCTTTTTTCCACCGTACCCCTGAACTCACCTCAGCTGGCGCAGGGCGAAGCGGGTAATTCCGTGTGACAGCTGAAGCTGGGGGAGTAATGACGGTGACTTTGACGTGGGAAAATATCGTGACACCGCTGAGATTAAACAGCAGCTAAATCAGTGGGGAGCGCGCCTCGTGTATAATGCATGAGGGGCGTTCCCCAGACAAATCTCTTCAAAGCCCTCGAAGAGGAAGCACAAACAAGTATAAAATATTCAGGTGGAGGTCAGATTATTGGCCTTTGGTCACGGGTATGAACAGGGAACCAGAGAAGGAACTGGTAGAGCGGCATCAATATTTGCATGATAGAGATGAATGTGCTGTGGCTACCAGACGACACAGGAAACTGAAACATATTAAACCAGAAGAGGATTTAGAGAGAGCATTCCTCCGCCATGGCAACAACAGTCCCCTGATGAGACCACATTTGAAATTAACTAGATCCGGATTTTTGGGTCTGCACCAAACAAGACTGATTCATATGAATACAACATCAATATCTACATCAACACATTCATTATTTTCATCATTTATCATTTATCATTTATCATTTATTTTCCACACCTCGTCCTTTCACTAAGTTTCGTGGAAATCCATCCAAAAGTTTTTGTGTTATCCTCCAAACTAACAGAAAAACAAACCAACGCAGATAAAAACATCACCTTCTAGACGGAGATAATAAAGACATGTTTCTTCTTTCTTATTATTTTTGAAAAACAAATAGAAACCCGGTGAGCATCACACAGTGTACAATAAGGACAGCAGACTATTTCCACAACTGCAGGTGCTGATGTCATCCGCAGTTTGATTTCGGCACAATCAGCAGCTCTGAATCTTCAGATTTACGGCTGAACGTCGGCCCCACTGACTCCGTCGAGGCACTTATCCAGGCTGGAGATGTGTGTGAGGAAACATGCATCAAGGGGTCTGTGAAGATAATGAGACCCACTAGGGCACAGACATATTTCCCGAGCTGCAATAGAGCTTCACTGAGAACAGCTGTTTCCTTTTTTTTTTTTTTTGTCTTAAATAAGTCTAAAGGCATTTTGATGTTCAGTCTTGATTAGAATCATCTGCATACAGTGTGATGTGCTTGTAACCGCCCTGTTTAACGACGTCATTTGTTTTAAATAACCTGATTAAGTTTAGGGAAAGATCCCAGTTTTGCTTCTTTTAGGTTAAAGGACCTTTGTCGCCCTGACTAGATTATTACAGACGTGGTTAATGTTATGGGACAATCATGCTGAAAAGAAAACATCCCTACACAGACTTTCCTATGAATCATCACCCGACTTCATCCTATGCTCCTGTCATATTTACTACGACCACTAGAGGGCTTTGTCACTCACGCATTAACCATAAACTGTATTTAAAAAATGGACGATACGTTTCCACGACCTCCAATCGTACAAAAATGAAGCCAAAATATCCCAGATACCGACGCTGCCATTTTCCCCTTTCGATGTAAATTGGAGCCAGTCTCCACAGCAGCGATCATGGTATCAAGGTTCACACCAATACAAGTGCTCAACCAATCGCGAATCAGTCTCAGCTGTCAATCATGATGTGTCAACCTGTTATTTTTGCTTCAAGTAACGAATTAAAACCCAATAAATAATTTACACTATACCACAGCCAGCCAGTAGGGGGCGATCAAGATGATTTCATCCAGATTTGGCCCTCACTTTTGCGGAGCTGTCATATCGTCCATCTTCATATATAGTTAATGCATTAACGTGTTTTGTGGCACCTGCTGAAACAACTGTCTCCATGAAAGATAACTGAGGTGCTAAGCAACATAAAAAGTAAACGGAATTGAGTTGACTCAAAAAGCGTTATGTTTTTTAGTAGCTTGTGATAAAGTATTAAATCTGACAGCCCCACTTTAACCATGATGGAGCGTGTTGATCCCAGCTGTGATGATGTTGACCGAAGTGTATAAATTTAGATTTTATCTCCTCCACCGTCACACACACACACACACACACACACACACACACACACACACACACACACACACACACACACACACACACACACACACACACACACACAAGGAGAACAGTCCTTGAGCATCAGTGAGCATCATAACTTCCCTTTGTGTCTGTGAGGATTCGTTAATGCTTCTGCATCTGTTCCCAGAACAGCTCAGAGTAACTATGGAAACACGTCAATATTTCCGTGAATCTGAGGGAGGTCTGTGTGTTTGTTGGAGACATTCCTCTCAGTCCACAACAGGTTCACTGTGACATGGTGGCAGGCACTAACAAGCAGCTTCTTCATCAACACCTAATTCTAATTAAGGAGCCTGACTATGAAATGTGAAATCCTCATTTTAGAAAGAGGCTGAATTATCAATCATTTTGCGTATGGGGGGGGGGGGGCAAGTGTCCCAGTTTATTTTCATGAAGCCAGAAAACACATTTTTTTCAAAGTAAACCTGCCATTAAAGACTTTACTCCTCTGAAACACTTTAACAGCTGATGGACGGTTTATTGGATTTATGGCACAAGTCAGTCATAATAGCTCCTGAAGCTTCTCTCTATTTTTACCTCCCCTGTTATATTTGGCATTTTGTTTCCTCCTCCGAGTAGGTCATGTTTTCATTGATGTTTGTTTTTCTGTCTCTCAGCAGGATTACTCAAGAATCCAAAAAATCGAATTCTGGGAAATTTGGTGGAGGGGTGGGGCCTGATCCAAGGAGGAAGCCCCTACATTTTCCAGATTTGTCTTTAATTCTATGGGATTAAATTTGCCTCCATGAGCAGTTCCACTAATTGAAATGAGTTGATTTCACAACAGAACATCTTAAATCCTGGTGAGGTGACGCCATTAGGCTGGAAAACCTCAGAGGACCAAGTTCCCTCAAACACGTTTTGGATAATTTGATGAGATTGACGGTTTTACTGTCCTTGACTCACATCAAGGTTTCTCAAGATTTGCTTGACTGTCACAAAAGGCCCATAATTCTCCCACAGCCCGCTGCGCCCCATGTTCACACCACTGCTATTCACAAACTGCATCAAACCACGAATGACATCACACTCACAGTTGTCAAAATAATCTCAACACAAGCTCCATTGACTAACTCAGCTTTCTGTCGTATCACATAATCTTCCTCAGCAGATTCAGCTCCCAAGCTTCCCATTTCTCGAAGAAGCTTCCTCTTTCTGGAAAACGCAGCTGAAGGTTTGAGGCCCTTAACGTCTGTAACGTCATCCTGCTGAGTTTGATGTGCTGATGTAATTCAATGTGCTGGGCGCCTTGATTCTGAACACCACTGTATATACAGTATATGCACATTGACGTTCTTCATGCACAACAACAGCCAACAAAAGGCCCGACCTTGAGCTTCTGTTGATTTGTACTGAATCGTGTTCGGCTTTATGTGATTCCCTTTCACTTCTGCTCGCTGCCTTCTTCCGGAGTCAACGGTTCGTTTTCAAACCCACCGTCTCTCAATCAGGGTTTTTATTATCAGGATGATGGATATTCACTTTCATACAAACCAGTAGTTTAAACCTCTGCGGGTGAGAAGTGTCCACTACACAATCCGGGTCCTCATAGTGTCGTGCATGTTGCAACTCAAATAGCAAGTGTGAGAACAGGGGAACATAAAAGTGTCGAGTAATACAGGTTGTGTCCCAATTCCTTGACGAAATGAGATGGACTTCCATGATTTGCGTCACCGCTGTCACCTAGCAACAGAGCTGCAGTTGGACACGATGAGAAAGTTTTGATGCCCCTTTCTGGTACTTTTTTTGTGTACAACTAGCTGCTCTTACCTGCTTTTAAAAAAAAATAAATAACAAACTTCTATGGCTTGATAACATTTAGATTATAAAATGAAAGGCAGATTCATCAGTCACCGTGTTTTAACTACACGCTCTCTTTCTACAACTTAATCCAATGCCACACAGACACAGAGAGACCTCGGCATCACCTCCCACACACGTCTATTCACTTAATTTTCTATAGTTTGTTTCTGCGATGCATTCACACAGGTGGGACAAATAATAGAGAGAGTGCAGCATAGTGCACAACATTCTTCAGCGGTCGAATCAATAGAAAGTGTTGAGCCTTGGCTGGATTGATGAGTGTGCGTGGGCTTGGTGGGATGATGCTGTCGGTGGATCAGTAAATGCATGTTAATTGACCGTGCTGCGTCTTCTCCTCTTCTATAGCCTGGTCTTGATGGAAATCATCGCCATCTACTTTGCTGCTAATTGGTTGCTGCTAATGTCTTCTCCAAGAGATTCAGTAAAACGCTGAATCTCAATGCCACGCCTGACACTGAGTAAGAGGTTAGCCGTAGCGTGGAAGCGGGCAGGAATTGTAATGATGGATATTAAAAATGTATACGCCCGCCAAACTCTGATTTGTTCTTTACCGCAAAATATTGATATTGATCTCCTAAAGACGCCTGAATTATTGAGCAGCGTTGTTCTTTGGGGTTTGCACCGTCTTGCCTCACATTGCAGGTTTTAACATGGGAAGGATGCACCTATATACTAATTGGTATTCATGTGCGAGCAACAACACCTCCGTTGCAGAAACGGACCGGTCACCTATTCTCCCGTGAGGCCATTGTGCGTCGCTCGCTGCAAGCCTAAGTAGCATGTCGAGGTAGTGAGCCGCTAATGAGCAGGAAAATGTGGCAGCTGGTCTCGGCTTAATGAAACAAAATACTTGACCAAGGAAAACGTTAGTGATCACGAGAGAACTGGTTTTGATCCATTTTAATAGGATTGAAATGTAAGGAAAGATGCGTTTGTATCAGTTTGGATTCTTTGGTTTTAGTTTATCCAAGTGAAAGAAAATGTCTTTATAAGAGATTAATTCTTGCTCCTCTTCCAGCAAAGGTCAACTCGCTTTAACGGGGGGGGGAAACCCGATTAATTGGCTACGCTTTTCTGAAACTAAAACGATATTCTATAATTTCCCAAGTTTCAATTTAAAGAATAAGAGAAATGAGTTGCAGGAGGCTGAGTGGCATTTTCAGTAGCCGTTTTAGCTTTCAACAAGTTTTACATTTGTGTGAGGTACGAGCCAATTTTTTATTTTGTTGATGAGGATTTATCTCCAGGCTGAATCGCTGCCGTCCAAGAAAATATGATGCATTAATTAAACATAATGACGTTTGAACTTTTGTCTCTGAGAGAACGGGCTGACGTCCAGCCTAACTTATCTATAACGTAATGAGACACTGTGTGTGTGTGTGTGTGTTTGTGTTTCAGCAACAGATTTTTTTTAGAAATCAGCATCACACGCTAAATGTTTTGTAGCCCATAAAATATCAACGTCATGATTGACAACTGGGACTCATGATTAGTCGAGTATGTGTACTGGTGGGACCTCATCACCCCGGCTCCATCTCCTAATCACTACTGTGCAACATGGCTTCCTTCCTATGCACATTATTTTGACTTATGCACAGTGTACAGTCTAAATCAGCAACCCTGTCTCACGGGGACTGAATGTTTGATGAGATTTTGGAGTAAATGAGGAAAAGATGAAAAGCGAGTTTTAAGCCTCACCAGATTTATTGACATTTTCTGTGATGAAAGAAGGCAACAGTGGATGAAACAGTGCGTGAGGGATGGAGGGTGTTGTTAAAATTCATGAATCGGTAGTTTGCCGAAAGCTTGATTACTGTGTTAGTGGTTTAAACAAGAAAAGCAAGCATATTCCATAAGGATAAAACGTATAAATGACTGTATAAAAACATAACACCATGATATCCTTACAATGAAACAGTGCATACATGATGTCAGACTCGTGATTCATGGTCGTGTGCCTGCAGTGTCAAGCACAGCATGAGAATAGCACATGTGCACGAGCCACAATATTGGTCTCAAACCAATCTTTGAAAACGCCTTTGTTTAGCATAACACGTTATTTATTGTATCCACAGCTGCACGGCACCGAGGAGGTTCGAGGCAGCACATCACCAGAGGCTCTGCATTATTAAATCTGATTTATTCTTCTCTGCACTCTGACATGTACAGTACACAGACAGGTTCTCGCACATTATTTGAAATTTCTACCTGATCTCTTTTGCCGTGAGCCGATTGCCGTTACCGTGCATGTAATGGTCGCTGCTGCAGTGAGCTGATTGAGGCTGACGGGCTCTGTGGCGACAGTGGGGGGAAACTATAGTACACACACACACACACACACACACATGACTCAGTGAGATCCTTGTTGCCCAGCAGGGAGGCTGCAGGGGGAGTTGATGTGTTCTGCACTGCCTCCAGAAATGCCAGCGGGTCAAAGCCGAACAGCTCTGAGATCCCGCGTGTGGTTTGTGAAGGAATGTGCAGCACACACAGGCTGTTTGCTGGTTCGAAGACGAACACGGGCTGCAGCTCCACACTGGACCACACGGATTTCACCACTGAAGTTCAGCTCAGCGACAAACCGTCAACAAGCACTGTTGTGAAATGTGAGCTGCTTCCTCTGCGTCAGAGAGTGGAAATATAACTATGAGCCACGAGATTCAAGTTTCAAGATGTTTTTTGTCACAGCAGTTTTACAAGTGCTATCGTATGAAAACATTTTGCTGGGAAGCTCCATTAGCAAGAGTAAATTAGGAAGTAAATAAAGTAGATAATCAATAAATACAGAACAATAATAATAATGACCAGAGATCCAGATTTATATTTGGATCTGCACCAAATTGAACACACTCATAAATATCAGTGCCTTGAATTTTTTCATCAAAACAGAAACTGGTCAAAATGTTGAAAAAACAAACTATCTCACAATGTTTAAGAAAGTGAATTTATTCCTGGAGCTGCACAAATGTAATGGGTTCTTCCTTCTTCCTCCCAAGTTTCGTAGAAATCTGATCATTAGTTTTTCTTTCATCTTTCTTAAAAACTGACAAACAACAGACAAGGGTGAAAACAACCCAAATAATCCAGTCAGATTATTTTTGCATAATCGATCTGGAAAACAGTGAAAAGTTAAATAAAATACTAAACAGGGTAAATATTGCACAGCTAAAACTTTCAAAGAACTTAAAACTAACAGAAGAGCCTAAAACAAAGCTACCTTTTCTAAAACATAAAACTAACTACGGACCATATTGTTTTCATTGCTCAAGAAGAGATCTTATTTTATTTTACAGTTTACAGCCACTACAGTTTATTCTGCAGGTTACCTGAGCCATTTTACACACACTCTCTGTTTGACATTTGGTTAAAACTATTCAGCCAAACGAGAACTTTGATCGTGGCTTATCTTAGTCACGAATATTCAAAATAACAGAGAATTATAGATTTGAAATCAAGTCTTGTCCCTGTACGCCGACTGGTGACATTCAACCAGTCCGACCAGTTGTTGCAGCTAATTGTGACCGAAAACAAAAGCTGCTTAATAAGATCAAGTGCACTGTTCTACACATGTCCGGTGTCATCTAATTGCGCTAATAGGGATGCATCGCTTCCTCTCACGCTGTTTTCTGCTCTTTTATGCAAACCTGGAAGTCAAAGCACGGGGGGGAAATGTGTCCGTTCGCCCCTTCTACAATGTGCTAAATGCCAAAGACCAATTAGCCTCCCGTGGCCGTCACCGCTGGGTCTTCCACCAACAGAGCCTTGATTCCAATCAAGCTCTGCCCTCCGCAGCCTGACATCCAGCTCAGCCTCCCGGCCTCCACACATCAGCTGCACTAAAGGGACACGCCGCTGCATTAAATCACCAAAAACTGGTCCCTGATCCCTCCTGGTCTTTAGTGTGATCACGACTGAGGTCGCACTGCAGCCTCTAATTAGCTGCTTCCAGTCCGACACTAAACTGGAAGGCTTTCATGAATAATCAAACAACTACAGTTTGAGGTGTTGTTTTTATAGCTTGATTTTTGCTGCTTTCCACCATTTTCTGTGTCTGTTGTGTTTTTGAGAGCACTTGAACGGACATCACGTGTGACAAGAACAGAAAAAATATTTGAGAAAATTATTTTTGACGTGTACTTTGACTTAGTTTGATCCATGTCCCATTCACTAACATGGAGGAGACTAGGGTTATGACCTATACAGCAGCCAGCCACCGGGGGGCGATCAAGACGCTTTGGCTTAATATTTCAGGAGAATGAGTTATTATTAGGTTATATTATCATTTGCGTTTGTATATTAGTTCAGAGCAAAAAAAAATGGAACTTGAAGTAATATGAGAGAGAGAGAGTTTTTGGATTTATGGTGTAATACAGATTATTATTTTTTCACCAGCTTTCTTTGTGGCTGTCATCATCATTTACCAAGTTAAAGTTGTAACCCAGGTTAGTCATTAATTTCTCTGAGTCATGTACGCGTCCTGCGGCGTGTCATTCATCTCCGCTGAAAATCTCCATGTTCACACTCACTGCGTAATGAAGCCGCGAACCTACAACCCGATTGGCGGAGGGAGAGTAATAGACTGGCCTATCATTGCCATGATTGACAGAATAAATCAGACAGTGAGCATGTGTCTGCTTCTCAGACTTTAATGAAGGTAATGAATGGACATGAGCAAATTACCCGGCCCCCTCTCACTGTCATGGCCCTCGTCTCTCGCACTCCCCTCCCTCCCTCGCTCCCTCCTTCATCTCCATCTCCTTCGGGGAAAACGCCGCACACCTCACCCACCTCCGCCCGGCACCTGATCCATGAGTTAGGCGTCGCCTCGGGGGGACGCCATCGACAAACGGATATGTTGCTCGTATAAGTGTCAAGGTGTCACAGAGATAGACACAGGAAGACGGAAAGCTCTGGCACATCTTAAACATTACAACACACATGAGTCTTGCATTATTTATTTTGTCACGTGACTTTTGTATTTAGTGGAAATGCGTCACAGCCTCACAAAACTGCTGGATCCAAGTAGTTCATCTCAATTTACCGACTTCTTCAACTTTAATGACGATAGCACAAAAGTTACCCAATTCTCTTCTGCTCCTTTTCCACTGGTCAAAAGGTTACAACTGATAAAAGACCACTAACATCCGACTTTTGTCTGCAATGGGAATGGATACAATCCCCATTCACTCCGAGTTAATAAGGAGATAATATTAATAAGATCTTAGCCCAGTTGGCTGCATCTGTAATTAAATATCTGTGAAACTCAGAGGAAGACTCCTATTAATGTAATTTAGCCCCGAGAACCACACTGCTGCATAATCTGAAGTCACATTCAGACAATTAGTTAAACGTCTATTTGCAAATTCTTTGACCTCCGCTGAGTTTTGGGACATTTAACAGTGATAACCAGACTAATGAGCGGAGCTGCAGTGTCGGTCTTGAATGCCACATCTCAGACGTGTCCCCGCTGCCCGTGGGTTAGACTTGCAAAAAATATTTCATTTCCCAGCGCTGAGGAGCCGCCCGGCAAATCTGCCAATCACGGCACAGAAACGAGGTTGTAAACAGTTTGTGGCCTTTGCATTTAACCTTCTGGTTTGTTCATCCGGAGCCTTAAAACTAAGGGGAGAGGAGAAGTCATGAATATAGTTCCTGCAGTTCCCTTATTATCGTCTCAGTTTTCCTCTCGCTCCTATAGTGGCGAGTTTGTGTGTCACGGAAAAAATAAACACAAACAAGAAACTCCCAAATGTCACGTCTCCGAAGCCTCTGCCCCCTAACGAAGCTTTGCTCGGATGCAGCAAGGGCACGAGGCGGGTGACGCTCGGTGGGAAGAGCCTGCCAAAGGATTTTCACACTGAGAGAGGGCGCTCGTCATGGGGACGGCAGCGGTTTTATCGCTAAATCATCCTGACATTTTTATTCAAATCCTACCCCCTGTGCTAAAAATTTGTGAGGCATGTATAACCAGGACATCGCTAGCAGACAGTGAAGGACTTCATTCTGAGCCGAGGCCATCAATACACCATGAGGGCCTGTTTCCTCGGCAGCCAGCTGAGAATACAGATTTAGACAGAAACTCAGGCTTTAATACAGACATAATAAAAATCCAACAAATCAGTGATATGAGGCTCGGTGTCGGGACGCTGTGTTTGACTTTTTCCTTTTTTGTGGAAAGTTTTTTATTTGAATCCACAGTTGTGCGAGTAGACGACAGACTTCAGCTGTCTTCTGTCTTGAGTCTTTCCCTGAAGAAGTGTTGGCCCCTGTAAACTCAAATGCATCCTGTGATGTTAACCGCTGACATATACTAGTGCAGTGTTTTAAATTCCATCTTGTTGTGTGATTATTCCTCTTTAAGTGCACAGTAATAATGGGCTCTGTCTGTTTTTTTTGTCTGAATAATTGTCTGCAGCACAAATAAATATAAATGATCTCGTCCTCTCGACTGGAAAACTTGTTTTTTATTAAAAGGGTTTTCAGCACCAGAGCCTGGGGACATTTTAGAGTTATTAAGTGTAATGTCACTTCAATTTAAAATTATAACGGAATATGAAAAGCTACCAATCCCCATTTCACTGAACAGACAAAAGTAATGTCAAATATATGAAATTACCCATAATGAAACACATGAGGAAACAATATTTTTGCAAACATTAGGAGGTATGATGACATTTTATTTTTGGGTTTCAGATATAAATCTTGTGTCGTCTCGTCTCATCTGTTGTCTCATATCTTATTTGACCTTATCTATTATACTCACTCGTAATAACTGTACTTCTGAGTTTTCCTAAACAAGATATTTTCGCTCTGAGCATTTTCATCTATTAGACCAGATGAGAGTTTTCCGTCCTCTCCACCGTGGATCGTCGGCCCCTCAGCTGCAGGGGCTCCACACGCTTGTTGCCCATAACAGTGCTGAGCCAGACAGCGGCAATTATTCACCATAAAGCTATTGTAGCGCTGGCTGAGAGTAAATTGCGGGGAGAGCCTCGACCAATTACTTCTTGTAATGGTGAGACAAATCTCATTTGACACCACGACACCCTTGCATTGAATTGACCAATAATGAGCAAGTCCTCGTTGCTAGAAAACAGAGCGAGAGGAGAGAAGAGGAACACACTCATCCCACTGATGCATCCTCTCAATTAAAAGCTGTATGAAGAAAGGTTTCTGACATAATTACACCCAGCTCACTACTTTTATTACAGGCTTTTAATGGTATTTTTCCATTATTCCTTTGTGAGGCGTTATAATACGGTGTAATTTGCACCACAGTACAAAATGACTGCCGGCTGGTGGAGCCTTGTCTCCTCCAGGTGGATGTTTGTTTGATCCGATACCCTCAAGGGGTTTGAGCTGATTCACGGCGAAGTGAGAGGGTGAAGTGAATCTTTTCCCACATCACGTCTTCCCAGCCAATACTATGATAAATATATATGATATATATGATATGATAAATACTACAGCATGTCCCATCTGCCAAAGACAGGACGTGACTATAAATACCGAAAGCTTTTAAATCTCGTTGTCTTAAATTGTCTTCTACATGAATGGCTCCTCTTTTCAGTTTCGCCTCCATGTGCAGATTTGAAGCGTTGTCAACACGCTCATTCGCTCGCTGTGGATTTTCTGGTCATTTTCCTCCTCTGTTCTCAGTCAGAGAAACTGACTCAGACCTTTTTGCGTTCTCACATTCAGCCGCTCCAGAAATGTCTGAAAGTAGAATTAATAACATATCCACCTTTTGAATTATGGGAGTTCACATCGTGATGTGGAAGCTCTACTTCCTCAGCGGCTCCGTGTAAAGTGACGTGAGCTGTCGTTCAACCTCGTCTCATAAACCTGTCTTTAATAAGGCGGAGGACATTTACATAGACTTCCATTCTTCACGCTTCCCGAGGAGGAGATTTAGATTGAACTGTAATCACATACAGTTCAGCTGCACTTTATTTACCTCTTTTATGAGATCTTGAACTAAATGAAAAATGTCTGTGTGTTGTTATTTCAGTATTAGTGTGAAGGGTTTTAATTATGTGAGGGTGGAGGGCAGCTGAAGAAAGTCTGTTCGATAACCAACAAACATGCAGAGTGTGCATGAAGAGGACTGAGTTTGATTTGCAGCCTCTGCATATGAAACGTTATTAATAAACAATGTGAAATATGAAAAGAGATTATATGACGGTATGTTCAGGTTGAGAGAGGCGGCAGAGGACCGAGCGTCGAGGGTCTTCAGCTGCATTCCAGCCCCACACTGTGAATAACATCTGTATTATGATTCATGCTTGTGTGAATTCAAGGTGAATCCATAAAGTAGTGGTGGGTTGTAAACATGTTTTCGCAGCTCTGAGACTTGTTAGTAATATTAATTTCTGTTATGGAGAAGATATGAGAGGAAATGGAAAGTTTGATTAAAAGTGAAGTTACTAAATTTGTACAAATTGTATATTTCTCAATTAGTAAAGTATCCAGTGTGTGTTCGAGGAACCGTCATGTTCATAAATTGAAGGAAATGTGATAATTTCCTGTGTCCCGGCCATGGACTGTAAATAAAGATGTGAAGAAACGACATGTGTCCACTTCCTCCAGTCGTACAAAAATGGAGCTCAAACATCGCAGACACAGGAGCCACCATCTTTCATTGTAACATCATGTTTGCCAGAAGCTGTGTCTCAGTTCAGAGGCCACATCCTGCAGAGCCTGCATTCGAAGACCGATTATGAGTTATTATGCTTAACTCTACACATATTAAAATCCTAAGGGGCATCAGAACTTTCTTGCTGTTTCCAAATGCAGCTCTGTTGCTAGGCGACAGCAGTAAGGGGCGGGACAAGCTAGTGAAGATGACCACGGAAATCCTCTGCACACCAGACCATCCTTATTTTCTGTCCACGCTACACACAAAGACCACCTCCTTCAAGGGTTGCGTCCTCTGAAGGTTCTACACAATTTTACTTTTTAGTTTGATCCCATTGTCCCGTTCACTAACATGGAGGAGACAGGGTTTATGACCTAGCCAGCCACTAGGGGGCTATCAAGATGAGTTCACTACACTTTTGGGGGCTGTCACGTCGTCCATCTTGATTTACAGTCTACTGCCCCAGTAGATGTTGCCAGTGTCGTCACTTGGGCCTGAATAAATCTTTACTACAGTGTTCATTTTTTGTGGGGTCACATTTTCATTTTAGCTCTTTACAATTCAGCTAAAGTTTAATTACAACAATAATATTCACTTTTACTACTTCCTAAAACGACCGCAGCCAATGGACCCATGAGCGGATGTTGTTCACCACATCCTGACATCTGAACCCAAGGATCAGTCTCATAATTACTTTGTTTGGTCTATAAACTCAAACAAGAGAAAACAAGAGACGGTAGAAACAAATTCTACCTGATTACACAGTTTTATTCTGTTCTTAGAAGATGGAGACAAAAGCCAGAGCCCCGTAGAACTTTCTCTTCGCAACACATCTTTGACTTTCTGTCCTTTTACGATGTGAGAACGGCTCTTTTGTGGGTCTCTCTAAATCGCCATTGCACGAATATATAAGACGTACTTAGAGTGGTTCAAACAGAGCACCAGGACGTAAGTAAGGACAGAAAGTACATTGGATGACACCCGAGAGTGTTGCCCCTCCACATTAAGAAAAAGGCTCCGCTGAATGATTCAGGGCTGTCGGCCGATATGGCGTGCTCAGTCTTTTTTAATAAGCTCGGAGCTTAACAGTACGGCTCGCTGAGACAGTAATGGTGCTGATTCTGACATAAAGGCTTGTGTGTTGCTCTGCAGTGAGTTTGCGGCGTGCGCACAGGGACAAATAAACCAGCATCGTGCATTTTTCAGGACGCCACGCTTCAAGGAAACTGTAGGTTTTATGAAAGGCGCACAACTTTCTCCTCCATCATGAAATAACACATCCTCAAAGCCCCCCGCTGCCGGAGTTGTTTCGTGTCGTGCCCGTCTTCAGGATGTCTTATTTCGGCATTATTTATCAGCTGCAAAATGATAATGTCAACACTTTTTTCAGTGGCTGAAAGTGGCCTGGTTTTTCAATCATTCCGCATCCCTGCTGCTTCATCAACACTTGCAGCCCTGCAGCATTACCTCAGGAGGAATCTGAGAGGAGACAAGAGACCCTTTCTTTTTCTTTTTTCTTTTTTGCAGGAGCAGTCAGTGTCTGCTAAGATGAACTGTGAAGAGCTAAAGATAGAGGCTCTATTTTGGTAACGGGAGATATTAAAGATACATATGAAAGAGAGGAGAGGATGAATGATAGGATACTCATTCAGATCGCAGCCGACTACAAAGCATCCAAAGGTTATCTCCAGTCAATGCCCGCCCCCCCCCCCCCCCCCCCCGGTGTAATTATGGATGTTTAACAGACAAAGGTTAGTTAATTGCTGATTGGTGCTTAATCTGCAAATTAGCCCATCGTCTGAAAAACAAACCTGCGTCTGAATCATTGAATAAATCCATTAAACTGAGTATTTGAGGGTCTCCAGACTGTACTCTAATAATCTGTATCAAGGAAATGTAAAACAACGGCCCAGATAAAAACAAGTGTTAATAAACGATATGTAGAATCCAAAGAGTAATGACCGACTCATTTACTTCACCACCAGCAGGATAATAGTCCTAACAAGCTGTCTAATCATGTATGACAGGAAATGAATTTCTCCCACAAAGCTGACTCTAATGGTCATGCAGCCATCGCTCGGCTAATACATATAGAAATACGTTTCGGCTTCAGTCAAATCTAATTACCTTGCTTATTCATCACCTGTTTATTTACGTGTCATGTCTAAAGCGGTCACTAAAAGGGTTTTATAAGAAGCCAGCGAGACTGATGGACGACGTCTCCGATGAAGATGAACAGCAGGAGATCTGTGTTGTGAAGTGAAGAAAGAATGACGACTATCTAATCTTTTTAGGATCGGAGCAGATTCGTGAAGTATAATATGATTTTAGACAGATTTACTTGAGCAGTGCTCGTTGTAAACATGCCTGTCTGGAATGGTCTTGGCCTGTGGTGATGCTGGTTGATCCATGTCCCGTCCACTAACATGGAGGAGGTGTGGGTTTACAACCTATACCGCAGCCAGCCACCAGGGGCTGATCTAGATGATATATGTCATGTCATCCATCTTTATGTACAGTCTATGAGTAATTCTTAAACGTAACAAAATAAATATCAGCCTGACTAAAGTTTACATACAAAATTAAAGCTATACCCAAAAAAAGTATTATCTTAATTTGATTGTTAAATAATCAGATTTCTTCAATTGGCTGCAAAGAAACAAAAGAATGAACCAGGGAAATTGTGTGTACACGAATAACTGATACTCCCCTTTTAGGAGATGACTGAATGCTCTACTCTGTTAGTGTTTGATTTATCTCTGCTCGCAGTGTTGCCTCCTACAAGAGCAGACAGGTATATCCACGTCAGCAGAAACCAGATAAATCCACTCTATACCTCCACCTTTTGCAGGATTTAAAACAGGCAGGTGAACTGATTTATTACGGCCGTCTCATCGGTGTCAGATGAATGATGGACGTCTAGATACGAAAACCACCACAACAAGACACTTTATGGCCTTGTTTTTCTTTCTTCTTTTTTTTTTTTTATGACCTCCCAACACAGTGGGCAAGAGTGCGCCGCAAATGTGCAGGGAAGTGATTTAACTGTGTACATATCTTCCCCGATCTCCCGGCGTGTCTGTGACCTTCCTCATCCTCGCAGAGGTACAGAGCGCAGTGATGATTTCATGAGGTGGTACAGTGTGCTAATGGATAGATCGATACCGTGACGTCAGTAGATGCATATTAATGGCGCTGTGGCCTGTGTGTGTGTGTGTGTGTGCGTCTGTGCCTAGTTGAGCCTCGAGACCTACACCACTTCTAATGATGTGGGGAGGATGACATCAGGGGTCAGCTGACAGCCCAATAATGAGTACAGCGTTCAGTCCACATCCAGGAACATGCTCCTCCACCTCTGGCCTTTGAACCCAGACTGCCATGACGTCGGAGCCGGGAGGATGCTAATTGGGCTCTGATGTACTGTACGGTGTCCGCAGAGAGGGAGGGAGGGAGGGAAGGAGGAACTTGAGAACTGGGAGACGTGCAGGTTTGAAAATAATAATGGAAATAGAGTATTGTGAATTCGTGATCCAGGCACGAACAACATTACATGCCTTCAGCATTTAAAGCGTCACTGAGGGAGGCGGGATGAAAAGCAGATATTCCAGCCTCCTAACAAGGTGCTGTCAGCGCTTTCTATTCCCCAAGCAACAGACCAAGAGAGACAAACACACACACACACACACACAGACACACAGACAGACTCACACAGTAGCTCACAGTATTTCAAACATTTACCAGCTTTTTGGCCTTTATCAAAAGCCAAATATTCACTTGTACTAAAGCCCATTATCAATAATAATAAATAATAATAAAAATCGGTTAAAGCTGCAAACTAATTTTATCAATTTCTTTAAAGGCACAATATGCAACTTTGACCACTAGGGGTCTCTCAATCAAAACAATACCAAACGTTCGAGTCTGATGACATCGTGAAGGAGTGTGGGATCATGGGAGTTGTTGTCTATTGCCAATAAAAAATCTACCTGACATGACTCAGGCGCACGTCACAAAATAATGGATTTCTCTGGGTGTGAATGTTGTTGGAAATATTTTGGATAACATAATTACACAACTCAACAAAATATATAACAACGATCTTATCATTCTTGGATGTTTTATTGTATAATTGTTAAATATTATATCTTTAATGCTTTTGTAAATGAATGAGATTAATAAGTGGTATGGGTCTCTAGGCCTAACAGTGTATCTGAGTATCTCGACGATAACTAAATAATAAAATGCAAAACACTCCCTGCAGATAACATGTGTACCTACAGTTTTCTATGTTTCATTCTTTGAGATGCTTCCCAGTGTGATGCACGTCACCTCTACAGTAAAAAAGCAGTTATATCACATTCTAGCAACGTGCTAACAACTCCCTGTGAATGCAGCTGCATCTTACATATGCTTTGAATGTGGGGGGATGTGTGACGCAGTGTGTGTTGTACTTCACAGTGGCTCAAGTCAGCAGACTGGTTTTGTAATGTCAGTCACACAACAATATGCCTGTGAGGCTGTAGCTGCAAGACCGAACGGAGCGAGGTTTCCTTTTGTTGTTTCAGCGTTTTATCAGAAATTAAATAGTCTCACGTTGAGGAGAAACCTGTGCTTTTCTGCCATGAATATGGAATAAATTTAATAGAAAATTTAAAGACGTTTTTAAGATTCATAGCATCAATACTCTATACACAATATTTCCCCCCAACTTTAAATATATACCTTCGTGTCACAACCGAGATCTTTCCCTTGTCTGATTAGAGAGTGAAGAAATAAATTATTTTCAAAAGGCTTTGGACATGAAAAACATTATCCAGCTGCAGAGTTTGATCTTTTTTCTTGGCGGGGATGGGATTAATAATATATAATAACAGCAGCAGAAGTCCAGAGAAGTCAAAAGTCAACAAACAGCAGTGTCCACCTCAAGTTTTCCAAGATTAGCTTCAATAAGCTGCTGGTCAAACCGGTCAAACCAGACCACACGGAGCTGCAGCTACAATTCACTTGAGTGTATCAAATTAAGCATGTGTCTGTTTTATTACTTCAGATGTTCCTTTTTTAAAAGTTATGTAGGTTGATTTCAAAGTATTGGATCAGGAATAGAGATTTCTATATTTCAAGAATGTCCTAAAAGCTGCTTCAGAGACTTTCTCACCCTGACATGAATCAGATGTTTGTCATTTTCTCTGATGAATATAGTTCGATCTCAAGAGATCTCATACAAGCAGTACAAATCAATACTAAAACTATGAGCAATATAAGTGGCCTTAAAATATAGTCCAACTTTTTTAATGTTGTATATTAAGGCTAGTTGATGCTGCCTTAGAGATATGTCCGTTTCATACGATATAACTGTAAGCAACACAACCACTAGAGGGCAGTGCGGAGTCAAGAGTTTCTGACAATAACAAACACAGAAGTTGTGATAATGTACCTCGTAAGAAAGAGGCTGTGTTTTTTATAGATGCCTGTAGTTTCTAACCAACTCGCAAAGGCTCTTCTTAAGAAGTTCTGCCATTGCTAAAATTCCTTTCTTGTGTCCTATGACTTATTAGCCACCTTGAACTATGAGCTACACTGCCCCCTCGTGATTTGTGGTAGTACTGCTCCAGTTTGTCTGTTTTGTCTGTATCCGTAAGTTTTCAGAAGACGAGGAGGGTCTGCTAGTTTCCGTAAATGTATCTAACGTTGCTAAAAACTTAAAAATCAAACTCGTCCGATGTCTCCTCCCTTTGAAGGTGGATGATGGACTGAGGGATGAAGTCCGCTCACATAACAAACGTCTCTCTACATGTCGGACATTCAAAAAGTGACGCATCTCACCGTTGTGAATACGGCAGTACAGTGTTCCGTAATGGCTGAACTTTTGCACCGCTCGGCAGTCAGTCAAGAAGGGGCCCAGGGGGCGGTCGTGATGAAAGGGCTGCATGTGGATTCCCCCTCTAGAAAGCTGTCACTCACACAGGCCCCAGAAGAGCAGGGGGGGATCCTGGGTTGAAGCTCGGAGTTTGGAGCACGATTTGAACACGTGAGGAAGAAAATCGGAGGGTGTTCGGCTGCAGTTTGACAACAGCAAAGTTTGATTTGACCGGAATAGAAAGTATGTTGAGGAATGGCAGCACGTTTGAATTTTACAGTTACTTTGATTCATCTCGTCTTAGCTTCGGTTGGATTTGACATAACGTGTTGATATGTTGTGAAAGAATTGCATTTTCTGTAGTTAAATGTAAACAAGTAAAAAGTCTCTTAGTTTGAATCAAAATAGTATTTGGTTTTGTACTAACCCTCCTGAGTTTCCTGTATTATCCTACCATTTACATTATTTTTTCGACGACTTTTTCAAGCATGTTTTATCTTTAAACTCACAATAATCGGATTTGTAGATCTGTACTTCAATGACTTATTAGTCTGTTCCAAAAGCATCTTCGTGTGATTAATTTCTAAAAGCATTAGTTATACTGTGTGTGTCCGTCTTTGTCTTTCTTTATGTCTGTGCGATTTTATGAATCACCGTGCATTACTCAACCTGTGTCTCCATCAGTGAGAGCCTATTCATCAGCCCCTCCCTGCATCCTCCGCCATCGCAGCCCAGTAGAACACAACACAGCTGACACTGAAGCCATCTGAGTGAAATATATCCAGCGTGATCTTTTGGTGCCCAGGAAGGCCACCGTCGCCACGCCCACACCCATTGCATCCTCCCGGGACCGGTTGCCGGGCAACATCGGCTGATCGGGTTAGTAAGGTTAAGGAAGGGTCTGGCACGGGCCGGAGGAATCAGATCACTCCCATTGATCATCTTCCGTGCGTGCTCCTCTGAGAGCCGGGGGCCGCGGCCGCAGAATCAAAGCCCTGCCATCATGTCTGAGAGGGGGGGGTTATTACGCACACAGGGGAGCAGACAGAGACACGGCAGGCTTTGTGTGGTTGCTCGCTCTGACATCCCATACCACACATCACAGTGTGATACTGCAGCTACTCACAAGTGATGTGAGAGTAGCTGAAGCCTTGAAAGAGCCTGGAGGCACTACGGGCAGGTCTGGAGAGCAGACAAGCTGTCACTGTTCAAGAACAGCTCCAGCTGGGATTTGTTATCACATGTGTGAGATATGAGGATGTATTTAGAGCCTTCACCTGTAGTTCTGGCTAAGTTGTGTGGAAATAGAACAGGGTTGAGGGCGATAGAGTGTGTAGTGGTGGTACTCCAAATGCCGCCTGCTGCCCCCACAGTGTGGGAGTCCCCGGGGTCTCAACAGGAGCCCAATCAAGCCTCACACCACCACCGCTGTTTCCCTTTCTTGTCATTATATAACAGTGATTAGGGCATTATCCCACTTTTAATAATGCAACTTAAGTAGGTAGGTTAATAAAACTTTTAATGGGCTCTGAAGGATAATACTTTGGAAAACAGGTATCGATGCAAATCACACCTGTGCCTTTTGATACAACATGTTAAATAGTCTAAAAAGTCTCAATCTGATGCTTTAATGTTTAAATCAGCAAGATGCACACAGCAAGTTTCCCTGAGTCCTTCATCTCATAGGGCTACACAGTAGATTGTGTATTATAGCAGCTACAACCAGTTATATAGGCACACAATATAGGTATTGAAGACTGGATCAATTCCTAAGAGCTAGCAGGCTAAATATACCAAATAGGCTAAAAGTGTAGTTTCTGTTGGTCCTATAGTGTTTTCTTAAAAATGAATGCGAACTTATCATATCATTTGTTATAATGCAGAGAATGAAGTAGGAGGCAAATTAAGGTACGTGTTGTATTCAAATTGTACAAATACATTTGTTATCGATTATCCCTTATCCCTCACCGTTATATCAAAAAGATGAACTTTATTGTGCTTAGTCACGACATTGAACTACACTGGGTTGTACTGTCGTTACTTTATATATATGAAGGGACATAAAAAGGTACGTTTGTGCCTGTTTGCTTGAAACCAGCCTGCCTCAGCTCTTTCTCTCCGTGCCTCGACATCACTTTTGGCACAAAGTGAACGCACCAGTGTTGAGACCGGCCAACTGTTCCTCCCGTGCTTCAGGCCTGTGGCGGTGGCGGTGACGGCTGAAGTCCTGGAGAGGTGTAAAGTGCAGCGAGGCAGTGTGTGGCTGTGTGGCGGTGCTGGGTGATCCCTCCCACGTCTCTTTACTCATGCTGTCCTCTAGGGGAGGTAGACACCCGGCCAACTGGTGTCACCGCTCCTCCGCCAAAACCCACTGAGTCAGTACGAAAAAGAGCCCGAGACGTGGGTCTGTCTCCTTTTCAGCAGCTCGTCCTTTGTATCTCTGGTTTATCTTGCAACATCTTGCAGTTGCCCTCATCTACAACACATTCATTAATACTGCTTTTTTAAAATTCAAAGTGAATTGAATATTTCTTTCAGGCTACTATGTGTACTCCGTAGTGTCTGTGCTTTGAAACTGATCTGCAGCCTGGTGGTTTGCCCTCTCTGGTTGTGTGTGGTCTACATGAATCCCCTCTCTGATGTCCACTTCTCGTTTCCTGTGTATCATCTCGTTCAAACGGTCGATGATGGAGATGCACTGACTCAGCTTTTTTTTTGCCTCTTCTCATTTTCATCCTCTTAAATGTGTCGTCATGTCAAAGACTTATTGTGATATCGGCTTCAAAGATTAGACGGAATATTTGTTGTTTACAAAATTTATTCATACAAATCTTACAACACTTTTTTTAAACATTTATTGACTTGACCTTTGCAGATCGCCATTTGAAGTAGTAATCTAATATTCACTTTCTACACAATAAATATATATATATATATATCTTTGAAGATTATTTCATTTTAGTAAGGCTGTTGGCGCTTTCATTATCATACATGTATGTTTTATGGAGAGGGGGGAACTGATCCTTTCCTCTGTTTTCACAAAAAATCCAATCAAGTGCTCTAAAAACAAAGAGCCAAAGAAAGCAGTGCAAGCAAGAACGCTTGACGTCTAAGCTGGATGACGCTAAGGGAGCCTAGCAAACGTCTGTGCAACACAAAAACAACAACAGAAAGGGTGAAATGTAAGCTGATGATGTGCAGCATTGTAGGGCCACTAAATAGCCACCTGTGATTCATGGCGATTTTTAAAGTCGATGCAAGGCACCACAGCCGCAAACTGCTTCCTGCGTCACAAAGCCTAGAGGAGAATGCAAAATCAAAGAAAGATTTATACAATAAACACAAATCAAATAACTTTTTACCCTGCTCTTTGAAAACTAAAGATTAACTTTTGTTTGTTTTTTTCTGCAACATTTTACCTGATGTATGTAGGAACTGGGAAGAAGTGTGAATACTACAAGTGAGTTTCAGTGATTTATGAACCTTGCCTCGTGTTCTTGTTCCTTTATTGTCTTTCTCTCAATGTCTCTCTAACTGTGTTTTATTCCTCTCTACTTGCAGCTTATACTTTTCAATTCCCTCAATTCAATTGTCATTTCAATCGTGATGATTAAGACGATGGGTAAACTACTTTAATTGCAGTTTTTCTTGATGGTTCAGTAACAGAGGATATGGACATTCAGGGTAATTCTTCAACTGACGACAAGCTTCAGTGAGGAGAACAGAACACAAAACAACATCGAGAAAGGTGACAGGTAAATAATGTATATATATATGTTTGCAGTAGTCAGAAAGCAAAACCATCTAGTTGGAGTCGTCTGCAGAGATGCAGTGGCTAGTGCAATTACTTTAATCATGCATTCTACTGTAGTTTTTTACATTGGTTCACATGACAGAAAAGGGAAGCACAATAGACCCAGAAGGTTCAAACACAAAAGTCCAAACTGCCTCATGTGTCTCTCACAAAGAAACAAATCGATGGTTTAGTCGCCATGTAACAAGTATCACTTCTTTGTGTCTTGGATTTTTTTATGCCTTTTTAGAAATTTGCCTGGTGGTGCTTTAAATGCAGTGATACTTATTATATGGGCAGAGAGACATGAGGAAACCTTCAGCAGAGTAAGAGGTTTCCAAACACACAGTTGAGAGAAACACAAGATTGGCACTTTACACGAGTCAAAGGTGAAAGTTCACTCTGTAAACACTGCGGAAGAAAAGGACAAGAAAAACCTCAAAAGTACTCTGGTCCTCATCTCAGATTTTTTTTTTTCTCGTTTTTTCCTATCTTGACTTATAAAACTGGCACTTTGAAAGCCAGCAGGGCTCACGTCTGGTTTAAACCAGATCTGATAAAATAGTTATCGTTAATCATCCTTCCATCCAGTGACAGGATGCGGATAAATCTCTGCCTTTCATATCAATCAGCGGTGATATGTATAACATATCAGTCAAAGCCTCTCCACGTTCAGCCTGTACGCTGCGGGATTAAAGGTGAAATCTGCCGGACTCGAGAGAGACAGGAGCACAAATGAGGTGGAAGAAGAGTTGGATTTGAGCGTTTGGAGCAAGATCAAAAGGTTCAGAGTTAAGGGTGAGAGAAAAAAAAGGGAGGGACGTGAGAGACGCCCCCCTGCAAGGACACGGCCTTGGGAAAGAGCCTGACACTCACCGGAAATTCGGGGGAGAACTGTTTCAGCCAGTCCCCCAAAAAAGCCTCAAACTCATCCCCGTCCGGGAGGGCGTCAAAGTCTATGTCTTGTAGGATATGGTGAAAACCTATGTCTTCAAGGCTGTTGTGAATAAAGACAACTAAACTCTTAATGTCACTTTACAAAAAGCAGCATTCAATACATTGATTGTCTTTTAAACAATTTATTTTCCTCACAATCTCTTATCTTAGCACTGAAATGTTTAAAAGACAGGGCTGTTGGAGCGAATCGTCACGAGAACAACTGTCTCCCCTCAATCAATAGGTCTAAGAAAAATAAATCAATGAATACATAAATAGAGGCTATTTTTTTTTTCTCATAACGAACAAAAATTAGTCCACAAAGTCGATATATGTGTCCTCAAGTGCTTTAAGTACAAAATAAAAACAATATTATTATCAAAATATTCATTTTAATGGCTTACTTCATACATAAATACATGTTTAAGAACATAAAAGCGATCCACTGATTGTTCAGATGTCAGAATGACTTCATCTGGGGCTGCACACACTTAGGGTTTTTTTTCTGGTATAAGTCAGGAGGGGAGGATGCTACAAATATGCCAGCCGGCGTCCTTTGTTTCTAATTTTCTGTCTATACCTTTTCCCCAGGACGGCCGCCAGGTACTTCTTCACTGCCATTTGCTTTCGGTAGCGGCTGTAGCTGTCTGTGAAGATCCCGTCTGAGTGTCGCTTGGACAGGGGCTCTGAGCTGTCCTCCAACACTTTCCCCCCGCTGCCAGAGACAAGAGGGAGGTTTTTCAGCATCACACACACACACACACACACACACACTCACACACACATGCGTCTGCGCATTCACCAAGTGACCTCTGCTTGTGGGGCTGAGGAGTCTGGATGCTGGAATTAGGATCTTAAAGGGGGGGGGGGGGGATAATGAGATAATGAGATTTAGCCTGCAGGAGCGATGTGTCTGCAAATCCGTTTTCCTTTATTTTGGTGTCACGTACTCCGTTTGTTTAACTTCTAGCCCATCCCAGGGCAATTTGGCACATCTCTCCAATAATATATGATAAGGCCTGCTCATAAGACTGGAGTAAGTGCATGCCTCCCCTTCCATCAGCAACCACCGGGACTCAAAGCAATAAATTATTCATATGGAAATAAATTCAAGCCTGCATGTGCGGGTTAATCCACCCCCCCACCCCGCGCCTTAATGACACAGCTCAGATAGTGACACTTCCAAATCAATCAAGTGCCCATTTGCACCCATCCGCCTTTATTATAGCTGATCCAGAGGCAGTTTTTTTAGCAGCACACATTGGGAGAAAATGGGATCACAGACATGTACACAGTTCACGTATAACAGCGTGGATTGAGGGCATTTAAAGGATCCGTCAAAGGAGACAAAGAACACACACACACGGGACAGGAACACATCACATAGAAAAGAAGAGGTGACAACCAAGAAGATGCTCTTACCCTACACGTTTTGCCATCTGAGATTGCAGATATTTCCTTGCTGATATCTGACCCAGCGCTTTCCTGTAGGCTTTATTAAACATGCCGTCTGCGTGCCTTTCCGTTCTGGGATAATAGATATAGCCACACAGTGAAATCACCACACACCCAGGGCATATGTAGAGGCAACAATGTCAAGTAGCTGCACTGCAGAAAAAATATGTCTATATCTCAACATGTCGATTGTAATATCTGGTCTTAAACTGCACTTTTTTTTAATGAAAGACAGATTCAAAATTTAGAAGAAGTATTGAGATGATTATATTTGCTTCTTTCTACCTTTTTTTTAATCTGCTGAATCCAGTACTTAAGGCAGAATTTCCAATTGGCTATTTTCTTGCAATTTGGAAATGTCCATTAGGTTCTTTTTATACTTTTTAAAGAAAGTATGTTTTTCCTCAGGTCAGTTTAAAATAAAAAATAAACTTCAGAATTAGACACTGACTCACACACGAACACACAACATGGACAGAAATAGGACTACAGCAATGAGATGTTCAAACATGGAAGGTTTCCAACGTGAAACAAGGTTTGGGGTATAAAAAAAAAACCCAGAGGGATGATATATATATATATTCACCTTTTGTCTGGAGGGTAATACAAAGCGTAGACGTCGCCATCGACAGGCGGAGGGTTTCTCACATCCATTTGGTCTCTGTCATAATCCAGGGACGGTAAGGAATTTCCATCCTCATCATAAACCTCACTGTCAAGTCTAGATAAAAAAAATAACAAAGCTTTAAAATACACATGTACAATACAGCTAAGTCCCCTGAAATCTTTACACTTATTCTCTATACTTCATTTTAAGCTACTTGTTACCACAGTTTAAAAGCAATATCCTTTAGAAAATAGATTTTCTTGAAAATAAAATCCACTTTTCCTCAACAAAACGTTTCCTATTAATTATCTAATCACATAAATTGGTTCAATGGCTCCGGGACAGATTGAGCCACTGTACTTCACTGCCTAATTCCCCTAAATGACATTAGAGCCGCTCCCTGGTGGATGTTTCTTCGCAATTATTTCTGTGTGAGCAGCCCTATGGATTGGCTGTCATACGCCGTTATCCAGTAATCCAATAAAGGCTATTGTGGCCGCAGACATCACTAACTGTGAGTCAGATATTATCTTTGCCCTGTGCCCCCCTGCAGCTGCTGCAGTGTCCAATCCTCCAGTTCCCTCCCTATGCATGCAACAAGAAGAACAGAGGAATCAACACCTGAAGACCTTAGTGATGAAGTGATGGAGTACATACCTAACAGTGGGGAAGCTAAGCCCCACAGGTGAGCAGTTGACGCTGTAGTGCATTATGATTCCATAGATGAGTAAGGCTAAAGTCGCTTTGCTAGACATTGTCCTGCTGTAAGAGAAAGATACAGTAAGTGAGTGTATAGTAATAACCGTCCAAAAGAAGAAACATGAGGTGAACTTTAACATCTCAATAACTTTAACATCACACCTGTGAGTTTCTAAGGAAAAAAAAACAGCCACACCTGAGTTTCCCCTCACACGCTCCGCGCTTTTACGCAGCGTAAAAAGTGCCTCCTCTTACCAGTTGCGATCCGCTGAACGATCCGCTGAAGACCTCAACTGGGGAGAGTGAGATAGGATCTCTATCTCAGCCTCTCTCTCTCTCTCTCTCTATCTCCTCTTCCCCTCCTCTTCCTCTGTTCCCTCGATGAAGCGCCTGTCCGGTCTCTTGTTAGCGGAGAGTGCAGCAGCGCTCCGTGCGCCCGCAGCTGACTTCTCGGGGGGTTTTACGCGCAGCTTCTCTGTGATGGAGATCAGCGCCGCCGAACATTTGTCTGCGGAGAACTTCCCTGCGTCCTGTGAACTTAACTCCCCCTTGGTTTTTTATTCATGAATCCGAGCAGGCATGCCTTTTTCACTTGTCACGTAGGTAAGGGGAGGGTGGGAGGTGGGGTGGAGAGGGGAAGGGGGCGGCTGCGTCATCGCAGCCACCCCCCCCCCCCCCCCATCAACAACCCCCCCTCCGCACCCATTGGAGAGCATCCTCTCTCCGCGTCAATGAAAGACCCCGAGACAAGTCATAAAAAAAGAGTGGGTGTTGGGGATTCAAACATTATGATTAATTATACAGTGAATTGATGAGGTCTGACGTCACGCCATAGATAGGATCACGTGGCCTGATGGGATGGGAGGGAGGACCCCCCACACACCCACACACACACACACACACACACACACACACACACACACACACACGCACACACTTCACACAGAGTCCTGTCTCCATGACTTCAGAGGACTTTGACTTACATTGAGTTCTTACTCTAACTTTAACCATAGTTACTACTTTGTCCAAACCTAACCTTACACTAAACCCAACTGAAATCCTCAACCTATACTTAACTGAAAGCCAAGCCTTAACCTAAACCTCACCTAAACCAAACCCAACCATTAACTTAAACCTAGACTAACCTAAACCTGACCCTAACCTAAACCCTAAAACTGACCCTAACCTAAACCCAACTGAAATCCTAAACGAAACCTTAACTGAAACCCAAGCCTTAACCTAACCCTAACAAAAATGTTACTTTAACCTAACTGTAACCTCACCTTAACTGTAAACTAAACTTAACCATAACAAATATCTAACCTTAACCTAAATGTAACCTAACCTTACATTGTTGTGATTAATGTTAAAGGGACTTGTTTTTTTATCCCTATACTGTGACTGTGTAACAGATTTAGGTCCCCACAACATCACTAATAGTGTCGTGGAGGCACCCCCACCGTTCCACTCCACTAAGTTCAGAGGTCACACTCCGCTGCACAACCTGAACCTGAGTCATCTCTCTGAATAATTTGGATTCATGAACATTCGGATGCGGATGTTTTGATCCTCTTTTCTCTGAATGGACGTCCTGCTGTCGTCTTAGTAATAAACCACCTCTGTTCTGTGGAAACCTGCAAGTCTTTGTCATAACGTTGAATAATCCATCGCTTTATTACAGCTGAAGAAGAAATGTCCTCAGCCCTGACAACAACTATTGATCTGATCGCACACAGACACGAGGGTTTTATTGGAAAGTGCTGAAACCTGATATGTTAGTCGGGTGGAGCTGTCCAGTGCTGAAATGTGACTTCTCTCTCTTTGATGCATGTGGCTTCATACATCAGAATAAGTTCAGTCAACACGTCCTTCCTGTTCACACACAGCGTCCCAGAGGTCAAACTCAGTCACAGAACCAGATGCTAAAGACATTTAAACAGTTTGAACCTGATTCACCTGGCGGAAGGTGGGGGCTCTCCCCTGTTGCTGAGGTTGAAGTGCTGTGTGACACATGTAATTCAACCATCAGTAAACTCCCTGGTGGAAAAGCACTAAATATATTATCATATTATTATTATTATCATCATCATTTCTACTACTACTACTACTAACTGGTGCTGCTACTATTAAAAACATAATAACATCCATGAAAATCACTGTAATTACTTCAATTATAACAATCAGTCTGAAAGAGCTTAATCTGTTTCCGGTCTCTCTCTCTTTTCTCTCCCCTCTTTCCCACCCGCCTCTCCCCTCTCCCCCATTTGTCTCTGCTCGCCCACACGGAATCTGGTTCCGTTGCAGGTTTCTCCCGTTAAAAGCGTGATTCTTTTTTTTCTCTCTCCACAGTCACCAAAGTGTTTGCTCATTGTGGAAGTGTTTCACTATAATATTCATAGGTCTCGATCTGACTATGTAAGTGCTTTGAGATAATGTTGTGCCAAGGCGCTACACAAATATAATTGAATTGAATAAACCAACACTACAACAATGTAAAATTACTCCATTAAAGTAATTTCTATTTAAGTATTTAAGTATTATTTGGTCAAATGCTCCCAACATTTGCCTGTTTTTAATCGCTCAGTCTCTGGAACTGCTAACAACTCACAGACATCTGGAATGTAAGTGTCCCAACTGTGAGAACCTTTGTGTTCGGGGTCACAAGCCAAAAACGTTGGAGACCACCAGGTAAATCTTCACCTCCACCAATGAAGCTGTGTTTTTATTATGCAAAAACTACTGAACAGATTTCTATGAAACTTGGTGGAAGGATGGGACTTGGTCAAGAGAGAAATTCTTGGGAGGGGTCAACACTTTTTTGTTTTATCACATTCTGACTGATATCTATGAGTTTTTTTATTTAAGGGGACTGTTTAAAAAGGTTATGTGCTCTACTGAGTGATATTTAAGTAACAATGCATTTTATCTTAAGCTCATCATACTCTATGTTTTTAGATAAAGCCTTAATTGGAGAATTATCAAGTAACTAAAACTTTCAGATAAATGCAGTAAAATACTTCGTTCAACAATTTGGTAAAATGGAAGTAAAATGCAAATAGTAAAGTACATGTTCTTCATAATTGTGTAGTTCTACCATTGTCTGGTAGAACCTAACCTGGTAAACTGACTGGTTCCCATGCCTGGACATTAACAGTCCACTGGTTCTTCTTCGCACAGGTTAGGACCATGTGTTGAATCTTTAGTGGGTGATTCAGAGCAGTCGATCCTTTCCTGGCTCTGACGTCAGGCGGCGGTTTGCTTAGCTCAAAGAAACTCTTTACTCTGAATTCTGAAGATGCTGAGGGAGGAGGAAGAACAAGACTCTGTGATGAGAGCCCTCGTCTTGTTCTGAGGGAACACTGCCTCCATGTGGTCATGAGAAGGAAGTGCACTGTAGTGTAGCAGAAAGCTTTTCAAATACCAAGGAGCCCATGTAAACGGAATCAAGATCTGTATCTAAAGGAAAAGTGTTGTTAAATGTCACTGGACTTACAATTATTATTATTATTATTATTATTATTATTATACTGGGGAAAAAGGGATTGGCAAAAGTACTTGGGTAATGAAGTTTTTCTTATATCAAAGTTAACAATTGTGTTAATATAACTTGTTGACTTGAGCTGCAAGAACTTAATTAATTTGTGTGTTAACATATGTATAATTGAATTAATACCAAACATAAAAAATCCACTCAGAGGCACAGGCACCTTACATCATAACATAAAACACCACATGTAAATTGAAGAAAACCAAGCCTGTCATCAGATTAAGAGACAACATCAAATGTAACGACAGGAAGATAAAGTTACAGGTCTTAATGATTTTTAAATGGGTCGACTAAATGTAAATAAAAACAAGAAAAAGTTAAAAACTGACTTTTCCTTTTCTCTGACAAAAGCCTGTGTCTATGTGTGATGATTTGTTATTTTTCTCTTGTAGACACCGGACAGTGCAAAGTGGGAAATAATTAGGATTAACATAAGATAATCGTATAATAATGATCGTCTGTAGAAAATTAAAATGATGATGAGTGATTCGGCTTTGTTCGTCTCTTAATGACATTTCAAAGAAATAAGCGCTGATGTTGTCGCGGTATCAGTTTGGTCTAAATCTAATTAATGAGAGAATATAAAGCAGATAAGAATATTTATTCAGTAATCACCTGTCGCTCGACTCATCATCAAGCTTTTATAATGATTGTGGAATATTAATAAACATGCTTCTCTCTTATAAAAGCATTTTATCGCTTGTATAGTGTTAAATGAAGTGCTTGTTCCTTTTCTTTGAAACTGATCATAATCTAACATAATCCCTACAACCAGTAAATTTTAAAACTGGGTCCTGACCGTAACTCCTCAGTAATCTTGTCAGGATTATAAATGAGAGGTGAGAGATGTGTGAGTAGAGTGAAAGACAACAAGCTCCTGTTTGTTCAGATGGTTTCGCACACAGCAGCTTCCGTAAATACAAACCCTTTAATATCTTTTGCCTGGAAGAGGAATCATAACGGGGATTCCAGTGTCTGGCAGAACAGACACTGGTTTTACACTGTGATGCGACTGCCTCTTGGGGACAAGCTGTGTTTATTATCCTAAACTATTCACTAAAAACTGATATATAAAACATTCTCAGTGTATTTTTCAAGTTACACAGTGTTTTACAAGATACACTGATAAAAGCAGGTAAGAAACTGTTCAAATCAAAAGGAGCTTAATAAAAAAAGGAAAAGTAATAACATAGAACAATACAAAATAAGTAAATCAAGCAAATAAGGTCAACTAGAAAGGAGGTTACAAGAATGCCATTGTATAAAAATCTGTGTTAGAATGTGACGTAAGAAATCTAATTAGGATCAGACCATCAGAGCGTGCGTTAGAGTAAAAGCACATTTATAGAAACATGTTTTTCAAAGTGATTTGAAAGAGGATGAGGATAAGTCTGAAGTCCTCTGGGAGTTTGTTCCATAGAGTTTGTTCCTCTAACAGAAAAAGCCTGGTCACCCTCGATGCTCAGGTTATTTGGTTCTCATTTATTTATAATCATTTTTAAACCTTAACCAACTAATCATGAAAACTTAATCCTCTTGTTCCTCATTAAAATATCAAAATCAGGGAAATACTTTTTTTTTTTTTTTACAGCAAACTGACTGATGAATAACCAGCGACAGCTTTCGTGACATATCAACAGTTTTTTAATTAAACTCAGAGGATGACAGGAACATTATTCATCCCTGCAGGTGGAATTGATGAGAGTAATTAAAACTGGGTTCATATTGAATAAATAAACATTGCATTAAAAGGTTCGGCTGAAAATTGCTGTTTGCCAAGTTGGGCAGAAATTCCTGATACAGGCGGAACCATTAAAGCCAGTAAGTGATAAAACCGAGTCTGTAAAAGAGGGAACTTCTTTATTTTAATTGCAGGGAGCACACATGGGGAGGAGGTAATCACCAGAGTAATATACAGTGAGAGTCTGTCAGTGTTGACACTGGGAGTTACACTGATAACACACCAGCCACACAGATATGTTTCATTACTGAATCACATGAGTGCATTTTATAGTACTATACCTTTACATTTTAATTTCAAACCTTAGACAATTATTTATTTGATGTACATTTCATCTTCTAAAGGTAAAAACTATACAGAGAGCATGTGGAATATGACTGTAACCGTCATTTGAATACTTTGAAGAAAAGGTAATTATACCACAGATACATGACAATTGCCACTATGGCAATTTAAATTAAATATTTTATATACTTTAAATATTCATATAATGAATATTATTTATCATACTGATCTATAGTAGTCACTTTACTGCTATTGTATACTGTGTTTACTTATATTGTATTGAAGAACAAACTTATCATCATATAGTTGCTCATTTGTATATTTGTATATTTCCTTTGTAAATCTTTATAACACGCACAACTAGATTTTTGGATGTTCTCTGTTATTTTGTTGTACTAACACAATGACAAGAAAGCGCTTAAATCTTGAATCCATTAAATTGTTCACATTAGGTGGTTTAGTTATAAATATAAAGCTTAACTTGTCAGTGAAGGATTGTTGTAGTACAGGAAAAGATTAAAACTTCCTACAAATAAATAGATTTAAATGTTATTATCTTTCTATCTATAAGCTGTTTTTAAAATATAACATTATTTATAAATAAAGAAATATTTCACTGCTGTATAATGTGGATGTAAATATTGGGGCAGATTTCAGCGACAACATTAGATGAAATGTTTTGAATATTTACATCGACCTCCACCACAGTGTGGCGCTGTTGCCAACAATACCCCAAGATGCAAGATTAACTTTATTTTCCATTTTATTCCATTATAGTTGAAAATTTGTCTCTGGCTCGTACACGTCCACAAATCCCAAAACGTAACATAATAACAATTACCTTAAATATGTGTTAATACATAACGTGGTACCATATTGTGATAAATTGCATTTGTATAACACATAATCGATCAAACTCAGAAACTTGAAGAAACAATAATGTGACGTTTATTATATTATTATTATTTATTACGAATTGATTTATTTTTATATCATCTTTTGCCCAAACCCTCCAAGTGGATGCCAGTTTCTTTAAGTGATCCCCCTGATGTCCTCCCACAGATGCAGTAGCCTGATCACAACCACCAGGGGGCGTTAGAGCTCTGCACTTGCGATTGTGCAGCATGCATTGTGGGTCCTCCTATTTTTCTGCATGAGACCATCCTCCTCTGGTTCCGCTCTCCTCCTCCTCCTCTGACCCCCATCCCTCCTTTTCTTATTATCTTCTGCGGTCTTAACATCCAGCTGTGTGTGTCCAGCTGTTCCCGGATCAGCTGCGACCGGACGGATCCCCAGCTGTGCGGCTCCAGTCCCGCAGGCAGAGAGCAGGCAGAGGCAGGCAGGGTCGGCCATGTTGTTGTGTGGGGGGTGGATGCAAGTTTAGTAGTAGGAAGTGGAGGCTGCACAGAGGAGGAATACTGCAGGATCTGTTCTCCTTCCTCCTTTTTATTAGTGTCCCGTGTGGTGGCTGTGATGCAGCTGCAGGCCTCCTCTTCCTCCCCCTGCTCCTGCTCCTCTTCATCTGTCACCTCTCTGGAACAATGAGTGACTCCTGCATCAGCTCCGACCTCCTCGCACACAGCTTTGATTTAACTTCAGCCCGAAACCCCAGCGCAGACACAGCGACCTCCTCCTCCTCCTCCTCCTCCTCCGCCGCCGGATGCACGAAGTGAGGATGAAGGCGGCTCCGTCCCTGCTGGAATAACTCCGATCTCCGTGATTTCACCTGGATCCGACTCGAGGAGGGAAGGAGGAGAGAAGGACGCGGATCCTGTGAAGGTAAACGATCTCAGATTATTAGGCAGGTCTTTGTCAGATAAGGATGGGCCCGTCTGACCTGTCAGCAACAAAGAGAAGAATCTGTCTCACTGTAACACAAACCTCACTTACATTCAAAATCCAGTGTATCTAAAGGTTAAACAGAAATGTGAGTGAGAACACAGCATGTGCTCAGGGTCCCTGTGGAATCTGAGTGCAGCCATGATATCATTTAAATACTTTGAAATAGGACAAGGTCATTATACCCCAAGTACATCACAGTATGGTACTATTACATTAATTAAACATGTTTAATTGCTCATATTAGGTGGTTTGTTGGAAAGGAAAATGTTAAAAGTTGAAATTCCTGCAAATATATAGATCTAAATGTTATTATCTGCCTTTACAAATATTCTGTGTTGTATTTGAAAGTGCAGTGGACTTAAATGAGGCCCAGACAGCAGAGGAGGCATCATGTCAAATATCTAAGTCTGTGTTTGACTCATGCTGATACACAGTATTTGTGTCAGGAGGAGGAGGATGATGAGGAGGATGATGGTGAGGAGGAGGAGGAAGAGGAGGAGGTTCAGATCCTTCTTTGTGGTGCTGTCAGTTTGTCTGAACTCAAACTCACTGATGAAACTGATGATTCACGGTTTGTGTGTGTGTGATGAATTATTATTATTTTACTGTCGTTCCACTGTGAGGGCAGGACCAGGGACACGTCTGCATCACCCACACAGGGTTTTGAAGGCCGCTCTTCAGTCAACTCACTGACACTCACAGGAAAACTAATCTATCTATCTATCTGTCTATCTGTCTATCCATCTATTCATCTATCTATCTATCTATCTATTCATCCATCTATCTATCTATCTATCTATCTATCTATCTATTCATCCATCTATCTATCTATCTATCTATCTATTCATCCATCTATCTATCTATCTATCTATCTATTCATCCATCTATCTATCTATCTATCTATCTATCTATCTATTCATCCATCTATCTATCTATCTATCTATCTATCTATTCATCCATCTATCTATCTATCTATCTATTCATCCATCTATCTATCTATCTATCTATCTATCTATCTATCTATTCATCCATCTAGGTTATATTTCATTGACTTGACTCCAACTCTCACAAACTGCTGCAGAATCTCCAAATAATCTCATATTTGAGGTGAATTAGATTTCTCTTGCCACAGAAAACATCACAGTGTTTTTACACAGTCACTCTGTTACATGTTGACACTTCAAACACTCGGCCCAGTTGACAAATGGCTGATCGCAGACACACTCCGATTCCCAAAATAGCTCCCGTTCAGCCATCGCTCAGGTGCCAGTGTTCAGGCTCTCAAAAGAGTCGCTGCTCCAGAAAACCCTGTGAAGTCTGGCAGCACAATAACTCACAACCAAACGCTGTTCACCGAGGCTCAGTGAAGAGATTCTACTACACACCATCTTGTCAAGTTTAGTAAAATGAGTGGAATCATATTAAGTAGAAAATCCGACAGAGCTTTCCCCTCTGGGCTGACGCTGGTAAAGAGAGCTGAGGGACGAGGCTCCTTTCCCTCCAATAAAAACAGTCAAGAGCTCTCAAGTCTCTGCGTTCATTTCCCATTAAACACCTCCAGGCTGTGTTTACTATTTCTCAAATCAAAGTTTACAAGTCTCGTCTTGCCCTCGTCTACATGAGAGTGCTCTTGCAGCAGGACTCTACACCCGGAGCTGTGTAAATCTCATTTATGGACGTTTTCTCCTGACACGTTGAGGCTTCACATCCATCTCGTGGAATGACGTTACTCCACACCCCAATTTTTTAACTCTTTGGCATCAGAGGAATGCGGTGGATGGTGGCAGGCAGCGTCTGTTGCAGATCTGAAGCCCAGTAAAGCTCCGGAGGCCCTCCCCCGTCCAGCAGCTGTCCAACGAGACGCTGGCCAGGGTTTTCCCTTCGACCGCTGGCTGACGGATGGAGCGACTCCGCCGCCGTCGCATCCCTCAGCTCGGCTGTCTGACTCTTAGCCAAATGTCAACTTCATTAGAGTCTAGATCATCTCAACCTCAGGGGAGCGGCGGCTGTTTGATCCAGCGAGATGCTAAAAAAGACCGAATATATATTTTAGAATAATTGGCTCAGTTCATTTATAATGCAGGCTATGCTTTTTTTAAAACACGCTTTACAGCCTCACATCTAAAATAAGGATGATATGAAATACATCAGTCAGATTGCAAATGATGAACGAGATTACAGACAGTGTATAGTTCTATATAGTTTGCATCTTGCACAGGAACTTTACCTGTTTGATTCCATCAGTGTTAATAATTCATAGATAATTCGTCTCTTAAGTTCGTTTCCAGACGTGAACTCCAGAGGATGTCGGCTGAATTGGCTCCGGACTTTCTCCGGACGTTTTTTTCATCCTGAGATATTTATATAATTTTGTCATTTTTGCTTCTGTCGCTTGTTAGAAACGTCATCACCCCCCCTCCCACTCTGTGAATCCTGCAGAGGATCTCTGGCTCTGTTCTCACATCGGCTCCTCCGGACTCCCTGCGGAGTATTTACCAGGGGACCGGCTGGTGAAAGTCGGTCGAAGGTCTGGAGGCCTTCTCACACACAGCCCCTCCGGAGAATGTCTAGAGGTTCTCTGGAATTCAGTGCATGTCTGAAAGCAGCTTTAATGTTTGAGTGTGAGGAGCACATCCCAACCCCAAGTTGAGGGTTCATGCCAGGTTAGGTTAGACACCTTTTCTAGAATACTCCTTAGAAACATTGAAACATTTCTCCATGTTTGTTTTCAGCTACCAGGTGGCCTGGTTATCGTGTTTCAAGCAGGTGTCAGGACGTAGCTGTCCTGCTGAAGTGTCCTTGAGCAAGGCCCTGAACCCCCCCAGCAGCCAGTTCTACAGTAGCATACAGAGCAGTCTGACCTTCCTGGAAGAGGAATACTAAACGGAGATAGTCTGATACCCTGAAACCAAAGAGATAGAAATTATTTTCAAGGCCTTTATTTCAGTTTCCATGAATAAATATGTCCCACACACAGAAGGAACGAATGCACATCTTTGTTTTTAAGATTTCACAGTCGAGCTGGTTGAAAAATGGGAAACGTTTGCCTTCAGCGGATCGTTTCAGTCTGCACCAATTTACAAAGCTGTGATTGACAAGTCGCCTCATCCTCATTTCGTCTCTATATCTGCAGACAGCAGCACCGCGTCGTTTCCAAATTAGATTCAGGACGGACCTTCTGTATACTGTACGTGTGTGTTTGTGTTTTGTGTGTCTGTAAACTTCCTCCTCTCAACCCTTCACCTTCCTCCCTCATTGTGTCTCCATAGCTCTCGCTCGTGTAGCTGGGAGCTCTCTGGTGTTTCCGTGCCGTTGTAGGTCACGTCGTCTTCCTCGGGGCAGTGGATGGGATGTTGTCAGCCATTACAATAAGTTGCTATAAATAGCGAGCGACGGCAGATTTTTCCTTCTGGTGCTGTGTGTTGTTCAGGGATGATCTTTTAGAGAGTCTCTTAAACATTTGGATTCAGTGCAGTCGTGGTGTTTCTGCGGCCTGATGTGAGTTTCACGTCTTCTCGGGTTGTTGCTTTCTCACTTCTGCGTCTCATCTGCTCTGTAGACGACGCCCATGGTGTCATTTTGCGATGTCCGGCTGATTAAACCAACACGGTGTTGATAGACGGCTAGCTGAGCTGATTCAGAGGCTCAGGACAAAGCCAGTCATCAGTGTCTCATCACCGCCAAGGGTCCTCGACAGCTGATCTAGTGTTTGTGCTTTTCACATGAAGGTCACTTCACGCTGCGCAGTTGGAGTCCGAGGTCGACGACGTTACAGCTCCAGGTCCTGATGGTCGCTCCTTTTTATTTGCTCTCTGTTATTATCCTCTTAAATTCTGTAAATCCTCCCAGTAGTTTAAGCTGGCACGTCTGCCTCATCATCACCACCCACCACCCCCCCATCCCTCATTCAACCAACCTGCTGTCTCTTTTTATTTCTTACTCTATATGACGTCAATCTAAATCTTTTTCTTTATGCCACTGGTGGAGATTTTATCTGATTTATTATTTTTGCTCTGCAGTGCTTCACTTATCACGTTGGATTTAGTGGTATAAAAAGTATAATTTAATTTAATCAGAGAAAATGTATTTAATCTTTGCTGTAGTTCTTTTTTTAGCTCAGCCCTCAGTGAAGATGGTGGACCATGTATCATATGTATTTTTATGTGGGTAGACAGGGAACACCAGCATGTGTCTACTACAGTAAATGACTAAAGAATTAAATATCACTTTTAAACATCTTACACACAAAACAAAATATAACCATCCATCAGCTTTGTAGCTGTTGTAATTGCTAACATCAGTATAGTGCAGTGTGTTCACCATTCTAGTTTTGTGTGTTAGCAAGTTAATTAGCACTAAACACAAATTACAGCAACTCACAACTGTCAATAGTTTTTGTACATATTTGATCTTAAATAAAAAACTGTTCACACGTCTTTTAAAAGAAAATTTAAAGATTTCTCTTTACTTCCGCCTTTATCTAGATCTTGCACTTGCCTGCACTCCTGCGCTTTTATAATTTGTATAACTTTCTTTCATTTCTCTTAATATTAAAACATTGTGTAGTATTGTTTACTTTATATTCTTACTTTATAAATAGGCAGCCTTCTTGCTTATAATAAATAAAGTGGCTCGTAAAGTTGTGCTTTATTTCGTCAGCAATAGATTTGAGTTCTCTGAAAAAGCTCCATAATTTCAACTCAGTGTTTTTGCATTTATGATCATTTTAGACGAGTGATGTCACTTTCAAGAAATGCCTGATGTCTCAGTTTTGGACGGGAAAATCGTCTTCAGTTGAAAGTGCAAGTATTCCTGGGACAGCGGCCAGTGTTTTACGGTGTGGTAAGTTCACTGCTGACCCGACGAGCCAGACTCTCATCTGTCTGATGATGAAACGCGAGCCAGCCATCGTTGACCAAGCTGCTGAGCGAGGCCGTCTTCTTCTCCCCCTTCTTTCCAACATTCTCAAAAACATTGGCTCCACATCTAACGTCTGACATGGGATTTACTGGCGAGTTCCTTTTGGAGCAATTTTTTTTAAAGAAATCTGTTTTATTTTGACACATCTTCAGTGACGGATCACCTCATAAAACGGCTTTGAGTATACGACCAGTGCCCGGCACGAGCTGCAACCTGCAGCTCGACCGCTTGTACCGTTTTATTTGAGCAAAGTGTTCTGAATCTTTGGAAAGCCTCTGTGGTTTGCCCTCATTCTCTTGATTTCCTTGGCAGTTCCGCGGGAGAACTCGATGAACTCTCGATTACGCCCCTCTCTCTCTCCCCTCCCACCTCCAACATCAAGGCCGCTGTTCCAAAATCAGTGAAAGATGTATTACAGCTCCAGCAGCTCGTCTATTCTTCAACCGACGTGTGATTGTAACCCTGTAACGGCTGCCTTTTGTCACGCCTGTCACCAGCTGTGCCACAATGCTGCTCAGTAGCACCGAGTTTTGGCCTGTTTCAACATCTTCTCTCCTCTGAAGGAAAAACACACAAGTCTTGTCATGTGTCAGCGGCAATTAACCGAGTCCAACTTCCTGGAGTCGCGGCTGATTTTAATGAATGAGACCATTCTGATCTAGTTGGGCTCAGACGTCTTCACGAGCGTGTCTGATTGTCTCCACATTTTCCAGACTTTCACCTCGCAGCGGAATGCCTCAGCGACTCCAGCGAACTCATGTTAGAGGAAAGAAATGACAACCACGCGGACGGAGACAACACGGTGTTTTAAATCTTAAAAGCTGAGATCTGGATGTGTTATGAGACACTGGGCCCCTGGGCGCAGACACACAAAAGGCCCCTAAGCCACCTAAAGTACAAACTACAGCAAACAATGCAGCCATAGTGTTTGCTGTCTTTTTGCGTCTGTTCGTAGTTGTTTTGAGTCTTTTTTTTAAAAATCTTTTGGTCGTTTTGCATCTGTTTGGACATTCTGTTATTGTTTTGTGTCTCTTTATAGTTGTATTATTTATTACTGCAGTTATGTAGAGTATCTTTGCAGTTTTGAGCGTGTTCATGGTTGTTTTTAGTCTTTGCGTGATCATTTTAAAAAGCCTGTGGCCCAGGGGCCCCCTGACCCCTTTAACCACTGGACCTATGCCTAGTAGGCCCATGTAGGGGGCCCCAAAAAGGGATGTTTGATTTACAATGAGGCAAAAGATGTGGTACACAGCACTATTACTGGAGAGACTTCCTTTTCTTCTCCATGTCACGGTGGAATAGCCTCAGATTGGCTTTGACCTGTCACTTGTATGTACGAATTAAGAAATCTCTTCATAGAACAATGGTTTAATAGATCGTGAAAATATAAACGGATAATCAGCTTTTTCAGCATACCTCAAAACATGCGCACAATTTAATCTACATGGCCACGTTTGACTGGTGAGAGACTGAAAGCGGCTTTAGCCTTTACCCATATGTCCCAGTTAGCACATGGCTTACAGTCTTAGCGCTCGCAACAACAACAACAAAGTGATTCACATGATAATATCATTAAATTTTCATTTCATGACTCATGCTCCAGAGCCTTATGTTGCAGTCATTAATCCTGCGCCTCCCTTGGCCTGTCACTTCACTTTGCATCATAAAGGCGAGGGATGAGTGGGATGCTGTTTTTATCTTCTTCAATCTGCTTGCATTAAAATCCAGGGCTTTGTGTTCCCTCTGTCCAGGAAGGGCAAGACGATGGGCTGCGTTAAAAGCAAAGAGGACAAAGGACCCGCGATGAAGTATCAGCCGGACAATTCTCTGGTGTCGGACCCCAACACCGCTGCCACCACGCCTCACATAGGTCACTACGGGCCGGATCCCACCCAGCTGCAGCAGAATCAGCCTCCCACATCCACGTCTGGCTCCGGCGCTGCGAATTTTAACCACACCCTCACACCGTTTGGTGGATCCTCATCTGCCATCACTCCCTTCGGGGGGATGTCGTCTTCCTTCTCTGGTCCCGTGTCCAATTCCTTCTCTGGTGGTGTTCCCAGTGAGTAGTGTTTTATTTGAATGGAACTGCTTCAGTGAATTTCTTCAAATTTGGCACAAACATGAACTGATTTGGCTGTGGAGGTCAAAGGTTATGGTCATTGTGACCTCACGTCCGGGCCATTATTGTGAAAGGGATGCGGAAACACCTTGAGAGAATTTCACATCTGGTACAAATGTCCACTTGGATTTAAGGATGAACTGATAACAATCTGGACGTGGATGTAAACTGCAGCTTGACTTAATTCTACTTTATTCTTTACAGTGAAATCAATGGAAATCAATGGCCTCCTGAAGGGCAGGAAATTCACATTAATAATTTAATTTCTCAATATGCTGAGACATTATTCAGCATTAAGTTAAATGATTTGTGTTAAATCAGTTAAATGCAAACACACTGAACGTCAGTTTGCTAATCTGACATGTGGACGTCGCGGCTAATGCCACAGTCGTCGTTATTTCCACCGGCGTTGCTTTTGTCAGCTCCAACACGGGAGCTGCTATCAGCGGTGATCAACGTGTCTGAGCAGTTTACAGCGATCCTGATCAGACCCAGATTGAACCCTCCTGTTTAGGTGGGATTTAGGCTGTAATCCTCCTCCACGATGGATTATCTGCTCTCAGGGGGGAGTGAAGGTGGCACTGCCATGGTATTTGCTTTCTGCAGGAGATAATTGGATTAGTGTTGACAGCATTGTTGTCAGTGGTGGGTATATGAATGTCATCTGTCCAGGGCATGTGGCCGCACAGTCGGCAGAACGGGCCCGGGACAGAAAGATTAGTCGATTTACACTGTGATTTATTATGTATTGTTGTGTTTGATTTGAGCTTTCGTGCAAATAAGTCACTTTATACTTAAGTTCACCTGATAGGATGTAGATTATGAAAGTGAGGGAGATGATCCTGACTTCTCTTTGTCATTGCTCGTCTCTGCAGAGTCTGAGTCAGAGTCGTATTTCCTCGCAGGAGACGCACTCACGTAATAAAACAAGAGCTGGAGAAAATCGATACACTATCAGCTCTCAGACCTCGGCGAGACAGATTTATGTCCTTAAATTGGCCATTAAACAGGCACACAGGCAAACAAACCTGCTGCTGCACCTGCATCATTGTCTGCTAATGCGTGCGTGCACTTGATTTCATCATCCGTGTCTTCGTGGTTTTCAGGTGGCGTTACGTTCTTTGTGGCCTTGTACGACTACGAAGCCAGAACGACGGATGATCTCACGTTCAAAAAGGGAGACCGCTTCCAGATCATCAACAACACGTAAGAATCTCTCTTGTGGCCATTTTTGCCGAATATGTGTCATATGTGTTTTCATGAATGTGAGAATCACCACGTGTTTCCTTCGCTTTAGCAGGGATGTCGCCTGAGGTTGTATCATTGTAATGTAAAGTCGATGGTGGGCTGTAGAAACTAATTTTAAAGACATAGCAGAATAACGGTTCAAACTGCTTCCATAATCCACAAAGCTGTATAAAGTGCGTATCATTTTACACATGGCTCAACCATAAAATATTAACTGTTAACCATCATTTACCGATATTCATCCGCTGTATCAACCATGAAAGTTGTTATGTAAGTACCAGACGTTGGTTGATTGTTACACGAAGAGTCGTTCATCTCTCCTCTGTCGTTGTCCTGCAGAGAGGGAGACTGGTGGGAGGCTCGCTCCATCAACACGGGGAAGAACGGCTACATCCCGAGCAATTATGTGGCCCCTGCCGACTCCATCCAGGCTGAAGAGTAAGGCCTCGTTGCTGCTTCTTATAACCTTGTTACTCCATTTACGGCCACTGCACTGGGAGACTAAATGACACTAGCATGATCTCATCTCACATGGCTTGCATCAGAGCACACAGCCCCGACATTAACAGCTTCACAACCTGGGAGAAGCCTCGTAATGTGATTTCGATGCTCTCCGCCAGGACAGTTAGTTAATGTGTCACTGATTTTCAACAGAAAGCTCCTCAGTCCACAGCTGCCTTTCTCTCGTGTATTTTTACAGGTGGTATTTTGGTAAAATGGGACGCAAAGACGCGGAGAGGCTGCTGCTGAACACAGGGAACCATCAAGGAACTTTCCTGGTACGAGAAAGTGAAACTACTAAAGGTGATGACTCCTCCTTTGTTAAGTTGTTTTCTCTCATCCTGAAGTATAAGTCCTGATGTTAGCCTGTTAGCAGTCTGAGCTCTGTGAGGCTCCGATGGACACGAACAGGTCTGTTTCTTTGATTAAAAATCAAAGGTTGCACAGCGTGTACTGAACCTAAATAAGGAAGGGGACTACAGTTCCAACCAAATATACAATATCTTGCAAAGAAAACTGGGGATTGTGTTGCTAGAACAGCTACGGCTTCTCCATAGTGTACAACTTATACAAGCTGACGTTGCTATGGATAAACTGTAGCTGCAACCAACCAACCCAAACAACCAATCAATCAATCAACCACTCTGGGACAGACAAGATACTCCCTTGTTTCTGTGTCAAATACATGTTATTAATAAAAGAAACTTGGGAATTTACTGTTTACTCTAAACGTCCAGTCTTAATGTAGCACAGTTGAATCACTGACACTCGTGTTTAGAGGATAAAGGACATTTCTCTTCTCTCCCTCAGGCGCTTATTCTCTCTCTATACGAGACTGGGACGAAGCCAAAGGAGACAACGTAAAACACTACAAGATCCGCAAGCTCGACAACGGGGGATACTACATCACCACACGGGCCCAGTTTGACACGCTGCAGAAGCTTGTCAAACACTACACAGGTACGTGGTGTGCAGAGCTTCTCGCTCACGCTCGATTTCCTCTCTTCTCTCATTCATTATTTATCACAGTCTTTCATCGCACCTCCAGGAATTGTCCTGAAAATTACCCACAGTCACACCATGCAGTTTGCTGCGCTTCCAACAATGGCGCCCCAGAGTGTCACCAAGGGAGATGAATAGCTTTTCATTTTAATAACAATTGATGATGCGTTTACGATTTTCAGCCTCCCACCTCCCGCCTTTGGCCCGGGGAGCTTTGAGGTTAAATCGCTGTGATCCCACTTCATTTCAGAGTGGCTCTGGAGAGGGTTTGGGTGTGTTAAAAACTTAATCTCATTTATTTTTCATCACAGTTAGTGTAAGGGCGTCGAAATGCATCAACATCAAATGGAATGAATCTAGCATGAAAAAGGGACCGGCTTTGAAATGCTGGTTCAGAGGCTCGTGGGTGTGTATATATGTGTGTGTGGCGCCGCTGGGTGTAATGTAACGTTTTTCATCTCCGTGTCTCACTTCGTCACAGAGCACGCCGACGGGCTCTGCCACAAGCTGACCACGGTCTGCCCCACGGTCAAGCCTCAGACGCAGGGGCTGGCGAAAGACGCCTGGGAGATTCCCCGGGAGTCCCTGCGGCTGGAACTCAAACTGGGCCAGGGCTGCTTTGGAGAGGTCTGGATGGGTAAGAACGAGACACATGTTCACAAAGTGCTTATCCAACATCATAGATTTCTTTTATTATTCACTGGTGTTAAGATGATGGGGGAAAACCCAGAATCAGACACCGTGTGCATGAATCAAACAAACTCTGAAGCTTATATTTGTCCTGTCTATTTCGGTCCAAACTGGAGAATTGTCCACTTCCTGCAGCGGCTTCCTCTGTTTATCTCCAGCCATCGTCTCAGCTGCAGCCAAATTTATCTGTTCCTCGTTGAACTGCGTCATCCCAGGGATGTTTTTTACGAGACGTTCGCACATGGCAGCACACGTCTGTGCAATTACAAGAGCTAATTGATGATATTGTCTCGCTCCCAGACCATTAACAACGCTGATTACCCCTGTGATCTGTGGGCTCTTTCCTCTCCCTGCTGCAGGCACGTGGAATGGCACCACCAAGGTGGCCATAAAGACGCTGAAGCCGGGAACCATGTCGCCCGAGGCTTTCCTCCAAGAGGCTCAGATCATGAAGAAGCTCAGACACGACAAGCTGGTGCCTCTCTACGCGGTGGTGTCGGAGGAGCCCATCTACATCGTCACAGAGTACATGGCCAAAGGTGAACACACATGCCTGAAAGAAATCCAATTTAAAAAAAAGCTGCAGACTGGTTTATTTGATTTGTTATTTTCTAAGAATCTCTTTTCCTGGAGAAAATCTAAACTCAGCTGTTTCCTGTTAAGCTGTGAACCACTGAAAGTTTGGTTCTGCACATTTTCCGGAGTTTCACATGTGTAAAAACAGGTCAGTTGCGTTCACAGCAGCATGAACATTTGGGATATTTCGATTGTTTTAGCTTTGCGTCTCTCGCATGTTAGAAACGTCACCAACACGGCCACTTGCACGCTGTGACATACTCTCGCTGTATTCCCACGTGGGGTCACGCTGACATTTTACCAGGGGGCTGACAGGAAAAGTTCCCCGTAGAATGTTCGAAGCCACTGACTCGGACATTTTGCGTTGTCACATGACAGCCCCTCCGGAAAAGCAGCTTTACATGAAACTGGTGAGGTCTATTTTTACAGAAAGGCATAACAACATCAAGCAACTGAACCCGTGGAACTTTCCGCAGTGATGTCAGATACAGCGCGTGCTCATCTCCTAAAGGCAAAAAATTTAAATTTGATGGACGTTTTTAATTAATATGCTGCACACATTGAAGGTCCCTCAACGTCCCCTGTGGTTCCTCAAGGCCTGAATCCGCGATGGTTAATTGAAAACTGCAGCAGTAGTTTTCATGTGGGAGGAATTTCTTCAGCTGCAATGCGTGCTTTTCTCTTCTTCAGGGTTTTATGAGTAATTAGATTTATGTGTGTGTGTAAATGTTAACTCTATGACATATGACTCTGCGTGTGTGTGTGTGAGAGAGAGATTGCATGTCTAAGTGCCTGCAGTTTGTTGATCCACTCTATGTTGTGAGCTCACAGAGCAACTGCTGTTCTGTTTTCCACATTTCCTCCACTGTTTGTGCAGAAAACTATTTTCCACACTGAATGAGAAATATTGACTATAAATCAGAGTCAAGCTCAATTTAATATTCCGCTTAAAACCCTAAGCAGGTGTGATAAGGATCCAGGGAAATATTGAAATATTTAACATTTCATATCGCAGCATATTGTTATGCAGCTCACGCACAGTTCACTCCTCATCATGGGTCAATCGCATTTATGACTTCTCTCTTTTCCTGTTTTCACAGGAAGCCTGCTCGACTTCCTCAAAGAGGGTGATGGAAAATTCCTGAAGCTCGTCCTGCTGGTGGACATGGCTGCAAAGGTGAGACGAACAAAACACACCAGCATTTTTATGCTTCCACGCCGGCAACACATTCTCCATCAATCCGTCCATCGGATTCTTGATATGACAAAATATCTCAAGAGGGGAGTTTCACGAGGGTCGCTGTGACCTCAGAAAGCAAATGTTTCGCCTTGTGAACACGATATCTCAGGAACGCCTCGAGGGGATTTCTTCAAATTTGGTACAAACGTTCACTTGCACTCAAAGATGAACTGATTAGAATTTGTTGGTCTAAAGTCAAGGTCACTTTGGAACGACTCACGAACGCCTTCAGGGAATTTCTTCACATTTTGCCCAGTTGTCACTTGAGCCCAAAGAGGAAGTGATTAGATTTCAGTGGTCGTGGTTACCTCATATAAGGTCGACTGAAACTGCACTGGCTGAGTCCTTCAACCACAGTTTGGTTTCACGAGTGCACAATTTGTGTGGAGTTCATTCACTCTGTTAAGTTTAGAGTTCTATTTTAAGCCTCAGGTTTTAAAAAAAGAACAATAGCCTCAGGCGAGCATGTGTTCCTCTCCCAGATTTGGCCCAGTTTGTGTTCGTTCTTTGACTTTTACGCTTCTTTTTATGTCTTAGAAAAAAGGGGGCTTGATGTTCAGAGTGTGAGAAGCTAAAAATGATTTGGTCCTGAAACGCTGTCTAACCGTTTGTTCTTAGATCGCTGACGGCATGGCTTTCATCGAGAGGATGAACTACATCCACAGGGACCTGCGCGCCGCCAACATCCTCGTGGGCGACAACCTGGCGTGCAAGATCGCCGACTTCGGCCTGGCCAGGTTGATAGAGGACAACGAGTACACAGCCAGGCAAGGTTGGTACTCACACACTCACACACTCACACACTCCCACAGAGTCACGGGTAAACGAGGGGTCAAGGTAGAAATGGACCGAGCGGCGACCTCACAGCGAGGAAGATTCCCTGTTGTCTCCTATCACGGTGTATTAAGGTTAATGGAGGAAACCAGATGTTCCTGATTCCTCTCATTAGTTGCACTTTTAACACGCTGGGCGAAGTGTCCGCTGCTTAAAGGGCTGCGTAAAAACACCAATTGAGACGCATTTTTCTGAATCGACTGTAAACACGTCCAAAAACATTCAAAATAAGTCCAGATTTGAAATATCCAAAGTCTTAATATTGTCATATTCTGAATATTATTATTAATATAAAGTTGAACATGTTTTCCATCTTAGCTCGGCGTGTTCGCCTCAGTCACTCAGCAGCTGTTCCATAAAGATTATTTATGATCCCAACATAGACGCAGGGAGAGTAAATTAAATGTCTGTCAGTATTTACTCCGACAACTCAGATGGGGTTTCCATAGCAACAAAACGTTCAGCTGAAACTGAAAAGTTGAATTTGAAAATGGGACTTAAACGTTTTCTTTTTTAGAAATAATGTCCCTGCGACATAAGTTGGAATCATAAAGAGGTTAACATAAAACGACTGCTTATATCAGAACAAGAAAGGCTGTGGCAGAAAAACCTCTTGAAGTTGAGCAGGTTTTATTGCTCATTAATTAAACTCAGTTCCTTTTTAAGAGAAATTATCTCAAAGTTGTTGCTTTAGATTCATTAAGACTTTTGTGTGAAGTGTGTATAAACCAGAATGATGGACTCATCAGTGAAACTCTTCATCATGTAGCTGCGGCTCATGCGGCCTTTGTGGTTTCCTCTAAATTAAACCAGAAGTGAGCACATGCGCCCTCTAGTGGGGGATCACCTGACCTCTTTCCTCTCCCCCACACACACACACACACAGGAGCCAAATTCCCTATTAAATGGACGGCCCCTGAGGCTGCGCTGTACGGACGCTTCACCATCAAGTCAGACGTCTGGTCCTTCGGCATCTTACTCACCGAGCTTGTCACCAAAGGCAGAGTTCCCTACCCAGGTAAAAACACACACTTACACCCACACACACACACAAAATGATACCCTGTGCCGGGAAATCACGGCATCAGAGGGCGGTGAATCACAGCCGTGGTTATCTGGTTTCAGTCCGTCAGCAGACGTCAAGCTTGCGTGTTTGTTAATGTCAGAGGATGAAGTAAAGCTCACTGACATTGTCTGCGCTGGTTGTTTATGCCTCTGCAGGGGTAACACTGACATCCACACACTAATACCCTCTCTCACACACACACACACACACACACACACACACACACACACACACACACACACACACACACACACACACACACACACACACACACACTTTGAGATTAGATGAGACCATCTGGTGGGGGAACGATCAGGAGATTGAACACCACTCTTTTTTTTTTATAACCATCTGCCAGACTGACTCGGCCCCGGGCAGCAGTGCCTGCAGTGTTCTGCACTACTTTCACACAGCTCGACTCCATATCTGAGACCATTAGTAGATTAGTCCACTGGCAGCAAGTAATGACAACAATGTTTATAATTGATTAAAGGAATATAGTATAAAGAATTAGCATTAATACATGATATAAGGAGGGAAACAGAACGACTGGCTCCATCAGCATCTATAAAGCTCACTCATTTGTACATTATATTTGTTATATTATATAATATGTTTAGTTTGTTTAATCACATTAAAACGTAACTGTAAAAACTACAATTTGTGTGTTTACAGTGTTTTTATATGCTTCACTACTACAGTTTAATCAGTTTAACAGATATAACACGTCATGTACACAGACTGTATATAAAGATGGATGACACGTCTCCGCTTCCTCCCACTGTCCTGAAATGAAGCTAAACTAACCCAGATGCAAACGCTGTCATCTCGCACATTTGGAGCCAGAGTCTGTGCAGCAGTGATCGGGGGATGGAGTCAGTCTCAGCTGTCAATCATGACGTACCCCCCCCGTTTTTATAGCATCAAATAAATAATTAAAATCAAACTTTCACTTTTTAGGTTGGTCCATGTCCCATCTGTTAACATGGAGGATTTATGATTTATGAGCTACACTGCAGGGGGAGAATCAAGAAGTTTTGGCTTCACTTTTGGGAACATGTCATCCATCTTTATATCCAGTCTGTGGTTGTGTACATTTGTGTTTCACCACTGGAAAGAGCCAGGCTAGCTGTTTCCCTCTGTTTCCAGTCATTATGCTAAGCTAAGCTAAGCTAACATCCCCTTGTCTATAGCTTCATATTTAGTCTTCAGAGATTGGTGTTAATCTTCTCATCTAATTCTCAGCAGGATAGCAAATAACAATTAAGCGAGACAAAAAACAGCTCTTTGCTGGTTTGAGCCTCTTACATGTGGGAAATCTCCACTTTAATCTTTTTGCACATCATTGAAAACTCAAAGTCTTTGGGTTTAGACGACAGAAAGGATTGTGTTTAGGCCTTTGTGTTTGCGATAGTGAGGATTTTAATTGTGCACTCCGGAAAACATATTCAATCAATCAATTTAAAATATTCCTCTGTCCCCTCTCTCCCTCAGGTATGGTGAACCGGGAGGTGCTGGAGCAGGTGGAGCGGGGCTACCGCATGCCCTGCCCCCAGGGGTGCCCCGAGTCGCTGCACGAGTTGATGAAGGTCTGCTGGAAGAAGGACCCGGACGAGAGGCCCACGTTCGAGTACCTGCAGTCGTTCCTGGAGGATTATTTCACCGCCACGGAGCCACAGTATCAGCCGGGGGAGAACCTATAGCCTGGGAGTGGACACTTCTGACTCTGATAAGAAGTCGACTGGAAAGCGGGATGATCAGTCGCACCAACCACTACTCCACTGCTCCACCTTCTCCTTCTTTTTTAAATCCTGCGCCCAAACATTTTTCATATTTTGTTTTCAGCCGTGGTACTCGGGTCTTGGGGAATTTTGGATTTTCCATGCAGATTTATTCATCGTGTATGAAATGGACAAACATCTCCATCAGCTTTGTTTTACATATATACGCAGCTCATGAATACAGGTATGTTTCGCTGTGAAATAAGCTGTGATAATGCCTCATAAAAAAAACATATTATTGAGAGTAATGCGGCTTTCGGATTTTTTTTTACTCCATTTTCCTCCAAATTACAGCCCCTGTGGTGGATTAGTTCACGAAGCATTAAGTCGATTAATTATTGACGGGGATCATATGTATGAGAAGCTCTCCGGGGAGTCGATGGTCATTATCACAGACCATTTGACAGCGATTATTTAAAAAGCCAATTCCACACAGCTGAACTTTATCTATATTTCATTCATTACAGTGCAATTTCCTTTTTTATTTTAATGCCCAGAGGAAGACGGACTCCTTCTATCCTCTCTGGGATTCTACTATTTTTATTTTTTAATGTCATGTTCCCTTAAGAGTTGATCATATCATGTGGACATGTTTTTATAGCTTCATTTGAAGTTTTTCCCCTTAAATGTCCATCATCATCATCATCATCATCCATCATCATCATCATCATCATCATCATCGTGCAGAAACACTTTTTGTTGTTGTATAATCTCGCTGTGACGACCACAGGGACCCGCTTACATAAGAACAGTCTGTAAAATGTGTCACCGGGTTCGGGATTTACGGCAGAATAACAGTTGAACAGTAATGAAACTCGTGGACTTTCGTTCACATGTGAAAGCAGCCGAGCACGTTGGAGGATTTCACCGACTACGGAACTGCTTCTTTTTTTTGTGTAGGTGACGAACATGAAAACAAAACAAAAAAACTCCAAATAAGCTGGAAACAGACGTTTTATTTTCTACAATGTGATGCTGAAGAACTTTTCACGTATCCTGCAGAAACGATTTGTACGACAGTGATGGGGTTTTTCTAATATAGTGATTTTCTCTTTGCATTTTGCTCCTGTATTTACTCATCAGGACAGTATTATGATAGAATAATGACAACTGAGCTTGTACAAAAGGGCTTTGTATATTATAAAACTCCTCATTTTATATTATCGTTATGATTATTAATATTAATATTAATAAAAAAGAAATAAGATTGTGTATTATATCAGGGAGGGAGGGAGAGTGATGTGGGGAATTTGTACAATAAAAAGTTGATTTTACATTTGGCTTGTTAGAAATTACACTTTGATTGAACACATTAAGGCCAAATGCAACATATGCATGTGTCATCATTTAAGAATGAGTGTGATCAGAAGTTGTATTTGGTTTTATCACTGACCGATGAAAACATAGTGACATGATGAGAAATGTTCTTATTACCAGTCAGATCTGGTTTCCAAGGCAACAGCAATTCTGTTTACTGGTTTATCAGCTCTCAGTGGGTTAAGTGCATAAAATGTGATTAAGTGACATGTGTTGGTCATGTTTAAACCAATGACAGGGGGAGGTGGGCGGGATCGACCTATACAAGGAAGTGGACAGTAGTCAGGAATCACAAGACAACATGAAACACAGGATCGTGAGTGTGACGGTCCGGGATGTTCGATTCCCGACGTCTCTGGAGCAGCATGGCTCAGACGCAATGGTGAGCAGGGTTGTGCACCAACACACACACATACACACACACACAGTGACATGTTGACAGAGTGTGTGTGTGTTCACTGTCCACACCGCAGCACACTGACCCGGACTATTCAGCCGCTTATGTTGTCATCGACACGGACTGTGGCCTCCAGGGCTTCGGCTTCACGTTCACTTTGGGAAAAGGCACCGACATTGGTGAGACACACACAAACAGACACCCACAAAGACACAAGCACACACTGTGTCCGGCACTTGTCACAAGGTTGCCGCTGCGTTCAGGTGCACCTGATAAACTCTGAATTCCCACATCTTGACTCGCCTTGAATGCAACTTTTTACAAAACCTCTTACAAACTGCCCTGAATATCTCCACATGATAAGATTCAATAATAGTCATAGCGCCCCCTAGCTGCCGTGCTCGGGCCTACTGTTTTTGCTAGAGTTTTTGTTTTTCTTCTCTTTCTGCTAAATGAAAGTAAATGATTTGCCTTTCCGGTGCCTTAACATACTCAAAAAAACACCAATTTCTGCAGGTGGGTCAGGTATGGTGAAAATGTATGTATTGTGTAATGTGCCTCCTAAAATGGCTCTATAGCGCCCCCTACAATTTTTCAATGAGGGTCTTCCTATTCATTTACTTTCGCCTAGAGTAATGAAAATCGCCACACATGTGTATCATGCCCAGACTTAGAAAAAATCCTGTTGACACTCTTCGCCACACCCAACAGGAAGTCGCCCATTTTGGATTGAAAATTATATTTGGCGCCAAGAACCTTCAAGTAGCTCGAACTTCCATGTTTTCGCTCCAATCACTGTCAAACCTCATTTTTGTGATAAGGAACCCGTCCCGGAAGAGTTCTATATATTACAAATGCAAATATACTACGATCGTCACAGCGCCCCCTAGCTGGGACAGGAAGTACCATGTCTTATACTTTGACATGTTACGCCTACATTTTTCATTTTATCCGCCTCAAAATTGGAAACCTGGAGAAGCTGGTTACATCATGTTTTGAGCATTTGCATCGAACCGGCTCGGGCCCGCACTCTACGTGCTCCCAAGTCTAGTTGTACTTGTTGTACTTGTTTTAACATGCTGCTGGAAAAACAAACCTGTAACGAGGCTAAAGACACATTATTCTTCAATATGTTGATACAGACGTTAAAAAAAACATACCATGACATAGGGAGATACAGCAAAAAATTATACCTATGTTTATATTCAATTATTATTATTTCCTTTTAAGTTTAAAGACAGATATAAATTAGTAGTTATTTGATTTTATTAAAGGCAAACAGGAAAGTCTTCTGCATTTCAGGTGGATCTCTGACGTGTTAGACCTCCACACTGAATTATATTGATAAATATTGGGCTTGTGTTACTTCTGATCAATATTATATTGCAATAATTATTGACTACCCTGCCATGCCAAAGTACTACTTCATCATGACATTTCTTGCCTTTGCTTGCCTGTGTGCAAAGCTGAGCCCTACAACGCCGCCTGGTGCTCAGGTTCGGTAATGTCCTCCTGCTTGTTGCCCCTGCAGTGGTGTGTGCTGTGCAGGCCCTGTCAGGACTGGTTGTTGGGAAAAGCTTGCAGGAGATTGTGAGCGACTTCCGAGGGTTTTACCGCCTGCTGTCCAGTGACGGACAGATGAGATGGGTAACAGCCTCTTTATATACAGTCTATGTAGTGTCTGTTCCCCATCTGGTCCCCATTTCAACCCAGTTTCCTTCAGTGCTATTTATCCAATGTTGATTATTTTTAAGGGGGATGTCAAATGCGTCTTTTTAAACCTCTTGTGTTGACAGTTGGGACCAGAGAAAGGCGTGATCCACCTCGCCACTGCTGCAGTTCTGAACGCCGTGTGGGACCTGTGGGCGAGGGTGGAGGGCAAGGTGGGGCCACGAGATTGAGCCATTGCTAGTATATCCTTCACAAATATGACACATCTTGACTCACAGCCTGTCGTTTTTCCTGCAGCCGCTGTGGAAACTCCTCGTTGACATGGTGAGTCCCAGTGAATTAAAATGGAAGATTCATGTTCAGGTTGTGTAGAGGAGAAGTATGATGCATCGTGTGCGTCGCTTCAGGATCCCGAGCAGATCGTGTCGTGCATCGACTTCAGATACATCACCGACGCTCTGACAGAGAAGGAGGCTCTGGGTGAGACTGTAGATGATGAGATGTGAGTCCAGTAACAGACCTGTGCCTTGTAAACAGTTAAATCACAGCAACACACTCTCTCTGCTTCTCTTTCCTGATTCAGAAATACTGGTGAAGGCACAAGAGGGGAAGCAGCGGAGAGGTGAGCACACTAGAGTCTTTAATTACATGGCTGAATGGGATTTTGTGGAACTAAATTGCCTCTTTAGAAACTAACAGGAGTGCTATTAGTCTGCATAATAAGCCCCTGCAGCCCATGATTGCTCCATTAAAACACACTTCTCCTCGGGTATTTATTAATGTGTGGACTGTTTCTTTCACCTGCCAGAGGATCAGATGCTGAGGGAGGGTTATCCTGCGTACACCACCTCCTGCGCCTGGCTCGGATACTCGGACCAGCAGCTCAAACAGGTCTCTGTGCTATAAAATGTATGATGCACTCGTACAGATGATAGTATTATTGTCACTGACAGCTGTGTTTCTCTGAAGCTCTGCACTGACGCACTTAAAAGCGGCTGGACCAAGTTTAAGGTGAAAGTCGGCGCCGATCTCGAGGACGACATCCGCAGGTGTCGACTCATCCGGGAAATGATCGGACCAAACAACACGTTGGTGAGTTTGTTTTCACCCGGACCACTGAGGCTACATACACACGATTAGGTTATAGTCATGACCGAAAAGACCCAATCAGCAAGCTGTTGTGAGTGTCTACGTCATCTCTGTTTCTGTTCGTCTAAAACTATAACTCTACTAAACAGGACCAGCAGCATTTCCAAACTTAGATTTAGCGTTCTCAAACAAAAACGTAGTGATGTGGATGTAGCCAGTGTTCGTTTCACAGAATGACGTTCTGTGTACTGAGGTGTTTTTTGTGTTTGTAGATGATCGATGCCAACCAGAGATGGGACGTGGGCGAGGCCATCAGCTGGGTGACCAGCCTCTCTGAGTTCAAACCTCTTTGGATCGAAGAGCCCACGTCTCCGGACGACATCCTGGGTCACGCTACCATCTCCAAGGTAAGAAAGAATCCATCCTCCATAGTTGGAGGAGCAAGCCTGACTGAGAGCTCAAGGACACGCCCACCTACACCTGTGACCTGCACCCATTGGACGATTCTAGTTGTCAATCACACGGTATCCACAGTATTTACTCTAAATGGGACCATAATTCACAAAATTAACATCATGCTGTATTGAAGACTTGAAACTATAGATTGAGACACAAACTCTGTATGGAAATATTTACTAACGTTATAAAACAAGTGAGAAGTAGAATCATTTCCTCATAAACTTCTATAGAAATCTTTTTGCAACCAGTGGAGTCGCCCTCTGCTGGTCATTTGAGAGAATGCAGGTGTTGTCCACATCCACAAACTGTCCATGGTTTCAAGACATGGACAGATTATGAGACAATGGACAGAGACATGTTGAAGTGTCCCCACCCTTCCTGCGCAGGAACAAGATGTCTGACTACGTCTCTCTGGTCATTCTGCATTTCTTTATTGTCCTTTTGTGTCTCAATGGTTGTTTTGTGTATTTTTATTGTGTTGTCATTTGAGTAACAGTTGAATATTAAAATAAAAGATGTTTGACTTTGTCGTTGCAGGCTTTGGCTCCACTCGGGATCGGAGTGGCAACAGGGGAGCAGGTCAGAGCTCGAGTTTGTTTCTAGGACACATACACACTGACTGATGAAATGATAATGTTTGATGCGTGTTTCCTCTCCAGTGTCATAACAGGGTGATGTTTAAGCAGTTCCTCCAGGCGTCGGCTCTGCAGTTTGTCCAGATCGACAGCTGTCGGCTGGGCAGCGTCAACGAAAACCTGGCTGTGCTGCTGATGGCCCACAAGTTCCAGGGTAAGAATTCAAGACACAGAGTCCTGAGAAGCAACGGAGTTAAAGTTTTGTCATTTTCTTTTTCTGAAAAAGCAAAAACCAGCTGCAAAAGGGGATCAAACAGGTTTTCAAATATGCATGAATTTTATTTTATTTATTGTTGTAGCATGTTTAATCAATTAGAAAAATAGAAAAGGTTCTCTGCTCTTAATATTTTGTCTTATTTATGCCTTTTTTCAGGGCAGGTTTCATGGTTCCAGTATAATCCTATTCAAAGTATACTATGTATTTCAGTATCGTAACAATTGTTTCTTGTCCCCAGTGCCCGTGTGTCCTCACGCCGGAGGAGTCGGCCTGTGTGAGCTCGTCCAGCATCTGATTCTCTTCGACTTCGTCTGTGTGTCTGCGAGTCTCGACAACCGGTGAGAGCGAGCTGCGTTTTTCACTTCCTGGTTCGAGCTGTTGAATGTGTCTGATTGGTTCGTGATAAATCCTAATCACGACTTCACCTGCAGGATGTGTGAATTCGTGGATCACCTCCACGAACACTTCACCAGCCCTGTGGTGATTCAGGACGCCCACTACATGCCCCCAAAGGTACGACCGCGGGCAGGGACAGAATATAATTATACATACTTTACATAATTCATACATAACAACTGTATTCGCTGCTCTTCTCAGGATCCGGGCTACTCCTGTGAGATGCTGGACTCGTCCGTGCGGAAACACCAGTTCCCTGAAGGAGACGTGTGGAAGCTGCTGGCGAACAAATGAGGAGTTTTATCTCCAACGCGTCACCAGAGGCTCTTTTAGACGAATAATTAAACTCGTCTGAGTTACATTATAGAAATTCCGACAGCTGTAATTTTGTCAATCTGCACAATTTCAATTTTACACTCTGTGAGCTGCTTAATTGCTACAAGTTTCCTGATACACGAGGCTGATTCCAAATGTAACATCTTTATTTACAGAAATACATTACTCGCCATATTAATAATAAGCAAATCGAAACAGTTTAGAAAAATTCAGGATATTAGAAGTTCAGCTGCAGAAAAAACCCAAGTGTAGATTAGTTTTTCACACTAGTGTAAGAACTTAAAATAGGTTAAAGGTGTAGTTCAACCAAACACACAAAATATCTCTTTTAGCCCTTTTGTGATGTTGATAAACTCTTAAAAAGGACCTTGGTAATACAAATAACATGAATACAAAAGTGTGATAATTGTTTTCCCATTCACACCCAATTGTCTTTCCATTGGGATTATTACACGGCCATCTGCATCTTGATGGCGGGATGAGGGTTGTAGTCACAGATCTCAAAGTCCTCCGCCCGGAAATCATCGATTCTCTCCACGTTTCTCAGAATCTTGAGTTTGGGGAACGGGCGAATCTCCCTCTGGAGCTGTGAGATAAAGACAGATGAACTCATGTGAGTTTAACATCCAGAAGAGAGCAGAGAGATTTCAAAAAACTGTTTTAATGAACCCACCTGTATTTTGAGAGGTTCGATGTGGTTGATGTAGACGTGAGCGTCTCCCATCGTGTGAACAAAGTCACCAGGCTGCAGGGAAAGAATTTAAAAAACACACGACAGCTGAAGTATCCGAACACAATGATCTTTATAATGGTTAGATGAGGTCATTTCACTGCTCTTACCTTCAGTCCCGTGATGTGAGCGATCATGTAGGTGAGAAGTGCGTAGCTGGCGATATTGAAAGGCACGCCAAGACCCATATCCCCCGAGCGCTGGTACAGCTGACACGACAGCTCGCCATCGCACACGTAGAACTGGCAGAGGGCGTGGCAGGGGGGCAGAGCCATGAGGGGCAGGTCTGTGAAAACACAAGGAGGCGAAGATTAAGCATTTAATCATCCTCCTTCGACAAAACGAGATTTAAGAGGTTTCTAAACCCAGTCTGGACAGAATAAAGTTTAATTCAGCTGTCTGCTGCACCTTTGGGGTTCCATGCACTCATGATGATGCGTCTATCTTCTGGATTCTTCTGGATGGTGTCGATGACTTTCTGCAGCTGGTCGACACCGTGTCCTGTGTAATCTGTTGAGGGAAGGATCAACAATAAGGATGGAGGAATATCTGAAGCCCGGTAATCTGTCAAGTGGGTTAAGGTTTAATCACAGGCCTACGTTCAGTTTGACTGGAGAAAAATTAAGAAAACACACCACTTGTTTTTCTTATTCTATTGTTTAATGGGTGACAAACCTGCCTCATCTTCCTGCAAATGGTTAAAATCTCTGAACCATCCAAAAAAAGTGTTTTTACATTGCAACCAAACACTTTCAATTGCATGTACCAACCAAAAAACTCAAATATTGACACTGGGTGTGGCTTTGACAAACTTTACCTGCGTGCATGGTCGAGTATTCTGCACCAAAGTGCCTCCACTGGAAACCGTACACTGGTCCCAGGTCGCCTTCTTCTCTGTCCGTGAACCCGAGGTTATCCAGGAACTGTCGAGACCCGTTGGCTTCCCAGATCTTCACCCCTTTCTCCGAGAGCTCCTTGGCGTTTGTTGACCCCTGTGACACAAACACAAAAAAAAATATCAGTGACTAATTCGGTTTAAGGGTCAGTTCAACTTAAAATGCAAAAGTAAAAGTAGGCATGTAGGTATTTTCAGTTTCAAGGTTTTTTTTTGTTTGATGCCCTAGAGAGACATTATTTCTTTGAGTGTGAAAACTGTCAACGTGGTGTGGATGGTACAGGAGAGAGTTTATTTACTAAATATAAATAGGTCCAAGGACTGTGTTGCTACTAACCACAAGAGGAAAGAGAGAAAATATTATTTTTAAAGATAATTAGTGTGAATTGACCCTTTTAAAAAGTGCGAACTCATCATCCTCACCTTAACAAACCACAGCAGCTCTTCAAGGATCCCTTTCCAGAAAACCTTCTTGGTCGTCAGCAGAGGAAACTGATCTACAGCAAAGAATCAACTGGTTATTTTACATTATTTACATAATTAGTATTTTACAGATTGAAAATATTATAATCAGCCTCAATTTATTTAATGTGGTTATAAAAAATTGCTGGAAATTCTAGTTGAATTATAAACCTAGGGGACAGTGCCCCCTGGTGGACAAACTTGTGACCAAAAGAGCTGGAGGGAATCTTAGTTATTTCTGTACTGTTTTTATTTATCAGTTAAAAAAACATGAGGAAACAAAACATGTACTTATGTAAGATTTTAAAAGTTACACTCCTACACAACTACACTCACTTCTTATTGCACCATATTCATGCATCTAGTTTTATTGGCTATTTTACAGATTTTACAAACAAAACATGATAATAAATATTGTGCACTCGGTTAAAGTTACCTCAACCTTGGAAATAGTTGCTTGGTGTTGCTTCAACTTTCTGGATCAAATAAAGACCAGTGAGCTTACAAATAAAAAACTTGCCTTTCAAAAATATTCATAGAAAAATTTAATGCAACATAAAGTCAGTTTCTTTTCACCCTCTTTTTAAATTATGAATCAAGTGTGTAAAAGAAGATGATTATCTTTAATCATGTTTGTCTGTAAATGGCTTTTCTGCATAATTTACTGTTTGAGAAGTTTGTAAATGCTTTAGTCTTTCTCCTTCCAACAATATAAAAGGTATATTCTGTTATTTTGGAGAACCAGAACTGAGCCGTTCTGCCCTTCACATGTATAAGAAACTGTTTTGAATCCACACACCGACCTCTCAGACTGTATCTGCCCTGAGCACCGAACACGGACACCACCCCGGTCCCGGTCCGGTCCCCCTTCCTGCGGCCGTGCTGCAGGACGTAGTGGATCTGGTCCAGGTACCCGCGCTCATCGCAGAAAACACCCGCAGTCCTCTGCTCCGCAGCGGGTCGCTCCTCCGGCCGCTCCTCCGGCCGCTCCCCGGTGTGGATGTCTGAGGTAGCCGGCATTGTGTGGATGAACGCGGGGGAAAACCTCGCGCTAAAATGCGGCTGCAGGGACGAGACGCTGTCAAGTATGAAACTTTGCCGGGTGTTTTAGTCCCGCTTTCGTAGACTACCGACAACTTCCGGTTAATCTAGCGGGAACACAGAAAAAACTGCGCTCTGCATTATCTACGGTGGCCGAGAGAGATCAACGCGCTGCAAAAAGATGATTGATGTAAAGTCAAACCCCAACTGTTTATAATAGTAATTATTGAATCACTTTATCCTATAACAACCCCCCCCCCCCCCTCCTGTGTCACCTGGTCTCACTTCTTCCTGTGGCTCCACCTTCAGAAGCCGAACAGGAAGTCAGCTCACCTGAGACCTGGCTGCATGGTGGAGGACTCATGTTTTCAGGTTTGTATATGTGTTGATGTTAAAGTAATGTTTTTTAGCTTAGTAGTAGGTTTAAAAACATTTAAGTTGGTCTTAAGGCGCTTTGTTTATTAGAGAATTGTTTAATATTACATTGTATGTTTTCTCCTCCATTCCAAATTAATCCCAATTTTAAAAAAAAAAGTTTGTTCCTGCAGCTAGAATATTAAAGGATTAACTTTACACTGGGTTGCACTCATATTTACTTATTTTTATTGTTTGGAAACAAATATCGACCAGAACAAAGTATTCAGAAAGGGTGTTCGAAGGATTTCGATTTCACAATTTCAGTTTATAAAAAAAAGTGGAAAAGAATCGGGTCGGAGCAGAGTGCATGTGCAACATTTAATGGCGGAAACATTATAAACCCTAAGAATTAATTTACATGAATAAAAAGAATACAAGCGGTGCATGTAAATGTTAGAGGTCTATGAAGTTGAATTTTCAAGTTCAGTTTATTTGGACTGGTCCCGGGCTCTTTATTCAGTGTCTGAGGAAACTCTGAAGATATTCAGATCACAGTCTTATGGAAGTCCTGTAAAAAAAAAAAAAATATATATATATATATCAATTTCTAAATTAAAAATGACATCTGATGCGTAGAAAAAAGCTGACGAGAACCACAAGCACTTAAATGTTTCCATGGCAACAGATGCCTATGCCTTTCTGCATATGGATCTATTAAAACTTTGAATGCAAAGTAAGTCAATAAATAAAGATATGATCATCTTAAATACCATTTACATCGTGTCTCTCTGAATAAGGTTTAATTTGAATAGAATTGTAAAGTCGACATCTTCTAACAATCACGATTCGGGAGAAATAAATTCACTGAGGCTCGATACCTCTTATCTGCTGTTTATGTAGCGTCAGAGCCTCCTGAGCTGCGAACTGGATGAAAGCCGGGTCGTCCACCTCCAGCTCTGCAGGGACTCGAACAGTGAGCGGGGCAGAGTCCAGTATGGTGACGACCACGCTGGTGTCTGGTTTAGGTCTGAGATTCTTCACCTGCTGATGTGGAATCACCTGAAACATGAGATCATGTGAAAATGCATCATCGTCGATTTCAATGATGTTGCTTAGTGTTGCTTTAACTTTCTGGATCTAAAAAAAACAATAAACTTAAAAAGGAAAACAACCAAACAATTTCTTGCCATTCAAAACAATCATATACATTGTTATGCTACATAGTCACATAAATGTTTGAGAAACAGGATGGAGTTATTCTTACAACCTGTTTTCACTTTGCAAACCTGGTAACAACCTCCTGAGTTAAATACTGTAAGATGATCTGAGGAATCCAACATGGCTGCTCATACCGTGATCATGTTGAACACGTGTAGGCCGAGCGTGCGGACGGTCAGCCGGTTGACCCAGCCGTACGTGTCGTGCACGCCGCTGATCCACCTCTGCGTGTCTCCCGTGTGTCTCTGCACCAGCTGCAGCCTGTCGTCGTACTGCTGACGAGAGGCGTTCAGCAGCATGTGCATCTCCTCCATCTGAGAGTGCAGCTGCTGGACACTGGGACACTCTGAGTAGATGCATGTGCACATCAGGTACATCCTCATAGTCAACCAAAGTGTTCAATCTGACTCTGGCGTTAACAGATTACTGAATCAGAGCAGATAATTCTGTGGTTAAATGTCATTTTGTGGGACAGGAAATTTAAAGTTGATTGATTCCTTGCTCAACTCAGAGAAAATTAATGCCCAATTCACTGTTAAAGTCAGTTTTAGCTAAATGGTTACTGACTTTCACTGATTTTCTGTTTTAATGTGTCTTAATAGACTGTAAATAAAGATGGACGACATGACATGACCATTGCCCCCTGGTGGCTGGCTGCAGTACAGGTAAAAAAAAAGGGTTTTCTAAAAATGGTTTCTAACGTTATACTGTAGGTAGTTCTTATGACACTGATATATTTTCATTCTTCTGGTAAGTTTGGTTTTAATTAGTTATTTGATGTTGTAAAAAATGGGGTGAAACATCATGATTGACAGCTGAGACTGACTCATGATTGGTCGAGACCTTGATACCACGGTTCCATCCCCAAAACGCTTCTCTGCTGACTCTGACTCCAACCGGCAAGTTGGCAACATTCTCTTGGTTAAGCATAAATCAAACAGCCTAATTTATGAGCTAAACCAGTGATTTACCTTTTAAGAGATAATCCTTGCATGTCTCACACAGATCCTGGAGCTGCCAACACTCTGATGCTTCTCTGCGCAGTCGTCTGCACATATAACTGCTTTGTCCCAAAGAGGAGAGTGATCCTGTGTCTGTGCAGATGTGCATACAATCAGCAGATGTTACAAAAGGTTAATGTCATTCTATATGGGAGTAAATAATGCAAATACATCATATACCTCTGCTCGACTGCTGAAAATACTCCTCAGCTTCTTGTGTCTCCTCGAACACATCGACCACTGTGGAGCTGAACTCTTGGACCACGTTCCTCCCAAAGTCGTACATTGAGTCTAGGATGTGATCCAGACCCACGGTCCTGAGGAAGCCTGCGGTCGAGCCGCCCTGGAGGCCTGACAGCGGGCTGGGCCGGAGCTCCGTGTCCAAGGCTGCAAGAAAGGAATGGCCGAAGACGTGTGGCATCTTCTTGACCAGCGTGATGCCGTGGGTGTAGATGAGGCTGATGTTTGACAGCAGCCGGCTGAACGATTCCTCCGCCTGCAGCAGCTCCAGGTCGGATTTATCCTCATCATCATCATTCTGAGGCGACTTGGTCCGAGCTACGTTCTCCTCATTTTGACCGTAAACATACTCTGCTGGTTCCAGCTGGGCGGCCATTTTCCTGAAAAACTCCTCCACCTGCAGGAAAAGATTCACAGCAGGATGGTGTTTTTAACCAGATTCAAACCATTTCGTGACATTTACACTTTCAGAGACGTTATAAATGGAAAACGCCTGAGTTCAAACCTTGAAGGAGAAAGCGGCGAAGCCCCGTCGACATGTGGAGGTGAAGAAGGCCTTGCACGTATCTTCGAGACACGGTCGACACTCGTCAAAGGAGGATTTGGTTAAATCTTCACACTGCTGCTCGGCCTCCTTGAGTTTCTGCTCGGTTTCCCGGGCCAGCTGCTTCGCCCCCTGAAGGAAACCCCAAACATAAAAGATCACTCACTGTTACATCCCCTCCGAATAAGCCACAGTTTATAAGATGTGGGTTTTTTTGGAAGGTTTTTATTCTAAATAAATTTTTATTCTAGACAGAAAAAGCAGATTAATCTACAAACGGCTCATTTATCCTGTAAAACTACATCCCCCCCCCCCCTCTTTAAAACCAGCCGTACTCCCACGTTCATTATTCACTGTCTGCTTTGAGGTTTTCCATGAGCCCCTGTGCGGCTTTGCCTTCGTCTATGAGGCAGAAAATTTGTGGTGGCTCTCGGATTAGGTCACAAAGACTGGCATGTAACTGTTCGACTGCAATAGTCTGGTTCTGTGAAAAGTTATGATACTTAAATACAGAGTAATCTCGTGGTATTTTGGTCGTGGGTTTCTAACATCAGGAACGATTACTGCAAATATAATAAGTTTGCAGAGGCTCTGTATTTAATGGGACCCGTGGGAACTCGGTTCACCTTCTTCTTGTCGTTACTGTGTCTGAGGACGTCCATCAGGTGCATGTGCCTCTCCTCTTTTTTCTCCATGGTTTCCTTCACCTGCTTCACCCCGAATAGAGCCCGCTTTATCTCCTCATTGACGTACCGCTCCCCTGCTGCAGACAGCTCTGCACACACCAGAAATAACATGATGCAGTTCAGTTAAATGGTGATAAACAAGTATGGAAAGTGTTTTTTCTCCAATCAAAAACATGCTATAGAGATGAATTATACTTCACTTGTTAAATTGTACTTTAGTCTAGGTTTTTAAAATATTATATATAGAATTAGCCTCACTTTCCAGCCTGTCTTGGCTCAGTGGAGAAGAGTCGGCGGCGCTCAGCACCACCTCAGAGAGAGTGATGCAGAGAATGTGAACAAGCAGCGTCCTCATTGTGTCTTCAGCCCTGTGGACATTATACAGAACACACTCATTATTCTGCTGTGGAGCCTCACACAGTAGATCCTGACACGAATGAAAAACTTGCTTTGATTTTATTCATCATGTGTTTTTAAAAATGCTTCTGCTAAACTTCTCACTAGGTGGCGCCATTTCCCAAGCCTATCAAGTTAGATGCTTTTTTTTAAATCAATGAATAGAATAATCAGGGCAAATAAGAAACAGTCGTTCCTTTGAGTGGAACATGACGTCAGTGTGAAGCCAAATAAACAAAATTACCTCATTAAGTAAAACCTCAAACGTGAAGATTTTCTGCTTTTTCTGTCTCATTAAAATGTTATTCTTTGGGAGTTTCTTTTACTAAAAATAAAAGAAGTGAAGTTACATTTGGTCTCTGGGGAATCATGAGGGACAGTTTTTACTATTTAAATATGCAAATAATAATCAAGCAAATAATAATCAACCAAATCCTGAACATCATCAGAATATCCCAGTGCTGGAGACTCATGATGCCGTGAAGCTCACAGTGAAGGAGGCTACGTTGCGTCAGCTGACGTTTGTGTGGTTGAAGGATCACGTTACATAAAGAGGATAATAACTATAATACAGTACAACTGAACTGCTCATTATAAGTAAACAGAATGACAGGAGCTGAAATTACGACTTTAATCTTTCCTCAGTGAAGTTGTGGCATCTGCACTGACGACACTAAGAGGCTGTACATTAAACAACTGTAGGAACTGTTATTACTGTTATATGTACTGTTCTATGAAGCCTACTGTGTGTACTGTTGTATGTACTGTTATATGTACTGTATGTACTGTTGTATGTGCTCTATATACTGTAATATGTAGCCTACTGTGTGTACTGTTATTTGTACTGTACGTAGTGTTGTATGTACTGTTATATGTACTTGTATATGTACTGTTACATATGTATTGTGTGTACTGTTGTATGTACTGTTTTATGTAGCCTACTGTATGTACTGTTGTATATGTATTCTGTGTACTTTTATACATAGTCTAGTGTATGTACTGTTACTGTATAGGCACTGCATATACTGTTGTATGCAGCCTACTTTATGTACAGTTGTATGTACAACTATATGTATTGTATGTACTGTTGTATGTACTGTAGACATGACATTTTAACATTTTATACTGTGTACATAAATACTTCATATTTTCCATGTCAACCAGAATCAGTCTCACTGTAAAATCATATGATGCTATCTGTGAATATGCACCTTAAAATCGTATTAAACTGGTCTGTGATGATCCTACATGAGATACATAAATGTATAATAGAAAGTATTTACCTGTGAGACTATTAAACCATCAGCCTCTGGAGAACAAGAGCAGCAGTTGGAGAGAGAGAGAGAGAGAGAGAGCGAGAGAGAAGCAGACGTCGGCCTCCTCCAAGGATTGTTCTATTTTTATGGATCTACTCAGCAGCTCAGATCCTATTAGAGTGTTTGTATTATTGGTTATTACATCTTACTCATACAGCAGAGCGGCTTGAGACGAGCTTTAATGCCCGGCATACACAACAGGCTCAGTTGTTCTCAGGTCCTTCTCACTGAGTCGTCTCCCACATGGTGCAGAGCCCTCCTCAGGTAAAACATTCTGCTCTAATCTCCGTCAGACTGGCAGAAAGCTCGGGCCTCCTGCAGAGACCTGGCAGGGTCTCAGTCACGGGCTGAAGCTCTGCATCGTCCTCAGGTCACTACGGTGCAGGAGATGTTTTATCTTTCTTTGTACCATCTCTATACAGTTCACGTAATCTATATACAGTAGTTTAAATAAAGTTACTGCTAAAATATTCCAAAACATACTCATAAGTACTATGGGGAACAAAAAGGTCACTCACTTCTACCCCCCTTTAAATGTTTGATTTAGTTAGCAGAAGAGAAAGTCATGATGAATATCAGACGTTCTGAGCCAACATAATCAAAAACATCACTTAGATTATATTAGCATTATATGAAAAATGTCCTCCGCTGCTTCCTGTGTTTCTGGCCTCCACCTCTGGACGATCTGAGTTTCCATTGTTCTTATCTCGTGATATCTAAACATGGCAGCAGCAGCAGCAGCAGCAGCGTGGTAAATGTGGAATTCCTGTGTGCTTTCTCAATCCACGGTTAATCTGAGCCCACTGCTGAAAAGCCTTGACCCAGCAAATGAGGTCCCAACCTCTGAATGAGGACCAGCAGGAGCCTGTAAGATACCTGACCCTCAGCTGCTTTCCATCAGCCCGCCACCATCCCCGGCCGAGCCCTTACACCAGCCCGCTGCTCCAATTATAGCCGACAGTAAAATAACAGTTTTGAAGCCTTTAGGAAAACAAGTAATTAGTCGCTTTATCATCTCTGGCTGCTCTGGAATCTAATATGTGGTGGACTGGGTCAATCTCGAGCTATTAGAGTCTGAGGGACTGTGTTATCCAAAGAGAGAAGAAAAACAGATCTGAGCTTCATGTCTTTGTTGAAGGTTTTTTTTTAAAGCTCAGAGGAATTTAGAGCTGAGACGGTTTGTGTTATCTGTGTCTTTTCCTGTAAATCAATTGGTTTGAAGCGAGCGAGTGTGAGGAGATTAACATCGCGGCCAGATCATGTAGCCCGGTGACACTAACCTGTGCCGTGGAGACATGACGGTGGGTGCATGGTCCTCATTAGTCTGGAGGATGCAGATGTTTTCTCAGCTTTGATCAGTGATCTGCATCTGCAGGCCGCAGAGATTATGGAGACAGGAAGCGCTGGAATTATCACAGCACCTGGAAGAGCTAGAGGGGAAGTGGTCGCTGCTGAACCTCAAAGTCTAATGTCAAATAGTCCTGGCCGCCATTTTTAACAACAGGAAATATTCTTAGAGCAAATGTAAACAAAGGAAAAGAAATATATATTAGATTACGTTAAAAATATTGAGGTGTTTCTCACGGCAAACCAACCAATTTTAAACATAGTTTAAAGAAATTTTAAACCTTTACACCTGACAATATATAGAAATATAGGGAAAAGACAATGTATAGCATTCAAAGATATCCATTAGATCAATTTAATTCTGTAAATAATTGAATCTTAAAACTTTATTTTCCTAAAAACGATTGCCAAATGTGAGCCAATGTCGTCTACATGTAGCAGAGCATCACAGCAAAGTTCAGACTCGACACATAATCGTAAAAATGACTTGAAAAGATGAACATTTTGAAAATGTATCAGAGTAAATGTTATTGTGATGAATCTTAGTCTTAATCTTGATGCCCTTTGGAAATGTCACATAAGTAGAAATGTCCCTGTCGCTCCCCTCAACCTCCACAAACCTTTGAAATGATCTGTAATGAGAACCAGGTTTTCACCCGGGGACGCGATTTCCATCAACCCCCAGTAACTTAATCTCATCTCCGGCTGGATCAGTGCAGCACCGCACGACGTCCCGGGCTTTGTCCTGCTCCTCATCCCTGAAGTGACTCCAGGAGACTCAGCAGGAGCAGAGGGGACATGAAGTGACTTCAGGAGACTCAGCGGGAGCAAGGGGGACATGAAGAGACTTCAGGAGACTCAGGGGGAGCAGAGGAGACATGAAGTGATTTAAAGAGACTCAGCAGGAGCAGAGGGGATATAAGGGACTTCAGAAGACTCAGGAGGAGCAAAGGAGACATGAAGTGACTTCAGGAGACTCAGCGGGAGCAGAGGAGACATAAAGTGACTTCAGGAGAATCATCTGGAGCAGAGAGGACATAAGGGACTTCAGAAGACTCAGGAGGAGCAGAGAGGACATAAGGGACTTCAGGACACTGAGCAGGAGCAGAGGGGACATGAAGGGACTTCAGGACACTCAGCAGAAGCAGAGGGGACATAAGGGACTTCAGGAGACTGACACCAGTGACCAGGATGGACTGTCTCTGCTGACTGAGTCAAGATGCTCAGAATAACACAGGGAGAAAGATGGGAGGGTACCAGAAGGCAAGGGTCTCAGCCTTCAAAATAAAAGTGTGGGCCTTTTAGTCCACAGGGCAGAAATGACCTGCGTGACCGAGCTGGACATCAGCACAGAGAGATACAACAGCAGTGATTATGTAACACATGGGACAGTTAGTAAACAATAATAAAGTAACCAGTGATAAAGTTGTCAAAGTTGGTAGCAGAATAACAAAGGAGGCTACATTTACCTTCAAGTACTGCGATGAAATACAATGAATGAAAGGATTTATGATAATCATTTAACAATTTTCTATCTTTCTTTCTAGTTTTTTATACTTACTATATTTGAGATTTGGACTGTTGTTTGGAAAAAAAACATTAGTAAAGTGTGTCTGTGAAACTCATTCACAATTTTTACTGCCAGGAAAAATGTGTTTTAAACTTTAAAAGCTACCGGTTTCCCCTTGTCTTACATTATTTATAGTGAACCATAGCCTACATTACATTACATTTCATACTTTCATCTGAATGAGGAGTTAAGATGCTGCTCTGCACATAAATATCTAAGGTGAATAAAAATGAATATAAATGTGACTTTTCTTTTTCTACTTTATTATGCAACAAAGGGTGTTTAATTGTGAAAGGGCCACCAGAAGCTGACCGTGTCTCCCAGTGTAACTTCACAGTGGTGGAGTCAGATCAGTTTCTCCTCCTCTCTGCAGGACGAGCCTCTCCTCATCACTCCTCTCTCCTCTGAGCCTCGGACACGGAGAACATGGGATTCTAACCTGAACACGCGACATGAAGACACATTACTAGTTTTTTTTGTTTTATATCACTTCTCTCATCGGCGCCTGGAACCAGTTCACACCTTCGCACTGGATGCTGAGATGCGCAGAAAGTGAAAGCTCCTCATCTCTTCTCCAGACCTCACCCAGTTATAAAACGCCATGAAAGGTTCGTGTCCTGCAGCTCGTGTTTTTTATTTTCTTAATCCACATGTTCAAACTCGGTCTCGCTCTGTGCGTATCCTTGGTGCGCGCTGCACATCTGGATGACATTACGGTGCCGCGGTGCAGAGGTTGTGAAATACTTGAGAGTTTTTAGTTTTTTCTTTTCCCATCTGAAAGAAATGAAAAGCGAGATGTTGTTTGTACAACAAGGCTGCGTCACCGGAAATGTCCCGGTGCACGAGAGGAAAAAAATAAAACACGTTAAAGTGTCAAGAGAAAGATGCGTTCAGGGGCAAAGGAATGACTTTAATGTGGCAGGGAACAGATGATGGGCAGTGAACGTCACCTGTAGAGTACGGTGGCCCCTGAAGTGCAAAACACAGCGACAGATCACAAATACACTGTTGTGTCTTCTTGTCTGTTGTTGTTGTTGTTGTTGTTTTTGTTATTTGTTGTTGTGTTTTGTTATTTGCTGTTGTGTCTTGCTCTTATGTTCTTTGTCTTGTTGTTGTGTTTTTGTGATTTGTTGTTGTGTGCTTTCTCATCAGCTGTTTAGTTTCCCCGATTTGCTTTTGTCTTTTTAGTTTTTTCTGTTGTGTTTTCTTACTTGTCGTTGTGTGGTGCACTTCAGGGCCCACCGTAGTAGTGCATGTGGTGTTCACACTGGTATGTTTGTGTTACACTCAGCATCTGTATCATCAATAACTGAAATGTATTTGTTTTGCAAAGAGAAATCGACGTGAAACAACAGCTCTGATTCACTTTACATCACTGACTCTACTCCATCGAACCGCCTCTGACCGCCCACCAACAAACACACACTCAACCCTCCCTCTCTCCCCCCTGTGTGTGTGTGTGTCCCACCTCCTCACCCCCCCACCCCCTCCGTCCAGTCCCATCTGTTTAACATTAGCAGTGATGTTCTCTGAGCTCTGCTCCGATCTGCAGCAGAGTGTAGCGGAGTGTAATTAGGGTTTACTGTCAACAACCCAGAGAAACCGCAGCCTGTGGCTTTTACAGCTCTGTGCACACACACACACACACACACACGCACACGCACACACACACACACACACACACACACACACACACACACACACACACACACACACACACAGAGGGGCCAGAGATGATACTCCACCATCTCCAACCTTAACCCTTGTTCCCTCATCAGAAATCATTGTATTCAAGGTGAACGTTATAAACCTGTGTGCAGCCGCCCTGTAGAGTTTGTTTGCAGACTTGTATCCACTGCTTTAAACACAATGCACCCCCCCAACCCCCACCCCCCTCCTCCTCCAGTAGCGTGCGTTTGACCTATTTCTGTCATATGTTTCTGATTATGTCACACAGACGACTTTGCAGACGAGGAGGAAGTACAGTCTTTTGGATACAAGCGGTTCGGTGAGTGAAAAAGTTTTTCCTTTTTTTCCCTAGCGGTGGAGGAGAGAGAGAGAGAGAGAGAAAGGCCTGCACACTTGGAGCTCAAATAATAAAACTTTTACTGCTTTGGTAAATTAAAGGTCCTAAGTGTGTGGGCTCAACTCTTTTTCTCTTGTTACCTGGAGTTACCTCTGTGTTCAAGTCGAGGAAAAAACCTCAAGCGATGTCCCCTTCACGTCAGACCTCACCTGTCCTCGTGTTTGGCTCCGTCGCTGTCGACCGCGTTGAGCGTAAACGCGGCCGACAGCCTGTGAGGTCCAGCTCACCACAGGCCCGTCGACCGCTGACAGAGCTCAGCAGATCAAGAAGATTCACAGCCCCTCGTCTCCCTTTCATCCACTTACACTGAGCCACTAAAAACGTGCTGACTCACAGAGGGAACCAACCCCCCCAAAAAAACGTGGAATTCCTCCAACTCCAAATTGCGCTCGACTCGCCGCGTATCTGATTGTTGTGGAGCGACACATGCAAACAAGAGTTCACATGCATTTTGGTTTGCGTACTCATGCGTGAAGCTGGAGGGAACTCAGGCCATCTGGAGTTTTTTGTGAGTTTTTCCAGCAGACTTGTACCTTGTTAGTGAACCAAACGAGAGTGGAATGATAAGGATTAAAAAGCTTAAAGGGTCAGTTCGAAAACAAACATACAGTATTTATCACTTACAGCATGTGATGTCTATTCATGGGGATGGTTTGGACTCTATTTTCCCATTCCCACGTTTTGTCTTGGTATTCTCTTCAAGCTGCTTTCAGATATGCACTGAACTGATATATTTTCCTGTGAGAACGCACGAGTCAGTTGCTGCAGATATTCTCTGGAGGTTTTCTTGCCGACCTCCTGGTAAAAACTCCAGAGAATATCCAAGTGAGCCACTGTAAGAACGTGAAAGATGCAGAAGATGCCAAATTGGAATGACAATGAGATTCGAGAGCTTTTGGTGATAAAAGGGCCGACGCCACGTCTGACCTGGACAATCTCCTGCTGCGATCTTCATATGTGAGACACAGACAATAATAGTAATGTGTCACAATTAAGCTTCAGTTTAGTGACTTTTGTTATCACCATTTGTTGACTTTTGTTATTTCTAGTATTGGACTTCTTCTTCTGTAACGTTTCCTTCCTTGTGTATCTAAGATTCTTAAGTTACCTTTTGTTATCCTTTACGTCTTATTTCCTGTTTTATTTTGACTCTCACTTCCTGTCTCGCCTGCTTCTCATGGTTAACTTCCTCTTGTTTCCCACTTCCTCTTGTTTCCCACTTCCTCAATCAACTGCTTCCTAGTGCATCACACCTGTGTTTCCTTCACTGATAACAGTTTGTCTTTTCAGTTCCAGCTGTTTCCTTGTGTTTAGTTTCCTCACCTTGCCTTTTCTTTTGGGTTTCTTTTGGACGCCTTCATCTGATTCACCTGGAAACGTCTTTACCTTCTCTGTAACTCATATTTAAGACTTTGTTTGATCTGTCCTCGTGTGCATCTGCGTTTGGCTTCTCTCCTGTTCTCTGGATGCAACAATAACGCCTGTATCTCCACTTTGCTCTTTCACTGGTCATTAAATTATGTTTCCTATGCTCAAAATATTAAATACATCAGAAACAAGTCTCTCCAGAAAAAGTGTCCATGCGTAGATGTCACTGTTGGCGATGCACACCCTGCATGTGCTGTATAAACCTGGATATCTTGTAAAAAGGGATTTTCCGAGTGTATTTTGCTGTCGAGCTCGACCTTTGAGTGATCAGCTTCAAAAGTTAATAATCTGGAGATTTCCCTCCAAAGTAATATTATCAGCACATTTGGTGAAAGTCCGTTCATGCAACTTTGAGTTATCTTTGAGTACAAATACACACAAACGAAACCAATACCCTGCTTCCCTGGTCTGTAGTGCAAAATGTCTTTTTATAATTAGCTTGAACTGAACCTTTTTAAATTTAGCATTTTCTAGTATTGGCCCCTCTGTTCTTCTCCTCATCTTGTGCAGTGTGTATTATTATATCTTTCTTTTTAATGATGCGCTATCTCTCCATCGCCAGTAGCTTTTTGCATGGAAGGTGTTGAAATCAGTTTGCTGCTCTTTCGTTTTGTTCGGCCGTGTGTGTTCTTGGTCATCTTAGTGCCTCGTGCTTTTATGGAGAAAAGTCCAAGAAAAAAGTGACCGCAAAAGTCAAACGCTGTCTCACACAAACACATCATTATTATTCTCCTTGGAGACAGAGCTCTTGCTCCATCGCTGCTCTGTTGATTCAACGTTGATCAGGAGCCCGTGTGTCTCTTTATTCAGGGTGTTGCTGCAGTATGACTCACACACACACACACGCACAAACACACACACACACACACACACACAGGCAGTGGACGGCGCTGTTTGACCCGACACCAGCGGAGACGACTTCAAACTGTGTAAAAACACAATCTCTTTCATCCCAGTGGCCTAAGTCGAGGCATCCTGTTTGTGTTTCTCTGCGAGCGTGTGCGAGTCCCGCTCATGGATTACATTAGAGAGCTGTGGGGAGGGGAGCCGAAATCCAGTTTCACTTTTAACTTTATTCAAATGAACTCTTGACATTCGGAGGAGTTGGAAGGGAGGGCGGCTGAACTCTGAGTGTTGTTGCTGCTCGCAGGGACACGGCAGCTGTTTGGAGGGGTCGGCTCCACGGTTCTGCCTCGACCCCCCCCCCCCCCCCCCCCCAGAGGCTTCGTTGTGCAACAGAGCAGCGTTCATGCAAACCATCGCAAAACCTTCATTCTTCCACTATTAGAGCTGTAATCTCAGTCCTCAGGGGGGAAACAAACAGTTATTTCCTCTCTGAATATTTTTCCTTTAATCCAGTGCCCCCACCCCCCCGAGGACAAATAGTGCAAATCTGTGTCTAGTTTATAAAGTCACCGCTGAGCTCAAAGGAGGGCGACTTAACACAGAGGAACAGAGAACACTTAATCCTGCTTGTTTTACAAAGTGAACATGAGAAATTACACAGACAGAACCAGTGCTCTTTTATTTATCTTCGAACAATCACATTTACATTTCATTTACTTTGCTTTGCAGAAGCTTGTTTTTCCCCTAGAAAGCCTCTAGTTGTATAACCTGATGACTAGAATGGCACTCGGAGAGCTCACACCTCCGCCACGGCCCAACAGTCCCCTCATGAAACCACATCTAAATTCACTAGATCCAGATTTTTATTTGAATCTGCACCAAATTGCAAACACTCATCAATATCAGTTCCCTAAACTGATTAAAAAAATTCTTACCTCTGACAGATCAATAGGATGCTGGTGTGGTCCTCTGCCTCCTCACATCCCAGCTTCCTCAACAGGACTTTAAACTGTCCCACTGAGACCAGGGGGGGGGGTGATCAGGAGCTTGAACTCCTGTATGAGGGGGTTCAGTAAGTTTCAAGACTGATTTGGACACGTGTAATGTCTGTTGTAAACATGCTTGTTGGAAATGGGCTGTTTGCTTGGCCTGTGTTGATGCTGCTTGCAGATTTCTTTCTGAAACTGTAAAAACCAACTGAGCTGCAGCAAGTTAAGACTCAGTCCCCAGAACCCAAACTCAAGAATCTCTTGTAGTGACTGATGTCATGAACCCACTCTTTTCATGAACATGCTGTTGTCATGATCAACAACGTCACTTATGATGATGAACCCCAGCCTCCGCTGCTACAGACCCTGGTCGCCTGTTATTCAAATTCGACACTGGACTTCATTGGCCCCTTAATAATACACGTGCCAAGTGAGAAGGCGACAGGATGAACGGTTCACCATATGCCAGTCACAGAACGACAGACAGAGATTTCTGGAATTATTAGATAGAATAATCATGATAATAATAATATGTGATTCAAGAGGCTAAAACAAATGCAAACTTTCAGAGCTGTGGATCAGGAGACTGTTAGTTTTTGTGCTTTCACTTTTCTCTCTAAAGATTTCATCAGGAGACAAAAAATGCTTTTCTAAGAACATTGTTTACAAAAATCTCAACTCTACAAAAACAAAACGTTCCTTAAGTTCCCTGAATTCCAGCATTAGATGCACTGGTCTCTGATGTAAAATGCTTTAATTCAGTTGTAATAAAATCCGACACGTTGTTCATTAAGTTTATTTGGGCTGTAACTCGCCCTCGCCTGCAGCCGTTCTGTGAAGAGTGAGGTTTGAATTAAAAAGTACAATGTGTACTGAAATATCAACACACACATACGAGCAACACGTAGCGGCCATGAGTTGAAATATCTTTTTAAAGCACTTTTGGGGATGTTTGTACATTTGCTGACGTACAAGTTACGAGTCCGTTTTCTGAAGGTCACAAAAGCCCAAGGGGAACACACACACACACACACACACACACACACACACACACACACACACACACACACACACTAACACACACTCGGTTCTGCCTCGACACACACACACACACACACACACACACACACACGCACACACATTTTAAACAGATTGAAATGTTTCTAATTCTGTATATTACACAGACGTCATTCAGAAGGCATGTATATTTACATAGATACACACACACACTTTTTCCACTCACTTGTATACAAGGGGAAATGAAACACCACACACACACACACACACACACACACACACACACACACACACACACACTGTAGTACGGGCACTGAGTGAATTCATATGGTAATCCCATCTCCCTCCCTGCCAAGTCGAAGCCGAGCCGGAATCGCTTCCACAGTGCTCAAGTATTAAACATATTTATTTTTCTGTGGGGGGTTGACATTAGAAGGCCATCAGAATAAAAACAAAACCTACCTGAGCTTTGGCTGAACTCTTCCAGAGCCGGTTTAATAATCGCTCACCAGCAATCAGCCGACGCCCTCGACTCGAGTCAAACCATGAACCCACGAGTCACAAAATCCTTGTAAATATAAAGTTCGAGTCAAAGCTTTTGCTAAAGAAAACAAAAGTAGAGTTGGCGAGGGTTGTTGTTTGTTCCTCGACCGAACCTCCGTGGGATAGAGTGCGTACAAAGATTAATAAACAATAGAGAAATGTCAGCACACTGCAGTCACATGAGTTTAATGAAAACAAGTTTGGACGAAATGTCACTAAAATAGAAAAAATAAACTTTTTATAAACGTTCGACTTCACCAAACAAATATATAAATTGCTAACCAGTGAAGGAATGAACGTCCATAAGAGAAATTTAGGCTGTAAATAAAATCCAACGAGTCATTTTTGTGAGTGGAATCAGTGCCGACTCTGATTCGAGGAGAGAATTACTTTATTTGCCATGTATCACTGGTGTGGATTTGTTTGAGCAACTTGTTTTCGCTAAAACCAACTGAGAGCAGCATCACCATCACTACCATCTGACATCAGATGCCTCAACATAGAGCAGCAGTTTTGCATTAGAGAGATTAGTGTGATATATGTGTTAAATAATTTAGTGCGGCCCTGGAAGGAAGTTATGACATTTGAAATGGCCCTTGATAGGAAAAGGTTCCTCACCCCTGCTGTGAAGGAGGGAAAACGTAAACTAAATGAAATGTTGCCTGTTGGTCTCCAGGTAAGATTCCGGGTCAGTAAAGAGATGAAGTAGATGTGATTGCTCTGTGCAGCAGGTCCTCCTGGGATCCACACTGATCTCTGGGTGGGGGTCTCGCTCCCTCCGCTGCTGTGTCTGCTGTTCCCACACATGTGGGCTTCGAGAGGCCGGGGCTCGGGAGGTTTGTGGCCAGTGTGGAACCCAGAGTGCACTAATCTATTTCCTGCATTTGTTATGGTTTCTCCAGCAAGACCTGGAACACTCCCGGAGCCAAGCACGGAGTGTGTGTGTGTGTGTGTGTGTGTGTGTGTGTGTGTGTGTGTGTGTGTGTGTGTGTGTGTGACCAGCTGTGTCAGCACAGCCTGGGCTCGGTTCAGTCCGGTGGGTTTGGCAGAAGAAAATTCCCCCCGGTTTCACAAACTTCACAGGCACCTTAAGCTTTGGTCATACTGACACCTCACCCAGCACCTCATCCATCCTGGTTAACATGACTATCCAGTGTTTGTCAGGCACTGACACGTGAAACACACACTGTCATGTGAGACTGTGGTGTGTTTGTGTGTCTGATGAGGAGTTTTATGGGCTTTGTTGTGGGTTTTTCGGTCTTTTCTTCAGTCTTGTGTTGTGGCCTTCTCGAGTTCTCCCTCTCGGTTCTTTCTCAAAAATGGCGTGGTCATTTTTGTTCATTTAATACATTTGTAAAATGCACACAGATTTCCTCCCTGTCTGCCATACCACTGTCAGGAGATTTCCTTTGGCCCTGAGACTTCACAGCATGTCTTTGAAAACATGTCTATTATGTTTGTGGGCGCACAGACGTCTCTTTGACTTTTCTTTCCTGGTTTTCTTTCTTTGTTGCATTTTCTCTGGTCTGAATCTCATAGTCCATCAGTTTACATATCTAATTCGTATTCATAGTTAGCCATCAAAGCTGCTATAATATTTTTATTTTTCATAAAATGACTCTGCAGCTCTCCCTTAATGGCAATGCAAATAAAGTATAAGGATCAAAAAAGAAATCTCACCTTTGGGAAAAGATGAGATTTCCAAAACTGGTGAGTTGGCTCATGAGCTTAAACTGTAACTCACAGCTGCTTCACAACGTATTTCAGGATCTCCGACATTTTGAGGAACTGCTGCAACAACTGCCCCTAAAATCATAGTTTTTTCTCGAGTATCTCATTTGATGAAGGTCTGGTTTGTTTATAAACAGTCGTAGCTGAGCAAAATTTGGTTCATTCAAGTGTTTGCGAGAGGATTTGTGTCGCCTGTTGCTTGAAATCGGCTACATCATTTCACCCGGCTCTAAACAGCAGACAAACGACTATAAGGTGGTGAAGTGACAAAGAGCTTCATCTGGAGTTGATAGAGACCAACAATGAGCCAAAAGGAGAACCTAACTTACATCATCCTGTGGACACATACATGATTCTAAACAAATGCTAATGTTACTCCTTACCTTCTGGAAAACTATTTGACAACAGCTTCGCCATAATTGTACTTAAACTGTTTGTTGTCTGTTTCTGCTGCCCCCGCGTGGCTAAAGCTCAGGCGTGGCAGGTTTGAATTTTGGTGCTACGCAGTGACCTCTTGTTAAATGAGCACCTGTAGACTCTCCAGACACAGACACACTTCAATGTAAACCTGACCTGAGCATGCGGCAGGTCAACCACCTGTTGTGGAGAGCAGACGGAGATGGTGAATCACTTACTGGAGTCATCTGCTAAAACGAGACACGGCTGCAGTAAAACAGGGTTTTTCTTTTTTTTTAACTTTCAGGGGCTCGTCTGGTAAAAAGTCGGGAACTCAAATATGGCTCGTGTTTAAAGAGGAGCTTTGATATCGCCGGGTTTTCCAGCCTGCAAGTGTTAAAGATGTGGAGAGGTGGCAATGGGATTAAAAGCAATTTTAATGATAGAAATTAACTTTCAAGCATTTATATTAGTGGGAAAATACAGTTTTCTCATCACATCAAAAGATCTCATGCCTCATGGTCTTGATTATTTGTGATTTGCTATATTTGCTTTTACTCTGTTTGGATCTGATGAAGAGAACGAAAATATCAGCTGCACTTCTTCTTGCACTGTTAGCACCAATTTCATTTTAAGCATTTTAAGTTTGGCTTCTTAAAGCCCTCATGTCATCCATCCATCCATTTTCCTCCACTTATCCGAGGTTGGTTTGCGGTTGAAGTTGAGTTTTCCAGACATCCCTCTCTCAAGCAACGGTTTCCAGCTCCTCCTGAGGGATGCCGAGGCGTTCCCAGGCCTGATGAGATTAATCCTCCAGCAGGTTCTGGGTCTACCCCGGCGTGTCCTCCCAGATGGAAGGTGCCCGGGCAGGATCCTGATTAGATACAAAAAGAAGCAGGAGCGCGACTCCAAGCTACACCCGTGTATCCAACGTTCTCACACTAGCTCTAAAACTGAGCCTAGCCATCTTACAGAGAAAACTAATTTTGGCGGATTGAATCTCCAGGCATTTTTTTTATTCACAACCCAAAGCTCACGACAGTTGGTGAGGATCAGAAGGGAGATGCGCCGGGAAAGCTTCACATGAGGCTGAGCTCCCTCTTCACCCCCAGAGTCCCACACCCATCCGCCTGTCCATCTCCGGCTGTCCAACAAGACCTTAAACTCCAAGAGGTTCAGTCATCTCTCTTAACTCTCATATTACGTTAAATCCAATTGTCAGGTTAGATTATTGTGTTCATTTGTCTAAAGTAGAATTTTTGAAAGCCACAGGGACACTGAAAAACTCAAATCACTCAGGATGGAACATGAGAAATAATAATGTTGCACCAAAAAGAGAAAGAGGAGAATTAAGTGTGTGTGCTTTCTGTGGTCGAGAGCGAGCAAATACAGGCCAGAAGTACAAATTTTACTTCCCAAAGAAACAATGGAGTTTAATGTGATTTAAAATAAAGGTCAGTGGTGTACAGAAACGTCTTATGTTCTCAGAGGAGAGTTCACCGAGGGAATCCGAAGCAGGCTGTTGAGGCCTCGGGGGTGTAAACAAAAAGACGATGTGCAGAGCAGAACCGAGGGATTTACTCATATCTGTTTTTTGGGGGGGGGAGAATCGCACGGCAAAGGGCAGACGGGAGGAGACTGAGATAACACCGAGCTGCTGAGCGAGCGGGAAGAGCAGGGGGCACCGGGTGAGACCGTATTTTATGCCAGGAGGTGGGAAGGGAGTGAGAAGGAAGTGGGAGAAGGTGGAGGAGACGCAGCCGGTCGTAAGAGACAAGCAGGAAGTTGATGGATGGGTTTGGAGGAGCATGACAGGAGTTCTTTGTGAGGAGATAAGGATGTGTGCGTGTGTGTGTGGTGGTCGTAGATAAATGAGAGGAGGGAGCTGCACCAGTACGAGATCCAGCTGGGAGTGTTTATCCGAAGCACAAACTACACACCTCGTGACATAAGAGCGCACACACTCGCATATACACAGTCAGAAAAATCATTAGTTTAGTGCTGCAGTTTTTCACCGAGCTTCATTCCTCTCACTCGCAGACTCGCAGACTCTCCGACTCTCAGACTGGCGCCTTATCGCTGATATAATTCAATGCTTTCAACCTGGAATCCGAACGATCTGTGCGAGCGTAAGGAAACGCAGCCAACACGGGAAATGGCAGCAGATCACACAGGAATTTAATTCACATGTCATTTTTCCTTTTCCTCGACTTTCCATCACAGGGCGAGAGCAGCGTTGATGGAAATCCAACTTTAACACACACACGGTACTCAAGTACAAGTTTGAGGCGATTTTACTCCACTTCATACTTAATTAATCGGAGTGGATGGATGGATGGATACTTTATTGATCCCGAGGGAAATTTGGTTAATGCTCTTGTGTCCATAGGGATGAGACTTGCGAGTGTTTTCACATCACAGAACAACTTGTGTTGGTGTTGTAAGGCTTAAAAATATGGTGCGTTGACAGTATAGAACTATATCTGGCTGATGTTGAGTCTTTTAGCACGTCTGTATCATGTTGGATGTATCAGCGTTTTTAGAAAGTTCTGAATCCTAGTTGTAAATCGAACTTGTTGACGTGAACACTATTAACAAGTCGGAAAACTGCGATTACAGCAGCTCTCGCTATGACGTGAATGTGGCAGTAAACTCCTTCTCACTCGTTAATCTTATAAACGCAAAGACCCCCCAATTTGTTGCAGAGATTTTTCTGGCAGTACACAAATTACGTCACTTAAGCAATTGTTATCCTTTTTAAACCCAACATAACAACTCCAGAGCCACAAAGGAGTTTATACAACTCCTTTCCCAGGCTGAGCAGCTCTCAGGGCTCAAGTTAATCTACTCTGACGTGTTGGAAGTATAATCATCTTTCACCACTGAGCAGCAGGTAGAAGAACTCCGGCACAATAAATAGATTCAACATCACGCAGGATCCCCCCGCTCCATTACGCTTTTGCTTGGCAGAATACAAAACGACGGTAACGTAACTGGAAGAGCAGCCGTCGATCGGCGATGTTTCTGCCAGAACACATGTGCTGGTAGTTAGCTGCTATTTTAAATCTGGCCTGTGATCGTCAAGAGTGTCAGTGATTGTTCTGACTCACCTTTTAAAAGAGTGAAGAAAAGCAGCAAACCCCCCCCCCCCCGTCTCTCCCTCCGAGCTCTCGTACACCGTAATAACCTCGGTGTCCTTGACGTGACCCACATGCAGATGTCAGGGGAGGGTTCAGCCTCACCTCCATTTAAGAGCCTTTCGGGGGGGACTTTCAAGCGTGGGGGTCTGACTCATTGGTTTAATAATTAAATAAAAGAATAGCCGAGTGGACAGAAGACGCTCCAGGACACCTGCGTTCTTTCAGCGTCTCCCGTTTTTTTTTTTTTGGCGAGCTGCAGCTCTTTGTTCATGCTTTTGTGCTCCCTCCAGCGTGTGCATGTGTGTGTTCAGCCCTTGGAATAACACACAGCGTCGCACTTTTGCAATACAAACTTTCAGAGATGTGAGTCTCCTGTGTGCACAAACACTAAAAATGTCTCCGGCACCATCCGGCAGCGGAACTCACAGGCGCACTTAAACAATGAATTTGGGGATTTCTTAATTCCTCCTCTTTTACTCGACGTTATAAAAGCCAGTAAATCTGTTCGTCACAGTCCAAGATGTTAATGAAAGGGAGGGAGAGATAAAAAAAAAACGACTGTGTGGTTTGCCAAGATCAACCTACAGCTTCCTGGTTTGCAGAAGGGAGTTGAAGTGTGGAGGAATAGTGTCGGGCTCCAGAACGCTGTCAGATGCTTAATGACTATCACATTTTCCATGTGTAGCTCGAACGGCAGACATTCATTTTCTCGCACCTTGCACAATGTTTACCACGCATGCACATGGTCCTTTTAAATATTGATAAAGGGATAATCTATTGTACGTGTGTGTTTGTCCTCATGAGTGGGGGGGGGGTCATTAGGATAACAAGGAGACGCTGTAATGGACGACTGGTATCTTTGTGTTGTATATGGATTGAACGACACTATTCTTGAGACAGATTTTATCACTTGAGAATGGAAAATTGGATCGAAGCATGAAAACAAGTTTTTATACAGGGACATATTGTCTGAAGATGTAAACTGTTGAAAGAGTTTCATGAAAAATGGAAGTATGTGCAGTGACGGTTTCATTATTTGAAATGGGCAAATCTCTTTTCATACATGAAGGCAGCATAATTGATCCTTTAGTTGTGATAATGACATTAAACCCTGTTTTTATTTAGCATGAATTTTGACTTTTTAGTTGAATCCATGTCCCATCCGTTACATGATGCAACCTAAAGGTGCTTTGGCATCACTTTTGTGGAGCAGTCATGTCTGTAGTTCTTAAGAGAGGAGTTTTATATCCAGCTCCTCCTTTGAATCAGAACAAACAGTGCAGTAATTTCAAGTCGTCTGTGGTGGTTGCTGTTGATTGGCACCTTCAGTGTATTTGCCACGGCTGCTCTGAGGCAGCAGAGCGTTGCCACCCTCGCGTCTGGAGTGTGTCTGTCTGAACAGGATCTGGCAGAAAAAACGTCCTCCTCTTCCTGACCGGGATGGTTTGTTGTCATTCTGGCCGGCGTGCCACGCCCTCGCATCCGACCGCAGATGCAGCGGGCCACCCAGAAGGAACTCCAACACCCATGATGCTGCAGGCAACAGCAGGCATTTCCATTGTTGCCACCTCGGAGAGCATTGGTCTTCCAACCTGCTCCACGTTGGATTCTCTCTTGTTGACTTTGGAGGTTTCTTAGCATTTTGGGGGAAGAGTGAATAATTTTGTAACCCAACATTCTGCATGTGGTTTGCCGTCACTATTAAATATGAATTATTGTGCTGAGCAAGGCGCACGAGTGATTATGATTTCTTTGTTTCCATTTGCGAAGTTTTCCACTTTGTGCATAATTTTCCTTCTGCACTGCACTGATGCTGTGTGTGAGTTCACCTTTATATAACCGGGTTTAACATTTTCCTGTGAAATAGTTTAAAAACATACTCACTGAATAGATTCTATCACCGTAACATACACATTGAATTTACAGAATAAATTTTAAATTGCATGATGTGTAACTTAATTCATTTGAAACTTCTTTAGGGTTGTTTAACCACCTGTCAACACGCACGCCGCAGTCCTATTCATATGTTACAGCCCTCCACCGTCTCACAGCCACTGTTAAATGATAGAGCGTCTTTATTACAAGCAAGCCTGAAATCACAGAGCGGCTCCCGCCATCGTGACCATAATGTTATACCAACGTTGCCCACAAGCGACACCAGCGGTAAAACCATGAGCTTGGACAGAAAGATCCTGAGTGCTTGTGTCGGAGGGGAAACATGCCTCCGTCTCCGGGGTTTTCAAAGAGCACGAGATGTGAAGACCAGTCCTGTGTCCACATGGCAGCGTTAGTGGTGGATGTGGCCAACATGGTGATGAGTTTGGCTGATGTGGGCCACGCTCGTTTTAAAAGAACGCTCCCACAGAGGTTTTCCCCACCAGCTTCCTGTTAAGTATCCCCATAATCTGCACGGCTGTTTTACGGCTTCAAGGTTTTATCTGGCAAAGCCTCGGCAGGACAGGAAGCGTAGCTCACTACATTTCCATTTCAGACGCTGTTTCAGTCGGACATGAAGTGCGACAGCCTTAAAATTCAGTCCCAACACTTCAGCAACTGAGGAATAAACGAGAAATGACATTTTCTTTCCTTTTTACTTTTAGATTTAGTTTTATCAAAACAGACTTTCACACTTTCCTGTTTGCCCGGGGATTTGTATAGTGTGTTCATGTTTAAATGTATGACTGCACTGATTTAACTGGATCCTCATGGTTCCTGTGAGGTTGCATGTGGAGATGTTTTATGCTTTTATGGCGGAATGTATAGAGTTTTATTCTGCTGACGAGCATCAGTCTCTGACTCTATCACAGGTCTGATATTGAGTCTTGATGGTAATGAGGTCACATTAAAGGTGACACGATTGGTCCAGAACAGAATGTGGATACCTGACCCGAGCCCATCAGGCCCCAGAGAAACTATCTTTGAGAAAGTATCTATTTAATGTCTACTTTGACTTTTTGGCTTTCTCCATGTCCCATCCACGAACACGGAGGAGATGGGATTGAGATGATTTGGCTTCACTTTGCAGGAGCTGACATGTCGTCCATCTTTATATACAGTCTGTGAGTATTATGCATATTTAGAATTGGCTTACACATACTGCTGTGGTGGTTTCAGCTGGATTTTAAATGTGTCTTCGTCATCAAAGATCATTTTAACATTCAGTGTTTCTCTGTGTCTTTGAGGTCCAACAAAGAGTTCAAGTATTTGTGAAAAGTCCCAGACCAAAGTAGATGTTGAAAACTGGAGGAATACATGTGCGGTGCAACATCTTCTTATTTCCCATGACAATATCCAAAAGCACCAATAAAAAGCTCCTGGCAGAGTCTGAAAAGTTCATTCCTCAAACACCATCTTGTGGTTTATTATCCCAGCTGCTCATCAGAGGGGAAAATGTCACGTTATTTATTTTATCTCTGGTTTTCTCCAATTGGTGACATTTTACTCTGTTTGTTTTTCTATGAAGTGCTCGCCAGCGCTCAGTCGACTCGGAGGGTCTTTGTAGTGGTTTTCGCATTTTGACTGGCACCTGACGCAGCCGGCGGGAAATCTGAGCCCGGGGGAGTCGACATCGATCAGATGAGGTTTCAGAAACTCAGATCCAGGTCTTTGCAGCTGAGACTCTGTGGGAAAGCCCCAGAGTCTTCCTGCACGTTTTTCCTTCGAGTGCATTTTTATCCTGGAAGGAGAATAAGCTGTGTAGACGTATTTTTAAGTGCTTCTCTTTGTGATCGTCTTTTACGATTGAATGGAAGCTGAGTTGTAAAGAGACTTTTTACTTTTGTTTTTCTTGTCCTGTGTTCTCACTTTGAACTCACTTGTGCTGATGGTGTGGTTGAGCGGAGGCAGGCTATCGAATTCAGGATGTTAATGTGATGGTCATCAACCTGTGGGCCACACACACACACACACACACACACACACACACACACACACACACACACACACACACACACACACACACACACACACACACTAGAGAGCAGCAGCATTGTGGGTGCTCAGGCTCTGATGTTTTGCTTTGTAACTAAAACCCAAGTCACTCCATGAGGCCCCAAATCCCTGAGCTGAGTAAGTCCTTTCTCGCTCTCCACTCCATTGTTGATGCACTGTAGTTTTTTGGGAAAGACGACCTGTTTGTGTAACGGCAGCGAGCGCTGAGTCTGAGCAGAGTCGAGTGGGGGCCTCTGGGCTGTTGGGAGGCTGCGGGGCCGGAGACTCTTTGGAGGCCGCCGCTGCCTGAGTGCCCGTCTGGCCACAGCTCATCTGAAAAGCATCTATGTTTATCTCTCTCTTTTCAATCAGCTGAGACGTCACGCACCCCGTGTGGCCCCGGGCGTAACATGGAGAAGGCAGGATTTTTTTACATGTTCTGCGTCCAGCCCCCAGGGGGCGTTTGAGAAGTTATAACGAGCAATAACCATGCATGTCAGGGAGAAGGTTACACAAACCGAATCACGTTTGGGTCGGGTTGGGACTCAAAAAGCTTAATGCCTGTTCCGGACAATATCTGAAAGAGCCTAAAGCCAAAATAGAACCATTTTCTTTTTTAATATGTGCCTGATGTAACTCTATAAACCTGTCTTTAGATCAGAGACCTGACAGACGCATTAGATCTTTATGTGGGTCTCTCCCCCACAGTGAGGTGGCAGACAGCTGGGGCCTCGGGGAGCTGCTGGATACTGTAATCCCAGTTGCCTCATGATTTGACAATGTCTTTTGTTGGATGTGATACAAAGCACAGTCAGTGATATCCTCTCGTATAGGGACCACTTTTTTTCTCTTTTCCATTTTTTACGTGGATGATCTGGCCCGAGTCACAGTCCCTGAGAGGTTCTTGGCTCGCTGCGGACGAATACGACAGGCGTTGGTAGTTTGGAGAGTTCATCCATCACTTCACATCCTCTCTCCTCTGAGATCTTTAAATCATTCCATCTATTTTTGAACATTTGTGTCTTTATTTCCAAATCCGTTTGGACGCGTAAACCCTGTCTTCACTCCTCCTTCATTCACACGCAGCCACGAGCATCACGCCCGCCTGTCTCTTGTGATGAGGCGCATGGTTTCCATCACAGGTAATAAAAGAAATGGAGCCTGAATCAGGCCACACATGGAGCAAGGAGGACGGTGTCGGTTTCCTGCAGGGCCCCAGAGCCATCCCGTGAACTCAGAACCCTTTTGGCCCTAATTCTGCACTTCCTCTCATTGCGTCATTGGCAGGTAGGGGCTCAAAGCGAGCGCAGGGGGTTTGTTGTCGGACGGGAAATATTGTCCAAGCTGTTAAACAGTCAGTCATTGGACCTCCACTATGTAGGAGAGCTTCTCGTGTTTCTTCAGGGGAAAACATGGACCCAGAGGTACCGTTAGAAGAGCTGTTAGCGATGTTACTTTCATTTCTTTGACTATTTCTTCTTTGGTGTTTCCAAGACACTCAACTCAGAAATTCAGAATCCTCCCTCACCTTCTTTTCAGCTACAAATCTACAAAGTTTAGAAGGGAATCACCAATAAATTAAACCCCCTCCTTTAATGCAATGAACATCCCATATAGCTCCTCAGGAGTTATTTCACTTTATATTTAAAGCTGCTGCAATAAGTAACTGGAAGTCACTGATTTATGTCCACAAACAGTGGAAGTCATGGCCCGGTGCGCTCGCTGCTGCACATGAAACAGTGCAGGCCACCTCACCATGCCACTGAGGAAAGCTGAGCGGTGCATGAGTCATTCACTGCCGGGCCTTCGTCTCCCTCCTGACTGAGAAACATCTTGGCTTAGATCACGTTGTGTATCAGGGATCTTGTAAAACCTCTTTGTTTTGAGTAATGAGGGACAGATGGCACTGAAGATGAGGAAAAACAATGAGAAACAACCAGCTGTCACTGGCATAAAGGACATGGACTGTTGGTTGATGTGCTGCCCCAAGTGGTCAAACACTTTGATGCACTTTCTTTTTTCAGATTTTACATTTTATTAGCTAGTCTTTTCGGAACTATGAAAAACTACGACATCTTGGCAACTATTATTATCTGGAGTCAAATATTGTTGTTGTCAACATCACTTCACTTCTTATTTTATATCTTCTTTTCTAAATTCTAACATTCCTTTCCCCTCTTTCTTTTATCTTACCTCTCATTCTTCTTTCTTACATCCTGTGTTTCTACCTTCAGTTTTGCTCTCCCTTTACTTTTTCTCCTCTTAAAAACATTGAGTGTTTTCCTTTCTAATCAGAAGTTGTGAATCCTGGAGACAGAAACTTACCATTCCTTCTCCCCAGTGACAAATCACAGTACAAAACCTTTAACTGCAGTAACTGAGAATATTCCCTTTGTGATTTTACCATTTAAGTGTTTACTGACGTCGTCCACCCCTGCAGTTCGTCTTGAACTCCTCTCCCTGTCGTTGGTGCCAGGTATAATTCCCTGATTGCCCTCCTGGACTAGATCTGCTCTCTGGTTCCTGGAAAAGGTTTGAGTGTGTGTTCGGCAAAGCGAGGAACCAAATCGCAGCTTGTGTGACCTCAGCTCACAGCTTTGTGTTCTCATCCGTTACTATAGCATCGTCTCTGCTATTTACAGTAAATAAACATGATGTTATAATGAGCGAGGCCCCATGTAACTGCTGCGCTTTCCTGTGGCCTCATCTAGGTTATTTTGGGTTTTCGGGGGCAAACGAAGCGGCCATGTTGATCTTTTGTTTCAGGTAACGAGGCTCAGGAAACGCACAGACTTGGAGACACTTAATCATCCCCCAAAATTGATGCTGTCTGGCTATAATTGAAATATTACAGATCTCGGAGGAACAATGGTTGTCTTTGTCGCGCCAAAATACACGATGACAAAGGGGAATCCATTCTCCTGGGTGCGTTGCTCTTGTTTTGGAAAGAGCCTTTGTGTCAGCGGCATAGTTTTTGTTTTGCCATGAGCGGCGAAAAAGTGTTGTTGTCAGCCTGCGGTCTGAGCGCCCTGGAAGATGGTTGTTTTTGTGGTTGCGGTCGGTAAGATCCAATTGCGTCTGACTGCGCAGGCGAACGGGAAAGATGACGAATCAGTGTCCAAATTTATTGATAAGCCGCCAAGTTAAAGGAAACCAAGTCTGTCTGATGTTAAACCGTGAACAAGGAGGTTGGTGTTCACTTATGTTTTTCCACAAGTTCTCATCTTGCTGATTTTTTAAAAATCTATTGAGAATTTTGTCCCCCAGATATTATTTTTTCACCATATCTCCAGCCCCAATCGTAGTCAAACTTCATGTGCCACAAACCTCAAGATATCTTATCCATGTGTTAGGATTTGTGCATCTGGGCTCCGTTAGTGTGGCAGATATTTGAGAATGTGCGAAAGACGACATTTGTCCCGACTGTCTGGCCATTCGTCATCTCAACAGGAGGTTGCTGTATGTCAGGTCCCAGATGTCTCTGAGTTATACCAAATGATGATGTTTGGTTTTCCAGCCGTATGTTACTGGGGATCAAAACCTATTAGATGCTATTCGTCTTCATTAAATACTTACGTACTTGCAATTCACGCTATGTTAGATTTAGGTTTTTAGCATTTGTTTTTTGAAACCCGAACTGTATCAAATCTAGCTTGAAATAACTTTCTCCTCTACCAACAAAAGCAACACGGATAAGAGGACAGGAATTTTGCAATGCAAGCTGTGACTCAATTCGGGGGCTGCATCCTTTTAGTGGATGCAATCGTGTTTTATTAACATGTGTTACATTAGCTGTTTGGTGGAGTTGAAGTCTGATAACAGATTGCCACAGAAGCGGGAATCCAATGAATCCTGGGATTGGTTTGGCCGGGAAGGATCCACCCGTTGGAGCCTTCATTTCTTGTGGGTGGATGGATGCGTTTGTCAACCCCGTTTGGAGGGAGCCTTCCAAAAGGGCCAAACCAGTTCTGCCGCTGTGATGCAATCAGTCTTTAAATGCAGCCTCCGGAGTTAGCGGCCCCCTGAATTGAGACACAGCTGTTCTTAACAAAAGTTATATATCCCAGTAAGTGGTTTTAGTAATAAAAGGTTATTGCACATATCTGGCTTGTTTGCTGTATTGCGTCAACTTGCTGTCATGCTACTCAGGTGCAGCCCTAACCCAATATCGTCACCCATGCTGACGATGTACTTGTAGATTTAAATGAGGTACAAGAATGTGAAAGAGGAAACAGATGGTTTCCACAAATTTAAATAAAAACACCAACGTTATCCTAAAGCCTCCCCCTCGGCAGTTCAATGCAGCATTTGTATCCTTTCCTTATTTGTCTTGGTCAACCAGGAAGTAACCCGCTGGGAAATGAGCAGCAATCAGGTCGCGACCCCTGATCGAGCGCTGGCCCGTCCACTGCTGTGTCGACACTTGGGGCTTGAAAGGATTACAGCTGCTCCATCTGAAGTCCGCTCTGAGCTGCGAAACCCAAATCTCCCCTTGTTGTTGTTGTGTTGTCAGCCATGTGTGTTGTGTTATGCCAGGTGTCTTCCATATTTGACAGCCAACCCCGAAACTCTCCACTTATCCACGGAGCATCCGAGGAGCATCACTCAAGTGTGCAGTGAGATGGAAAAGCCGTTTTCCCTGTGTAATAGTTTATACCCTTACGAAGTGTTTTGGTATCATTTCAGCGCAGCAGATTTGTAAACACTGTCAGAGTGTTTGGGTTGGAACAGTAACTTTGGGCAACAGCTCTGTGATTACTGTGAACTGATGAACTGATATGCTTCCTCTATTGTGGAAGCCTGAGCTGACACTCCAAACATGTCAGTAGTTATGAATGAGTCAATGCAATATTCGTCATGGCCGTATTCCCAACGTGCACTTCTATGCTTACAGTTAAACCGGTGGTGAGGGAAGACTTCGGTAACTCCTGGTATCTCAAACACAGCTGTGGTAACCGCTCTGTGCAACTTGTTCCACAGCCAGGGCTGGAAGTGCTCTTTCAAAGACAAATGTCTTTCAGGCATGAACACTTGTTAATACATTTTAAGGAGCCCACAGAGACGCTTTACGTGATTTGGACGTAATCATCAGCCATGTTTTGGGGCTCTAAAAGATGAGGTCACTCTCAGGTGTGTGTGGTCGAACAGAAAACAGCTACAACAACATTACGATTGCATTTCGCTCATTTCTTTGACTCATATCGTGCCTGTCCACTCTCTGTCTTCACTCCTTTTCAAACTTTTCCTCCCACATAATGAACTCTTGTGCTTTCAAGATGTGGAGAATTTGGCAAGAAATCAACAGAAGTCACGAAAACTTGATCTTGGTTTACGCGCAGATGTCATAGTTTCAAACAGTTCGACGGAATTCATGGATGTCGAGATAAGATTTATTTACAGATTTTTCACTGCAGCTTTAGGCAGAAGCAGTAAAGTAGGTCTGTTATTTGGCAGTGGTGTCATTTGTGTTGGCAAAGAGCTGAAACTGTGGAACGCATTAAAGCCCAGTTTAAAGCTGCAATGATCAGTTTCTGCAAGTATGGGTCAAATAACTATATGTAATATGAAAGGGGTCATTTATTCAGATTCTCGTGGCTCTCGTAAGTGCTTTTTATCCAACCGCAACAAAAAGCTCTGATAAAATCCCTGCATGCTCCCTAATCATCAGCAAACAACAAACTGTGAAACATTTAGTTGGCTAAATCGAGACAACTGGAGTTTTCAGGTCACAAGTTACACCAGTTCAAATAAAGGCTAATGTTGAAGAAGGCAACTGTTTGCTAACACATCATAGACACATGCAGTTTAAAAAATCCAGCAAACATGACTGAACCCAACTTGAACCCTAGTATTGTTTTAAAAATGTTGTCCAAACCCGGCATGTTGGGTCCTTCGGGTCCCGTTGGGTCACGATGGGACCAGGTTTGGGTCAAGTGTCCACACTTTAATGTGAAAGTCATGCTTGGTGATAATTGGTACTGTAGCGGTGATGCTGTTTCTGACATTAGTTTGGCTTTCCTGTGACTCTGTGGCTTACTAATCAGACATCAATATATTTTTTATTTCCAAATGCGTTTTTTTTTTTTTTTTGCAGGACCTCCCGTGCTCTTTACGGTAAATCTCGTGTTCTCTCAGTTTGCCAGGGAGCTGAGAGACCTCCCTTCCAGCTGCACTTGGTGTTTAACTTTTTACTAATCATCACCAATGTATTCACATCACCGAGGACAAGTCGAGTTGTTAACTTTGGCTTTTAAACCCCCAACGAGGAGCCAGGGAACACTGCGTTTTTAATTAGTTTGAAGAATTACCTCATCATCTAAAACGCATTCAGAGCTGCATGTGTGGCGAAATCTCTCTGGTGGCGTTCATCTAAATCTGGATCTGTGGTAGTCAGGTATTAACTCTTTATGTTATTACTATTCCTTTATATTAAGGAATGTGGAGTGAATTTCCTTCCAGTTTAATGAAAACCAGAACACCCCCCCACACACACACACTTATACGACCTTTCCACGCACGCACACTTCCTGAATTGGGAATGAAACACAGCTGTGTGACTGTCAACGCCGGGGATCTCGCCACTCATCTGTCATGAAAGATCACGTTGGAAAGAAATATTCCACCAGTGTCCCCGTCAGGCCTTTTGAGTTTGACGCCATATTCCTGACAAGGCAAGAATAATGAGAAAGTGCAGACGTAGAGAGACACTGCTCTTTCTGTGGCACAAAAGTTTAAGTCGCTCTGGTGCAACACTCGCCGGGAGAGGAATCTCTGTGGCGGCTTGTTGAGTGAAGACTGAGTTCAGGAAAACAAAGCACGTCGCTGAGTGTAAACAAGTCAGTGGTGGGGGGGTTGTTTACTTGTCCCCTGCCCCTTCACCAGCAGGGCCCCCGAGGGAACCGCTGGACTCTTCAATGGAGGCTCCACGGCTATTTGTCCAGATGTGGGACTCTGCCCACACATGTCCTTTTGAGACCTTTACAAAATAAAAACAGCGAAATGTGTTGAATCATGTGTCTTTTTTCATTGTTTTCACACAGGCATCCAGGAGGGCACCCAGTGCACCAAGTGTAAGAATGAATGGGCGCTGAAGACCTCCATCGCTCTGCTCTATGTGCTGTGTACCCTCCTCACCATCGCTGTCGCTGCGCTGGGATATAAAGGTAAGACTGTGAGATCTCTAAAGACCCTTCTCCACTCGTCACAAAAACAATTACCGATAAGCATTAAACATCCCAGTGATGCAGATTGTATTGTAAATAATGTCCACGTGAATCAGTTACAGAGATCTAACAAATTTCATATGATTTGGTTTCTTCTTCTTCATGCTGCCAGGAGAGAAACAGTGAGTACAGTGAGTCTTTGTCTGTGAAGCATGAGATCAATGTTCTCAGGTGATGTTACGTCATCATTATTTACACTTTATATCAGAAATGGAGTCACTGGTCAATACAGATAAAGAAACTACGTGTTTCCCTGTTTCTAGTCTTTCTATCTTCATATTTACCGTTACAACATATGAGTGTCATCGATCGTCTCACATTAACACCCCAGCATATTTACTTGCCGTGCAAATACAGTAGTTTTGGTTTCATTGATCCTGATTTTGAGACATTAGTTTTTTTTTATTTGTGCTGCGGCTTTAATACAAAGGAGGTGAATGGAAGTTGTTTGTTCCAAAGTTTGAAGAAATCCTCTTTTCTCATGACGTCACTGTCAACAACCTTTTTAGGGACTATTTGCTCTGGAAAAGTGGAAAGTACAGGTCCAATGAAAACTGTTCATAGTAGCTGGGATTCTTCAAGTCAGTGTCTTATTAAATGTACTTTTCAACACAATCCCATCTTTGTATTGAGGTGGAGGCAGAAACGATCTGAAACTATTTACATGACTCTGTGCCACCAGAGGTTAGTTTGTAATATGGATTCAAAAGAACCTTTACGTTTCCACCCCCTCTGTCTCCACCTCACAAGCTTGTCTCCGTTTATTTTACCAACACCCCCAAAGCTCACACCGGCCCGAGGAAGGTCTTCAGTCTTTGTGGAACTGAACTTCCTGGTTGGCTTTTTTCTCCTTTTTTTCCAGGGTCGTCTTTCGGGGAATTGAACTCTGAATGTTCGTGCCATAATTGTGCTAAACATTCCCATATGTGACCGAGGTTTTGTTTTCTCGTCCCCTTCCTTTCAATTTGGGGAAAAAGGCACGGAGTTAACATGTTCAAGGGGTTATCTGTGTGTCTTGAGTACATTAACAATGATGTCCCCTCAGTCCCCGAGCTCGACTCGGTCCTACTTGTTCCGTGCTGCGTGTTTTCATGCAGGCCTAATTGATCCCAGATGAGCGCTGACTGAACTCCACGCGATTTCACTGAAATTGGGTTTTTACTGGCACTGGAGCGCTGCTGTTTCAAGGGAACCACGGCTCAGCCTAAACACACTCCCAGCTCCAGATGGTTATGTAGAGACCCAGAGTTTTCTCTATGCACTTAACACGTGTGCTTCTCTCCGTGCTCCATCGCTGACCCACACAAACGTCCTCTGTGGGGTTTTTTTGTTTTGATGCAAGACATGTTCAGTGACCTTTTTCTTCTCCCTGCAGCCTGTTGTCTTGATTGACGTTTGGGCTTTGGACGATTTAAATCTCATTGATTTCTTCAAAGTCTGGAAGGAAAGTGACTGGAGGAGAGGACATGACCCGTGTGGTTTACCTCTCATCCTCTCAAGAGTCATTTTAAATACGCACACAAACGGTGTCATAGAAGCAAAGCATCCTCTACCGTTCAGTGGTGTGGTAGAGAGGAAAGTGGATGACCCTGGTTGAGTGTCTTCTGCAATAAACTTTATTTGTACAGCACCTTTCATACAAGAAATGCAGCTTAAAGTGCTTTACATACAATATAGATAAAAAATAAAAACATGTTAATAAAAATAAGTTAGAAGACTTTCCACTTCTTCCCACTATCCAGAAATACAGCTGAAATATCCCAGATACGAACTTTCATTAAATATGTGCAGAAGAGTTTTCTTTTTCAGTCCCGAGTTGCGTCTTGCAGGCTGCAGGTACAACCAGCAGCAACCAGATCCTGGGCTGCTGAGTCTTTGTAGCCTGAGAGGCATTAAAAGTTTATCCCCATCTTTTCTAACATCAGTACATGTACAGTAGTAGTCGTGCATTGAGGTTTAAGATGCTTGCCCAATAAAGCGTGGAGTTTACAATTCACTCACTTCATCATAACTATTTATTACTCTTTCTGACTTTGTGCATATGGAGAAGTTAGACTTTACAAGACATCCTGGACTGAGTCGACGCTCAGTTTCAGGGAACCACCCACACAAGAGCTGGAGAGACTTCACTCTGGGTACAGCACAGCTCGTTTTCACAATGTTTGAAGTCTTCTGCCAAAGTAATGCTTCCCTCTGAGGCCCCCGCTGCAATTCCAGTTTCTTCGCATGTGTGTTTTATGGTTAATTTTGCTGCAGGGTGATGCAGCGAGTTTCTCTGAAGGCCGGCTCAGGAACAGAACGTGTGGAAAAGGCCCAAAGGTTTCTGTGCGTGGGAGTCTGTTTGTGTCGGTTTCAGTTTCCAGAATAGTGTGTAAGTGTCGTTGAAAGAAACAATGTGCAGGTGGACGTGAATCAAAGGGTGTTTTGTGCTCTAGAGCGCTGGACTGTACTTCCTGTGTTTCTGGAAATATTCACCATTTAGTTTTCTGTGTGGAACATTTCTTGTCCAACTTCATGACTGAAACCTGAAAGTTGGGATTCTGATTTGGCGAAGAAAGGAAGCAAAAAACAGCTCTGACCATATTGTTTGACATCTGGAGACTGAAGAATACATTTCCATGTGCTACTGAAGTTTTTAGATTTAAAGGGATGGTTTCACATTTTGGGAAGTATACTACATTCAGCCTGGATTGGTCCAAAGCTGTCTTCAAACATGCACTGAAGTCTGGGCATTTTCAGGAAAATGTCTGGAAAAACGTTTTTCTACCACAAGATGGATGTAAAACTGGAAAAATATAAACATCTCAGGATTAAAAATAGGAGCAGTACGTATAGAAGACGTTGACAAAAATGTAAACTTGAAAAGACAATACGATTTGAGAGGTTTTGGCGATAATGGGCCGACACCGGTGTCAATGAGCGGACAACAAAACCGTGATCTCCTCACCAGAATTTATAAGTTATGTCCTACCTCCTGCTGCTCTCCCCAGACTCTACCCCTCGCCAGAAATGTTCCTGCTGTTGTGAACTGGTCTGATCTAAAGAAATCTCCTCCTGCATTCTTCTGATGTGAAAGGCAAAGTCCAGAAAATGTCCTGACCCAATTTTCCGGACATTTTCCCGGAGTTCATATCTGAAAACGGCTGGAGAGTAACAGAATTCTCCTCTCAGCATCTCTTGAGATCAATAATTAACAGATTTGAACATGTATTGTTTGTTAAATTGGTACAAAACTGTGTGTAGTGTAATAACAAGCAGTTTTGCCCGTGGCTGTGGCAGCGACATCCTTTATGCTAAGCTACCTGGCTGCTGGCTGTAGCTCCATATCTTTGTGGAATCATGTCTTTCTCATGTTGTGACCTCTGGAGGTGGTGGCCCTGTGGCTCAACTGCCCTCCACACAGCTTGGACACAGCTTCCCAGCAGAGGAGCTCATGCAGCTACCAGTTAAAAGAAGTGTCCCCCTGGCGAGGCTGGTGGTAGATGTGGGCTGATTCCCTGGAATCCCAGACACATTCCAGAGGAAATGAATGCTGGTGTCGCCTGTGGGGGCGTGAAGAGCCTCCATGCCACAGCGTCTGTCTCCTCTGGGCCGTCTTTGATCCGTTCTGTTTACTGAAGACACCCCCTAGGTCACTTCCTGTCCCCGGGGCCCTCAGCAGTGTCTCCCCCATCTCTGTCATTGATCGCTCCACTGCATCTTTGCTGAATCACAGTTTCCTCCTCCCTTCCTCTGTCTTTTTGTCAAAGTTCTACCTCTTCTGTCTCTGACCCTGAATGTAATTGCATTACCTAGAACCCCAGAGATTATGATAATCAATTCTACCATTATTACATGCCTACAAGATATGTAGACGCATCTCTTATTGTATATGTCAGTGAATTTCATTGGTTTCCTCTCTGATCCCTTTCATAAATGATGTCTGTGGTTGCAGGCAATTCTGCTCTGTTAATAAAGGACGGAGCCTGTGATGAGACTGACTAACCTTTGTCCTCCTGCTTTGTTTCAGTGGTGCAAAGAGTCGACAGCGTGTCTGAAGGTATCGCAAACTATGGAGGGAAGATAGTGGCTGTTGAGACTGATTTGAAAAAGCTCGGTAAGTCTCGAGTACAGACGCAGGATTAAAATTGAAGTGAAAGTTACAGTGAGAGGATGGGGAAAAAAATGATTTAATTGATTGTGGAAATTTCTACTTTAGACGATCAAACAGGAGAGAAGTCGGAGAACACCACCACAGAGATCCAGACTTTTAAGAACAACATCTGGACCCTTCAGAGGCAGCTTGCTGCAGTGGAGGAACACATCCACAGCGATCAAGTTAAGCTGAGTCAGCTGCAGAACATTGGCTCAGACATCCAGAGCACCCAGGGCTCCATCCAGGGCGTGCAAGTGAGCAACACAGCTACCTTACGCTCTGTAAATGGCACCCTGCAGTCTTACGGCAGCATCATTGAGGGTCTGCAGGAAGACACGGCCCAGCTGGAGACAGAACTGCACCAGCAGGTGAGGCTCCAGAACCAGGCGCTGTTCAGCATCGGCAAACTTAACCTCACCCAGGCCCAGCAGAGAGGCCTCATCGACGCTCTGCAGCGCTCAGTGGATGACACCAGCCAGGCCATCCAGAAAATGCGCAGTGACTTTCAAAACCTTGAGCAGACAAGCCGACAGACTCGCTCTGACACCGAGTGGCTTCGAGGTAAAGTGGAAAAATTGGAAACCTTGGCCAGCAATGCCTCGACTCTGGCCAGGGCCAACAACGATGGCCTCGAGGATGTGGGATCACAGCTCACTTTTATGGCCAATCAGCTCCAGAACACCAGCAGCCTGGCTGAAGCTCATGACCAGACCTTGAGGGGGATTATGGATCAGCAGAGGGACTTCAGCAACCTCACGTCCTCCAAGTTTGACCGGCTGGAGGTTCGCCTGGATGAGTCCGAGCAGAGTATGGACCGCGTGACCGGCAATATCAGCTTCACCACGCAGCTCTTGGGCGCCATCAACCTGAACCTGAACGACTTACGCTCTTGTTCCGAGACAGTCGGCCGTCACTCTGACTTCTTGTTAAACCTCAACAATAGCGTGACAGACGTGAGGACAGATGCATCAGGTCTGAAGTCACAGCAGGAAGAGCTGGCAGCCCGTGTGGACAAGGAGGTCACCGACCTCTCTATTGTCATGGAGGAGATGAAACTGGTGGACACCAAGCACTCGCAACTAATAACCAACTTCACTATTTTACAGGGTGAGGGATGTATGGCTTCAAATAAATACGATGATTTGCTTGCTTGAGTTAGTTGCGATCGACACCACTCACATGACTAGTACAGTAAATATGAAGCTTGAGCCAGCAGCCAGTTAGCTTAGCTTAGCACAGAGCCTGGATTCATGAAGAAACTGCTAGCCAGCCTTTGTCCAGTGGTAACAAAAATGTAAGGTAGAGCTTTTCCAAGAGTTGTATTAAAGACTAACAGGCTAAGCTAACTGCTGCTGGTTTTAGCTTCACATTTATTGCATACTCGTAAATTTTAACTAGTAATTTTTGTGTTTCAGGTCCCCCTGGTCCCAGAGGGCCAAGAGGGGACAAAGGATCTCAGGGGTCATCTGGTCAGCCTGGCCAAAAAGGAGAGAAAGGGGAAAAGGGTGGTTCAGGGATACAAGGACCCAAAGGAGAGAAGGGTTTTCCAGGATTACCGGGTCCTCCAGGGATAAGAGGTCTACCAGGCCAAACTGGCAACCCTGGGTCCAAGGGCTCCCGGGGGTCAGGAGGCCGGGCTGGTCCTCCCGGAGGTAAAGGCGAGCCAGGTTCTGCCGGTTTGCCTGGAAGAGATGGACAGTCTGGCCCACAGGGGGCACAGGGCCCACCAGGTATCAGAGGCTCAGTGGGACCAGCTGGGGAGCAAGGGCCAAGGGGCCTGCCCGGACCACTGGGGCCTCAGGGGCCAGCAGGGCCACCGGGACATCCAGGGATCCCATTCCCGGTTCCATTAATTCCTATGGACCCCGTGTCTTTGCAGGATGAGGCAGTAGCTCCTACGCTATGGGCCCCCGGTAATTGTCCTCATTATTTTTGTTATAACATATTTGCTCTGATGTAGAGATAAAATAATATAAGTTGCTTCTTTTGTCATCCTAAAATATTGCATTGAGTCAGCTAGCATGACAATATATAGAAACCTAATAATGTATGTCAAAAGATTCAACATATTCAAATATTCTTTCTGTCAAGCAGAGAGTTACTTGCAGGAACTGGTTATCTTAGATTATCTTATTGCTTATCTTAGCTTAGCTAGGGCTGGGAACAATGGGAAACAGCTAGCCTGTCTGTCAGGGAACGAAATCCCCCTACAAGCAGCAGCATTGTGATAAGTGATGGGTGGTAGCAAATAAACCTGCTGACTGTAGCTTCATTCTGTATTTACCATACAGAAGAGATAAGTGTTAATCTTCTCCTTGCCTCTGCCATGAAGGTAATGTTTTCGTATGCTTGTTTGTTTGTTAGCAGGATTACGCAAAAACTGTTTTCCATGAAATCTTGTGGAGGGCTGGGACGCGACCAAAGGAAGAACACATTCAATTTTGGAGTGGCTCTCCCTGGTGATGCCTTTCAATTTGGTAAATGCAATCGCTCCATGTTTTGCAGGATGCCCGGCCGAGTGGGTAAACTACAGAGACAAGTGCTACTTTTTCTCCAAAGACCTGCACAGTTTCGATGATGCGAGAGCGACGTGCAAATCCAAATCTGCTTCACTGCTGATCATCAGCGACATGGAGGAACAGGTAACTAGTTATGACTCCATTTCTGTCCCTGATCAGCTTGTCAAATTCCCTAATCGGATCTATTTACATGTGTGTCATTGCTCTGTAATGTGTCAGATAATGATGTTTTCTGTCCTCGTGTGTCCTCAGACTTGGCTACAGAAGCAGGCATTTGGAAAAGGTTATTTCTGGATGGGTCTGACCGACAGGGAGGAGGAGAACGTGTGGCGCTGGTTGGACGGGACTCAACCTGCTTTCACGTCAGTATTAAATCAAAAACTACATCTATCATAGGAAAGATTTTCTGTTCCTGGGATGGATATCTCATTTCAGGGCAAAGAAATCACTGCTTTCCAATGATAATAACAAGCACAGAGCATAGAAATTTAAAGATTAAGCTGCGGGTTCTCAGTTCCATGAAATAACACCAAATAAACATTCACATTCCTGTGAAAATCTCAAACTTAATGCTACTTCTTGACTTGCAAAACTCCATTTCTCAATCCTGCTGCCCCTGCAAACAAAAGACCTTAAAACTCATTCAACCGTCATTTACACAAGGTCCAATGAAAGTAGTGACTTTTCTTTTTGAACACTGGACAACAGAAGCAATAATGCAACATTGAGGCAAACATTGAAAGTTGTGAAATTCATCGGACCAGTATTAAATCAAATCTGAACACAGAAATCTGGGATCTGCACTTGTGTCTTACTATTGCAGATAAAGAAATACTCAATCATGGAATTCCTCCTCCTTCTTTCTTTATCCCGTTGCTTTGGGTTTGAACCACAACTGCAGATGTAATAATGTGATGTAAGATCGCCCCCTGTTGTTTGCTTGCAGGAAGTGGAAGACAGGTCAGCCTGACAACTGGGGCCACGGGCATGAAACGGGAGAAGACTGTGCGGGGCTCATCCATGAAGGGTTATGGAACGATTTCCTCTGTGAAGATCTCATAAGCTTCATCTGTGAGAAGGAAGCGGAGGCTCGTACGTCCATTTCTGTCTTTTCTCTGCCTGCTTTTGTTTTGTTTTCTTGCAGCTGTTTTCTTCTTGCTCAGAAATGTCCCTCAGTTGTGTCCTAACATTGTTCTGTATCTTTTTCTGCAGTTCTTCTACGATCACCCGGATCATAGCGATGTCTTGAAAGCGAGCTTGCAGTGAGCAGCTAGACTTCCCCTGTGTAGAACAGGTCCACAGACGCAGCTCATGGAGAGAGTCCTTACGGAGAGAGCAGAGGGACAAATTTAAAATGAGCCTGGGGCTGCAGCGGAATAATGTCTCTCCAACACTGAAGAGATGCCTTTCTCCTCCAGAGTGAAAACCAGTCCAACTTTACCAGCAAGTGCAATACAGCAGGGCGACCACAGACGGAGGAGACTTTTTATTTTTTCAAATTACCAAATCATCAATATATATATTGACAATTTGGTAATTATATTTTTTATGGTTATTTGAGATACATTCAATAAAACTGTATTCTATGAGCAACTGAGTATCTGAATGTATATATCATTATGCAACTTTTGTAGGAAAACAAATTCTATGAAGCCAAATGGACTTAACCGTCGTGCTTTATATAGCATGTGTTGTCTTAAAGAGAATATAAAAGGTACAAGTACATGTTGCTGATATGCTATCTTTGAGGAACTGGTATCTAACCTCACGAATGTCTATATAGCATTTTCATTTATATGAGTACGAATAAATGAAGTATTTACACATAAACAGAAAAAAAAAGTCCAAATCAAATGTTACAGTTTAATACTCTGTGTATGATGATGCAGTATTTTGTGATTATGAGATTTATTTTTCCTTACTACAGACATATGTATGTTTATATATATATATATATTTGAGAATCTGTGGATCCTACCTACAAATAGAAAATGTACCATTTTCTGCCCTCAGGTATTTTCCTGTTTTAAAAAAACAACAAAAACATTTGATTTTAAATACTACGCAAGATGAAGGAAACACTCAAAAATAAATATGTAAAACCCGAGAGATGTTTGTTAGCTTTTTTTATACATTTCCACACACGTTCAGATGTGAGATTACTGATACTTAAATTTCTGCTTAACTAATGTGTGAAGGTCATCACAAAACTCTCCACAGTATTGTAGAATTTAGTTTATTGATTTTGCACAAAAAAGGTATTTTCACATTTCTAATGTTTTTCCTGAAAAATAACTTGCAGTGATTTTTTTTTTTGGACATTGACTCTTGTTTTTCTCCTCTCTAACCCAGAGTATAAGCAAAGCGGTTGGTTTTCTTAGATATGCAGTTGCCTATGCAGTTCATCAACTAACTTACATGTCCTCTCAATCATTTTCACATCCTGCTGCAGGTCAAAACTCCAATTTACAGTCCGTCCTTCAGCTGCACAGAAGATTGAAACGATCTTACAATAGCACCTTTAGTAGGAAGGGAATCTAACTACCTCTCTATCAACACGGACATCAGGTTCTCGGTTACAAAACAGAAACAGCGACTGGAGACCGAAGAGTGCTCGCGTTAAATCTGAATTGAAGCGCTGCGACTTTTCCGATGACTCAAATCAAGATGCACTCCTCTAAATGAATCTGACACAGTAAACATCAAGGCAACATAAAGTAAAGCAGGAGTCGAGCCTAGTGAGACAAAACGTTTTAAGTTTGAGCTGGGTTCGCTCTAAGTGTAAGAAATATACCTGCTTTTTTCACATTGCATCATTTACACATAAGGTAAAACAAACATACACAAAAGAAGCAGCGTATTGTCTACATGTAGATTTATTGTTGAGGTATGATATGATGAATATTTTTCTCTTTTTGGAACCTTCTGTTTTACAGCCACTCTGTTTGTATAAAACCTGTGGTGGTGGAATACACCTGGAAAAAAAAAAAAAAAAAAGTGCCAATTTTGTAAGATGGAAGTGACGCTGGGACTCTTACAACTTACAAACTTCTTCCCATGTTTCATTTCAAATTTCCCCCGCACGCCTCTCGTTTGCCTCGTTCTCCTTCAGGGTGAAAGTGTGGTGGCTCGTGTTTTTCATGTTTGGTGCAACAAGACGCGGCGAGGCTGATGGGTAAATTTATGCTGAGACACAATGCCAGGCTTCTGTCTCGAGCTCCAGCAACACTGGTTTGGATTGTAAACCCGTTTCCGATATAATAATTCAGGTTAGGAATCAAACCTGTAAAGAAACAACTAAGGAGGAGTTATCGCTGGTTGTCGCCGTCATCTCCGCGACCGATCTCCCGTCCTGTGCAATGAAGAGTGTTAACGGCCATGATGTGAGCGGTGGGGGAGGAGGGGTGAGGGTGATGGAGGTGGAGGCAGGCTGGCTCAAACAAAGGCCCGTGGTGGTGCACGTCTAGTCGTCCTTCTCCACGATGACCTCCCCGTGAAGCACCCTTCTCCTCTGCCGCAGCATGTGGAAGAACAGCTGAGGAAACACTGGGGAACAAGGAAAAAAGGACGAATCACAGAATAAATACATATATTCCAGAACATTTTCCCAGAGTTCACGACTGAAAGCGGCTTTAGAGCAGAATTAAACCTGAAAATCACAACTGTAACGGACATAGAACTGTGAACACACCCTGGACTAAATTCTGAGAGACAAGCAGGACACTGGATATATTTTTATGAAACAATTAATATTCAATATGTCAATTACAATATAAACATCTGTGTATGTAGTTCAATACAACATCTAAAAACAGGTTATTGTCTTGTACTGGATATTTTTCAGGTGTAGAGGTATAGGATGATTCCTCTGCTACATTTAGCATCAATCCGTTGATAATACATAATTTAACAGGTGAAATTAGGTTGAATATTTTAGGAAAACTGTTTAATTGCTTCCCAGTAGAAGCAGGAACATGATGATACTGAAGATGTAGTGAGGCAACATTTCTCTCATACCATTTATTCCAAAATATCCCTCTCTTTAAAATGCACTAGTCCATGTTATAAATCACTGGGCAGGGCAGTTTGATGACAGGACTGGATTTTCATGACACTTTATATGGTCATTTTATCTTTGAACTAAATTCTGAAACAAATTTGCCTTCAATTATCTTCAGGAGACAATCTAGAGTATAAACGATTAAAAGTTAAATCAAACAATAATGTTTTTTCTATGCTGTCAACTCCTCAACTATTTTAAATCACAAATCCCTGGTCTCTTATTTAGAACAGTGCACGTTAGCTTTATTTTCTGCAACAGGGAAGTTGAGGCTCATGGGTTCACGTGGGATGATCCCCAGAGCTAAGTGAAAATGCTGCTTACGTGGGATGTAGGACAGCATGACGATGATGAGGCAGTAGTAGTAGTCAAACGACACGTTGTACTTGTTGGGAAGCCTCATGGAGTACATCCCGGACCTGCGCACAAACGGCAGAGCGGCGTAAATGGTGAACAGCTCCCCGACGACCCCCAGAGGGTACAGGACGATGAAGAGGTTGTATCTGGGAAGGAAAAGAGAGGCATGTATTTAAAATCCAGAAGCGTGACACACACACAGTCACACACAAGTGCAGTTACAGGGATGTTAACACACTCACATGCATGGTCACACAACCCCCCCCCCCCCCCACACACACACACACATACACACACACACTTTGTTGCCCGGTGAAAAAATATTTATTGTGGCACGATGATGTAGTGAGCAAAGCTTCGGCCTCCGACAACTGTCAGCGACTGGAGCGCTGCACTAAATGGTCGACTGACAGCGGCCTTGGATGGATTTTGACAACTTGGCATACACACACACACACACACACACACAGTCCCTTGTGTTGGATGATAACTGCTGTTTACTGTGCATGTCGGCTTTACTTTTATAGACTGGTGAGCAAAGTTAAGAACGCCACATCAACCTCTGGTCCCATAAAACTCATAAAAGAGCGATTGGGGTTGAAGAGAATGTCTCTTAGTAAAACTCCGAGGTGCAAAAAACGATTCACAAACTGTCATCTTCTCGTTTTTCTCTGTGCAAAGGTCTGTCACCGCACTAAAGTGTGAGCTGGCGACTTGGTGACGACTCCAGGCCTCCCAGGTGCGACATGTGCCATGACTCAGGACTGCAGGAGATCCTGTATTTAGTCAAGAGCGGAGCAAAGGCTCGGGGGAGCGTCTCCACGGATGTGCGAGAAATGTTGGGCGAACATTCCATGACCAAAACAGATGGTCTTAAAAACGGGAGCAGCTGAACATGAGCCCCTCTCCGGGGGCCTTGCGTCTCTGCCATGCTTAAAGAAAGAGGCGATGGGGTGGGGGCAGGGAGGAGAGGGCCGGTCAGCGCAAAATAAAACAAAACACAGGAGGCCTTCAAGGAAAAAGAAATGATCACCTGGTGATTACACGACACACAAAGGGGGGGAAGAAAATTTGAACCAGTCAGAACCCAGAGATCGTCTCACACGTCTCACAAAGAAAACGAGTTGAGGAAATCTTTGAATTTCACTATTTTTATGCCACATCTCTTTCTCTCTCTCTCTCGCTCTCTGGTGCCAGGCCTGGGTGCTGGACAGACATCAATGTGTACAGCTGACCGCCCCAGCGACTCCAATTTCAGCTGAGCTACTGTAGCGAGGAGACGCCCGGCCAGACTGCCACGTCACAAGTGCCCTTCGTACAGTAGTGAGCAGGGGGTTACGTCACCGTGCGGCCCGGAGATGTGTCCACCATCACGACAAGTCACTAATCGTGAGAAATGTCTCCTTGTTGTGGTTCTCATGCTTCAAACTAAGGATATTTTGGATTCATAACTGTATATTTTTTCATTTTTAATTAATCAACATGGATTTTTTTATCCAATCTTGCAGCTGTATGTAAAAAATACACATTCAACATTACAAACCATCATTTGTTTGACTTTTAATCTACAGTTAATAATACAACATATCTGATTAAACCCTGAAATTATTACATTCATCATTATCAGTATTGTCAGAGTGCTGGCAGTTAGTTCACCCAGACAGAGAACGGCTAACAAGGTGCTAACCAATAACCAAACACATGCTGGTTCTCTCTGTGTTAGCCGAGTGACACCTAATACACACACATGACTCTGCTTCTTCCTGGACTTTAAACCGGTCTAGGCTCGGGGGGGTGAGGCAAACACGCCAGGGGTTAAAATCGCCGGATCACACACACGACATGCTCGGACACAATGTCCGACTCATTAATGACAATTCAAGCTCATCCCAGCCTCGGGGTAATGATATTCTCCACCTGGCCCATTTGATGAAGTACGGCAGGTGGTGGAGCAGGTTGAATGTGTAGTAGGAATATCTGGTGATCTCCGTCACCGTCCACACGACCAGGAATAGGATTACGCTTTCTTCATTCTGGATCTTCAGTTAAATCAGGGAAATGGCAAAGTGAGATGTTTGCATGAGTCAAACCTGCTGCTGTTAATGCTCCTGTTACCTGTGTGTGAATGTATGTGAGCAAAGATAAGAAGTGTTGAAAGTTTAAAACAAAATAAACTGTGAAAAGAAGCTTCATTTGATTAGATTTTGACCCAGAATCCCTGAATTTACTTGAGATTACAGAGCTCCAGTATATTAGTATGCATATATACACTCTACTGTATGTGTGCTGGTAATAAAACTTGTAATGAAGAGTTATTTTTGTGCATTTTCTCACTTGTGCAGAATGTTGTGTTTATTATAAGTCACCTGTCTGATGCTGTTGGTGATGAACCAAACCATGAAAATCCGTGAACACACTTGAACCCCGGTTACAATCACAGAAGTCCTCACGATTCCTACAGCACAGCAGGAGAAACAAAAAAACAATGATTAGTTGGCATGTAAGAAAATGAGCCTGAATTTTGAATGTAAAGTGACTAAAATCATCACATACCGATGGCACAATGTCCCACCTGTAAATAGAGATACGTGAAATTAATTGTCTGTATTCTATTCTATCCTATTTCCTTTCTAAATAATGATTATGATCCATTCTTTTTATTCCTCTGACTGTGTACATTCATGCAAGTAACAGCGAGCAGTGCTCTGCTCAGCGTCTTACCTCAACTAATGCAAAGGTCTGGAAGAACTTGAGTGTCCTCGCTATACTCCTGTACAGACCCTTGTGTGTGCCTCTCTGGATGTAGAAGCGCATCATTGCAATCGCCAAAACCAGCCACCTGCAGAAAAATAACAACAATAAAGGCCCCAGTTAACATGGCTGAGAACCCCAACGCCGATGCAACATGGAATGAAACTTGCATCTTCTCCAGGTGCCTTCATTGTTATGCAAAACTCAACCTGAATCCACCTTGTCAGAGCCGCACTCTTGTTTCTATTTTAGCAATAGATGTTCAGTAAATATGTAAAATAAATATTAGCTGCATGCATAGTGTAGACAGATACTTTGTAAAGTATCTGAAGTCACAGTTGCAGCATCGACACCAACTGAAGAAACCTGGTGCAGAGTGCATGTTCATAATTTAGTATGAGTAAAGAAAAATGTGAAAGTGTGCCACTGAACCAAAGTCAAAGACTATGTGTGGAGAACCTTTGTGGAACCATCTTAAAGCAAAAGTTGAGGTGAACATGAAAACACAGTTTCATTTTCACTATTTTCCTCGAGAGTGAAACTAACAGAAGCGTCACGTTACATCCAGTAACAACATAACCAAGCACAAAACTTTAAAATCTTTTTAACCAAACTTTTACAGCTACAGCATTTGAGTTTAAAGTAAAATCCCCCTTCAGTGCTGACTTGCACCAAAGTCTTAAAGGTTGTTCTTATTCTCCTTTATATTATTCACCTAATCTACAGTAGAGTCTGAAACATGTGACAGATTTAAACGTTCAGTCAACAACAGATATAAGCACGTGCACATATTAAGGCTGTTTCACTGATGGGAAGCTTTTGTATTTGTATGGATCCTTTTCATCAAACTGAGTCCTGACTCTGCAACGTACAAAACACAGTGGAACTGAAACAGTGGAGGAGGAGATTCCTTCATAACAGACCACAGCCATGAAAGATTATCTCACAGAGCTGTTTACAGGGTCACTGGTATTAACAACTTAGTAGGTGGACCGCTGGATGGGAAACACAGTACGGCTGCAGCTAATGATTATATTTGTCATTGATTAACATATTTGTAATTGATTAACAGTATGCTGAATATTAAAATATGACAAAAGTATAAAACAAAAGCCAATTATAGCTTCCCAGGTGACAACAAAGTTCAACAACTACATATCAACTTAGTATTCATATAACAATGCATACATATTTAATAAGAAAAGCTGGTAAAAGTGTGGCCACAAATCAATTAATCAATTGAGTTACATAAGAAACTTCAATTCTAGCTGTTTAAAGTTAAAAGCTGGTCTATTCTACTATTTTCATTTTTACTTATGTTTATATTGCATGTTTAATTAATCTTTTTAATAATACATTTTCTTATCTTACTCTGTTTCATGTTATTTAAGTGTTAGTGGTGACAGCGAGTTCAGCTGATGTCCGTGCATGTCACAGTTCTGAGACTTTAAACTAAACATTCATTTGGCGTTTTGAAATTATAGCATTATTGCTTTTGTACAAATATAAACGACAAACATTAAACTGACTTTTAGGTTGTTTATAGGATAATAACGTGACATGATGGATGATAAACCACGAATAGTCTTCACTGTTTAATATTGAACTGTATCAACACTGCAGCCTCAAAGTTGTGTTAAAAAACAAGTAAATTAAGTTTGTCCAGTAGAGCTACAAAAACTACAACAATATTATTATCACAGATTAATCATTACCTGTGGTAGCCTTCAGTTATCATAAAAATTCAAAAGGTGTTTAGTTTGTCCAGTCTGGGCTACTGTAATAAACATGGCGGCCTCCGTAGAGAGGATCCACTCCAGATGTAAATATAAAGTATCTAAATATAAAGGGCCCGTTCTAGGGTAAAGAAAACAACAAGTTGTACAATTTAGATGATTAAAGTGAAAACATCACTCGGATTATTTTATATTCAATTTCTACCATCAGAGCCCTTTCACCTAAATCGTACACACTGGACCTTTAAGGTGCAGGGAAACTCTAATGCACATTTTTAGTAATAAAAAGGCCAAATGTGGAATATTTAGCACTTTCTCAAACCCATCAGAGCAGCAGATATGAAGCTGTTATTGATTATTGATCCCCTGCTGCCCTGAGAGTTCAGATAAGTGTTGATCCTCATCTTTCCTCTTTGACAACAAACAAAACAAACTTTTTTGGGAAATCCACTGTTTCAAACAAACATAAAAGTTTGTGTTGTTGCAGGAAAATGTGCCGGATGAGCATTTCCCAGCCTGAGCTCCAGTGTCACTGTCAGTCCGGCTATACTTATCACTACAGTGGGAGCTGCGGGCCTCCAGGCGCTCAGCCCTATTTGGACACGGCTGCAGCGCCAGTCTGTCACTTTAACCCAACACCATTCATTCATTTTACAGCCCTCACTTTAACCCGGGTTAGTTTTTTAAACACGTTTCCCTCAGTATTACACTTCTCCCTGGTTTTCCCTCTGTGTGTGTCTGGACAGATCCAGCGAGCCCAACAGTGCGTCTCTTAGTGCGTCTGTCCTGCCACAGACGCACAGTCCTATAAACAGCAACACACGCTCCGGGGGGTTTTCATGGAGCCGATCAACTTTTCTCTTATTAATAGGGGACAGGTGGGGGGGGCGCACGGTGACGCACGTACCCGGCGGTCATGGCGATGTTGTAGAAGGTGAGCCATGCGGTGGCGAGGGCGCTTTTCGTCCGCTTCTTGTTGTTGTTTTCCTTCTCCTCGACCGTGCCGTCCTCCTCGCTGGACGCCATGGCACCGGGGGCAGGGTGGGGAAGTCGGGGAGGGGAGCGGACAGCTGGGGCTGCGAGGGAGGGGAGCGGCGGGGGTCATCCATCCATCTATCCGAGCCGATCCCCTCTCTGTCTGTCTGCCGGGACAAGTGCGTGGCCTGCCGGTGGGTCAGGGGCTGGTACAAGTCAAAACATCAAATTAATAAGTCCCTCTGTCCTATTTCAAACTTTAGTAATTACAGGGGCGTAGCTAGAAGCTGTGGAGCCCCTGGGGGAATACTACTGGGGGGGCAATTATACAGGAAGTGGGCCCATTAAAGTAATGAATTTAAATTCACTCATTATCTCCTCACCACTATGCCGATGGAGGGGTGGGTGAAGTGTTTGAGTCCCTTTTGGAGTTTCAGGTGTAAACAGCCTTGCAGCCAAATCCAATATAATTGTAACAGGTGACATCTTACTCCATACTGCTCCTGTGGTGTCATCCAAGTGTCCGTGAGCCCCCACATTCAAATAGAACTCAAAACTCTGTCATTTACACTGTGTTTTTAGCCTAAATGTCCTCTGATGTCCTCCTCAGGAGCCGTGTTCACATTCGCACGCACACACCGTACACAAACTCTTGCTCAAGGGCACGCACGGGGTGCACAGTAGCATCGCTATTTCCGCTAGCAGGTATTTAGGCTCATAACGATGCAATTTCGAGTCTAATTTGAATGCCGGGGCTTACGGACACTTGGACACAGGAGCACTATGGAGGCATGTTGTGTTTTCTTACTTATACTTTCTGACTGCAATGTCCAGTCTCTCATGAAGAGCTAAGTGCTGCTCAGAGGGATTATTGTGAACTTCTGGTTTGTAAACACATCAATGGCTGAAGCTCTTTGCACGCGACCATCACCTCCACCAGCTTCTGGCAACAAACCACGTTCTGGGGCAGAAAAAACTTTGGAGGCAACCGTAGCAAAGGTAACTCAATATTATTTACTATATCTATTTTAAACTGCTGATTACTTTTCCAAGGAATACTGAATACCTTAACCATCAAACCAACCTTTATTCTGGGCTTTTTTCTTAACTTTTTGTCTTGGATTGAAACCTCTCTGCCTCTGGGTCCAGGGGTCTTGCTACTCAGGTTGTTGGGACTACAACTCCAGTAGAGCGGCTGTAGTCCTATCACAGAGGGGCAGACACGAGGGGTAGTGTTTACACACAGGTATCACTCTGTGCTGTTCTGAGATCTGCTCTCATCTCTCACTGCCTGAGAACCTGCATCATTGCAATATCTAAAATTAGCTCCTCTAATGGCACCACGTAGAAATGTGTGTAAACTAAAGACGGCACCAAATATAGTCCAGGCCACCTAATCATGATCTGGTTACTCGATGAAGTGTTCAGGTGTCTCTCAGGTCGTGACCTCAGGACAAAACAGGTCAACTGCGTTTTCGCTTGAAAAATAATCCATTAGGTATACGTCTAACATTTGTTTCCTCTTTGCATTTTCTTTGCAGTTATCATATTTTGCCACTAGATGGGGATACAGATATGAGAAGAGTCTCTGGGTTTGTTTGTGTCATGTGTTTTCTGGGGTCACAGACACAAGCTGTTATTGATATTTGGACAGTTATTAAGTCCAGGTATGTTTTCTGTTTTTCAGGTTAATAATTGTAAAGCTTCACATGTTTTATATACGTAGAATAATAAAGGTGGTCTGTTTATGTGATGAGATGAGATTGACGTGTCCTTTTGAAGATGCCTGCAGAAGGTAGACATCCTTCAGGGTGCAGAGTCAGACAACCTCTGTTTGTATCCTGAATATAAAGAGAGTAAAGGGCCGGTCACATCGCCGTCACACCAACAGACACAATGCCTACTGCAGTGTAAGCAGTTGGTCGAGCAGAGAGCCAGGGCTGTGGTGTGTGGAAAATGCTAGTGGAGGCAGACAATGCACTGGTCCGAGGCCTGACCAGCCCTCAGAGGGACAGGCGTCGCCTCACTGCGACAACAGCCCCCGTCTCCCTCTCGTCTTTTTCTTTATTTTGAACCGCTCCAGCATGGGCTCGGGGGGTACGCTGAAGTTCGCCGTGTGCGAGGTTCTGCAGTTTGCAGGCCTGTGCGTGCCGCTCTTCATCGTCATGCAGAGGTTCGCCGTCATCGTGGCGAGGGTGAAAACCTCGGCGCAGCCCCCTGGAGACGCCAGCACGGCCTACTGGTTGATCGTGGCGTCCTCCATCGCCTACGTCACCTCAACTGCCCTGCTGGTCTGGGTGCCCCTGAAGTACATGGTCTTCGTGAAAAAGAAGTTTCTCATTGGGAGGAAGAAGTGGTGAGTTCGTCCGACCTCGGCCCTGATGTCAGGGGCCAGTGTTTGGTCAGCAGCTGGAATCTGTGCAGCACATTCTGAGCCCTGACTGGTCCGTTGAGCCTGAACAGGCCTGTAACTGGTTTGCACTGCACTTTGAATATCATGACTTAGCAAATCCTGCAACTGCTTCCTTACTTTTTTCCTTCCTCTGTCTTTGTATCAGGAGGCCTGTTGCCCTTGTATATGTGGTCCTGTCCACATTGCCCTGCTTTGCCTTCCTTATCGCCAGCTCTGAGGTACACGTTGCAGATGGTTTGTGATTTGTGTGATTACATCGATTTGTTTGTATTCACATCTTGAATTTTGACCCTTCAGAGTCAGCCGAAAAGTGACCAGAACATTTAATATAATTATTCCTACTTTTGTTGTTATTATGGTGTTTGTCGTCCAGATAAGTCGCTTGGAACATAAAAAAATATACCTGCTGCAACCATTTGTTGTAGATAAGAGGAATCGCAGGGTAAGGCCTCTGCGAGGGGAATAAAGGTGATGATTTGTGAGGAATCTTTTGGTTCTCAAGGGAGAAATATCCAGCTATATGGATAAGGAGCCACTGATAAGCAGCTTGGTTCCTCTTCCTGTCCAAGCCGCTCTTGTCAAGTCATCTGTCCATGAGGCACATTTTCACTTCCTTACTGGCTGTGGCCCAGATCCTTTGCTGTTTTATGTAGCCCTAGCTCTCCAAAGCACCAACGTGACTTTTTGGCCCTTTCCCTTATCTGGTGTATTTTACATAAGAGCCATAAATTCTGCTAAGATAACCAGCTTGTCTGCTTTGTTCTGTGTCCTGTTGGGATGAAGCCCTGACTCAGGAAAATCCCAAAGCTGCAAGTGATTTAGCCCAGAAACCCAGAGCGAGAAGAGGTCAGGAGTGTTGACAGTTTGATGTGAACGTGTGGTGCAAAGGGCCGTTGTTACCGTTTGTAGATAAACTGGAAATGAGGTGATAACCGCATCAAATGTATGTTCCACTCATTGTTTTCTTGTTGGTTGCCCAGGTCCAGATAAATAACAACATGCAATATGATATGTTCACGGAGCTCCCTGTGTCGCTAGTCCTCTTCTCTCTCATCTGTATTGACGTTGTGGAGAGGATACGCCACTGCAGACTGACGGGCCAGGGTGAGCGCAGCCCCCTGAACACATCACACACATCACTCACTGAGGGCTATAGATCCTGAACTTTCCTCTGTCAACGACATGTATATAGTGATACCTGCTGGGCTTTACATGTCAGGAGCTGGGAGGCAACGAGTACAGCTCTTTAAAACATTTATCCGGAATAATAACGCGATTAAATGGCTGTGTGACCAAAGTTGGGGGAAAAATGCTGTAACCGAAGAAACGAGCGGGAAATTTGTTAACCCAGCTCGTTTCTCGTAACACGGTGCTGAATTGACAAAACTTCAGGAAAGTTTTTTTAAAGATAAGGATTGAGGGATGCCTAAACTGCTGTTTTGTTAAAGTTATTCGCAAATTAATGTTTATATATTTATGGTCACAAGATTGAGTGGTGTATCTTTAACCCTAACCCTTGACCAGACTATCATCCTGAAAATCATTCCTTTTGTGTCTCCAGCTAATGACATGGAGAGAGATGCTGACATTCCCTCCTCTGTCCTCACACATGTGGAGCAGGTAACACCAGTGACCCCTATCTCTCCAGCTGTGCCAGGGCCAGCTGTGCCCGGGCAAGGTGGTTCCACTCCGATGCAACCAGGGGCAAACCAGCTCGGGGACAGGAACCAGAACGGAGCAGGCGCTCGACAGGAGACTAACGGGATGCCAGGCAACCCTGGGAGACCATTTAGTATCTCTGGATTAAGCTCACCATCAGTGAGCAGCACGGCGTACCGCATGTCTCCGTACTCCTACACGGGCCCACTGAGGTTCCTGAGTGCCAGCGACGCCCGAGCAGACGTGTTCGTGGACAGTTTTGTGTTCTGGTTGGATACGGTGGAGATGGTGCGGGTGGCAGGACACCCCCTGGTCTACCACTCAGGCTGGGTGTTCCCCATCTATATCTTCAGCTACTTGTCCTGCCTGCGTGTGGTGGTGATGCCCCACAGCCCCTTGCTTTCCTCACTAGGAGTGGCTCTGCAGGACTTGCCCTTTTTCTTTGTGCGCGTCGGCCTCATTGCCTTCTTCGGCTTCGTCACACCCATCCTCTATCTGATGAAGAACTTGTTGGTGTGCCTGGCCTTTGTCTACTTCAACTTCATGACCAAGCTGAGGGTCTTCAACACAGAGAGGATGTTCTTTTAAAACCAACGTAAACACGTAGCAGGGGCAATATGTTGGCACTATAGACTGTGAATAAACATGGACTACGTATCTCCACTTCCTCCTAGACAAATTATTCCATTTCAAACGCTGCCATCTTGCACACCTTGTGAAAAAACTGTCATTAACTGAATTAAAACAGTTTGCACCTCACAATAAAGTTCTTACATTGAGATTTGTTGATAATTTCTAGCCAAGTCATTTCTTAACTTTCAACCTGAAGTAGTAAATCAACACTTTGAAACTTTAGCTAGCAGTTAGCAACTTCCAGAACTTTACAAAAACTTGGATCAGTACAGTGTATGATAAAGAATAGTACAAATGACGTAAACAATTAGCGTCCTAGCTATCACGTAGTTTTTCACAAAAAAATAACACAACTTACTTTGAATTACAAAACATCGAGGTAAAAAACGTTTGATAAAGCAAAGCTTTGTTAGCGTTAGCATCACTCAAAGCTTCCTACTTCTCTTTTTACCCTGAAATACACATGTATATGTATATACATGTATGTATGATGTATATATTACGCATATAAAAATAAAAGAAGACAGATTACTATATCACTGTCCCCTGTAACTGGTACAGGTTGGTGCTACAGAGATTTCCTGTTGGATTGATCACTGCACAGTTCCACAAATGTTTCCTAGAAAACACTTTACACATTTAGCTGTGACACGGAGTCAGATTCTAATGATGGACGTTTGATAGATACTTTTAAACTAAGAGAAAGGAGGAGAGACTTAAAACAAACTCAATAATTAGTCTAATTATAGCCTGTGCAACCGAAGCAATATGTGAACTTGTGAATGCTATACAAAACATTTCCCCTAAATGCATCATGGTAGTTTGCGGAGGCCAAAACTGAGCTCTTAGGCAATGTATTCTCACAATGGACATTATGTGTATGACTGTTTTGTGTTTACCGCTCAAAGCCCCTCGCCCGCGGCACGTTGGCCTTCCTGTAATGTCACTCGAGACGTTTGACGGACTTTTTTCTACCATCATAAAGTGCAGTGAATATGTGAAAGCATATATCCATGTTTTTTTATTATAGGTTTTTCTCTGATAAGTTATTTTCCCAAAAAAGAAAAACAAAAGTGTGAGATTGTATCGTTGATACGTATATTTTGGTAAGGTAAATAAAGACGGTAATTCAAATGTGTTTTAAGTTTCACTCGTATGATTTATGATATTATGTTGACGTGAATTATAGGTTCAGTGTATTTGTATAGTTTTTGACCCCATTTAATCCCTTTTCACTGGATTTGATCTCATTTCATCCCATTAAGTTCTCAAGAGAAAAGCTTTCCTGTCGGAAACTGTTCAGCAAGAATGCAAGTCATGGATTTTTCTTCATCACGTACTGCTACTGGTGCGTTTTTTTCTGTCTTCTACAAATTTAAGATATACCATTAAAATCGTTATAGCCAATACATATATAATATTCACATATACTGTTGTAAAATGTGTGTTTTAATCTATCATTGGTATTTTACAGGTATTTGTCTGTAGCCTCTATTTTCTGTGCTGCATTGTGGGTGTCCCTGCAGCCTGAGGCCACAGTGGTCAGATCTCCATTCACTTCCCCCAATAGGAAGCAGGATTTCCTCCCGTCCTCTCGTTCTCCTGACCTGTATCATCGCTGCACCCCTCACCCGATGCCTGGGAGCTTCTCTCCCGCCAAGAGACAAAAAAAAGTCACATCAGCAAAGTGCTGCAAATGTCATTTAATCCTCATTTACTCTGGCACTCGCTGAGAAACCGGCACATTCCCTCAGCAGATGTGATTCACCTAATTCTTCTGACACCTCAGTTAGTATTGTTTAATGACATCTGCTCGCTGGGTTCATTTTCCAGGCACAGATTTAGCACTGACTGAAGTTCTATTTATAATGGTTCAAGAATCGCAGATAAAGGCACCTTGAAAAAAAGCCTACTCAGAAAAATGTATTCCCAAAATTCATCAATCAGTGGCACTTTTGCGTTTGATTTATTAAAAATAGATCCATGCTCGTAACGTGAGCATAACGTGACACAGTCTCTCGCTTCCCTCCTCCCGTCTTCCTCTCCTCTGTGGAAGCTCGGGAAATTGCTGTCGTTTGACCAACCTCAACAACCCATGTGACAGGATATCCATCACTGTGATTAGGGGGGGGAAAGTGCCATGTCCCTGAGTCATTGTTGCTCCATGTCACACACCTTAGCACACACCAGACCTCCTCTCTCATGACTGGAAAACTCCCGCACCACCTCGTCCACCACTGAGTGTAAACCACACATCAGGGATAATGTTACCCTGCTCAGGTTTGGCTGTGATCCTCTGTCTCCTGCAGGCCCTCTGCATCACTGCTGACATAGGTACGTACCCCTGACACTTTTCTTTTTTTTTGTCTATTCATCTTGTGTGTGTGTGTGAGTAAAATAATCATCTCCTAAATGAATTTATGAAGCTCTTCGGTTCTGTTTCCAGACAGCGGCTCCTTTCTGATTTTCAATGAGAACCACAACAAGTGCATCCGGGTGGAGAGCGCCACCTCGGTGACCATAGCCACCTGCGATCCTCACGACAAGCAGCAGCAGTTTCGTTGGGCCTCCAAGTCGCGCCTTCTCAGCCTGTCCCTCAAGCTCTGTCTGGGGGCCACGGATATTAAAGAGTGGGTGAAGGTCCTCCTGTTTGAATGTGATGAGAGCAGCGACCTCCAGCACTGGCAGTGCAAGAACGAGACTCTCTTTGGCCTAAAAGACCAGGACCTGCACTTAAACTGGGGCCACCGCAATGAGAGGAACATACTGATCTACCAAGGCTCGGGGCTCTGGAGTCGCTGGAGGATATTTGGCACTCGGGGAGACATTTGCTCAAAGGGGTATCAAGGTAGGAATCCTTGATCCACAACTGACAAAGCCATAATCATGTCTACAGTGGTTTTTAAACTTAGTCCCTCAACAGTATTTTACGATGCATAATTTTATCTGCATAGTTTCTCCATGTGAAATGGGCTGCATCTATAAAGCGTTCACACAGTCACATACATGCAGCACTTCTATAATGCAGTTTTATCAGACATCACACACACACTGCTGGCACAGCGGTCAGGGGCAAGGATGAGTATGCGGACTGGAGGAGCTGGGGATTGAATCTGGTTCGTGGACGACCCGTTACGCCTCCTGAGCCACAGCCGCCATCCTCAGATTGCAAAAAACCTGTTATATTGAAGTAATACAAATATAATAATTGTCTATTTCTAATTGCTGCCATGTAGACCAAATAGCAGGTGCTATGGCTATAGAATAAATAAGATATATATGACTCACAACTCTGTGATTACCTTTAAAAATTTTAATTATATGACCGCTTTCATAATACTAAAAAGATCATTAGGTTTTTTTTCAGATATTTCCATATGGGCTAATGTATGATAGATGTGGTGAAATGTATTAAAGAGTAAAATAAAGTGAATATCAAGAGACGTGCAGCATCTGATGAGAACATATTGAAACCACCAGCTATAGTGGCGTAAAAATACAAGTTACTTGCTTATTTGTTGGGGGGTTTCGTTGAACAGTCAGATGTTATGTGCTGCTGTGAGTTCCCCCTGCAGAGTGGCACAGTTGGTAACGCACCACAAATACCAAGCTTTGTTGGATATGAAGGGACTCACTGCGAGCGCCTGACCTTTTTAAGGGCTGCAGAAGGAATCCTGCCAAATCTGTAGTCTGATTATTGGACTAATCCTTTTAAATCGGGGCAATCTAATAAATTTACCCACAGAAAATACAAGGGGCAGATCAAACACATCACAAATGGTCAAAAGTTCAGTCTGTAACTCTTTCAAATGATTTTTTAATAGATTGTTCCACGAAACTACAGCTTTGCATTGCTGTTTTTCGACAATGGTGTTCTTCCATCCTTGTGGCACCGGTTTGGAAAGATCCTTTTTCAAAACGAAATGTCCACATTCATTCTGTCTCCTCAGAGATTTTCACCATAGGGGGCAATTCGTTTGGAAGCCCCTGTCAGTTCCCTTTCAAGTTTTTGGACAAGTGGTACGCTGAGTGCACGAAGGAGGGCCGATCAGACGGACAGCTGTGGTGCGCCACAGAGAGGGACTACGATAAAGTGAAGAAGTGGGGCTTCTGTCCCACCCAAGGTGAGTGTGAGCTACACATGTTTCCACCCAGAAGTCTACGGTTCTTCAACATCTGTAATCATCAGGATTGTTAAAATGCTCGTTACGTCTATATGTCAGAGTCACATTAATTTTTCCTTTGACCACACGGAGTTATCTTGTTGGTTTGTGTAAGTGCTCTCGCTAAAGAGGTCAGTGCTGACAGGTTTCTGGCCCCCTCCTCTCTCCCCTCAGAAGAACAACACCACCACTTCCTCTTTTGAGTTGTCAACACAGCACTGTCCTTGATTTCCTCTTCGCGTCTGCCTGTCGTTCCCCTGACACTGCTCTAAAACTGGGGCAGGAAAGGAAGAGAAGGGAAAAAGCAAAGTCACTTTTACAATAGAAGCAAAACCACAGCAATTTCTAGATAAGAATGAAGGAGAATTTATTCAGTTTTCAGTTTTAAGACTTTTATTGGTTCTTAAAATTCATCCAGGTCAATTACAGAGGGGAATGATTTCTCTTCTTTTTTTTCTCTTTTCCATATCCAGCATCCTCAGGTTGGGACACTGACCCAGTCACTGGGGTTCAGTATCAGAGGAACACACAGTCAGTGTTGACCTGGCATCAGGCGAGGAAGAGCTGCCAGCAGCAGGGAGCCGACCTCCTCAGCATCGTCGAGCTGCACGAGCAGTCGTACATCTCAGGTACGACTCTGACCTCCCATACCACGCAGGGTTATAATGCTGGATGTTAATAGCTTTGCAATGCGTGTGTTGGCACAGGGTTGACAAGTACTTTCGGGACATCTCTGTGGATTGGACTGAACTCCTTGGATTTTGAAAGCGGGTGGCAGTGGAGCAACGGAAACCCATTTAGATATTTAAACTGGGCCCCAGGTGAGGACATAAAAATACTGCACAGTGTAATGTTTCTTTAAAAGAAATGTCTGCTGGAGTTTAGCGTTGTACTCATTGTGATGTGATGAAGCTTTCTCAAAGGTTCCATATATTGACTATAAAGGACATGTCAAGGTTACATGCAGACTCGGTGTAGCTATTACATTAAATATCACAAAAATATATTGCACTCTGTTATACACATTGCCATTGCATGTTGTGTTTCCCACAGGTCATCCGTCATCAGAGCCTGGACTTACCTGTGCAACCCTCAACGCTGCAAAAGCCTCAAAATGGGAGAGCAGCGCCTGCACCAAGAAGCTCGGTTACATCTGTCGCAAAGGAAACTCCACCAGTCTGCCGCCACCACCAAGTAAAATCATATAAGATATGAGACATATGAGTCTTCATGGTACGAATATACAGCTGAACATATTCTCTATCCGTGTGTATGTCTACAGGCAAAGATCAGCACAGCTTCTGCCCCAGTCACTGGGTTCCTTACGCAGGTCACTGTTACTACCTGGAGAGGAGTAAGAAGATGTGGGGGGATGCTCTGGCTGCGTGTCACAAAGAGGGCGGAGACTTGGCCAGCATTCACAACATAGAGGAGCAGAGCTTCGTCATATCTCAATCTGGATACTGTAAGTGTGCATAAAAACTAGATGTAGATATTATGGAAACTCAGTGATAAATCTGTGTAACTTCAAAATGGTGAATAATATGAATACATCATTTTCTTTCCAAGAGTTAAGTGAGAATATTAATTGCACCAGTAGGATTTTTCTAAATCAGGGGACATGAAGGGGCCACAGTTTATACAGTGGGGACAGAAATATATCAAACCTCCATGGACAATTCCTGATTCATTAAGGTGCATATTTAAGTCATCCCTTGTTTACTGTTGGCTCTATAACTTTAAGCAAAGCCAGACATTGAATATATTTAGAAAACTGTACCTTGTTCAAGCACATTGTGTATTTAAAAAAAAAAAAAGTCTATATTGTCATATTTATTGTTACTAGACTACTGACAGGACAAGCGTACTTCAGTGGTCGATCAGATTTCAGCTGGGGCCAGTGCCCCCGTGGCCCTGACCCTGGATCCGCCCCTGGATACCACTGTGTTACATCTGTTCATTGAATATGAAGCTGCAGCTTAGCTTTAGCTTAGCATAAAGACTACAAGCAGAAACCGCCTGGCTCTGTACATGTAACAGAACACATTATATCATGTTTGTTTAATCCACACAAAAAAACTCAGTGTAAAAAAATCTCATTTTGTGGTTTATGTGCCAGATGTTCTTTATTGGCCGGACACAATAACTTCCTGAAATTTCTGCTTGTTGCCTGGAAAACTAACAGTGTTGACAAGATGACAATAAGTCACTTCTGCAAGCCAAGAAATAAAGCAACACAGGACATCCAGTAAAACCCTGACATGTCATTTTCACATTCTGGTTTTTGTACGTTTTAAACAAACTAAATATACATTGTTAGTGGACTTTGGAGGTCGGCTTGGGCCGTTTTTGTAACTGATGGCCAGGCTAGCTGTTTCCCCCTGTTTCCAGTCTTTGCCCTAAGCTAAGCTAATCACTCGTCTGCAGCTATGTCTCAATATTAATGTGCAGGAAACGAGATTGGCATCAGTGTTCTCAGCAAGAAAGCTTTGACCATACTCCATTAATATGTGCATGTGCCTATAGTGCCGACAGATGTGCTCTGGATTGGCTTGAACGATCAGAAGAACCAGATGTTGTTCGAATGGTCCGATCACTCCCACGTCACCTTCGCCCAGTGGCAAACAGGCGAACCCTCTCACGCCACCAACCTCCAGGAAGACTGTGTTCTCATCAGAGGAAAGGTAACACCCGTCACTCCCCGAATACACACAGAGCAAATCATAATTCCAATTTATTATCATAGGAGTGACAGCATTTCCCAGCAGTTATATTCAGTGTTGCTCACACAGGATGGAAGTTGGGCAGATCACATGTGTGAAAAGACGTACGGGTACATCTGCAAGAAGAAGGCCTCCACGAAACCACCGGAGGGCGCCGAAGAGGACGCCAACCCTGGATGCAAGCTAGTGAGCGATGACCATATCTACTTTGAATCAAACAATAAATCCTTCAGATCAGATTTATATTCACTGCGTTTGTGTTCTCGTCGCCGTCAATCAGGGCTCGATCAGGTTTGATTCCTACTGTTACAACGTCGGAGCCGAGACGAAAACTTTTGATGATGCAAAGCAGACGTGCTCCGAGGCTGGCGCACATCTGGTGGATGTGGGTGACAGGTATAGTTTCATCCATTCATGTCATATGTATGTGGATCATTTCCCCCTATTGTTCGGTAATTAAATGATCTGAAACACTACTTTCCAAAGAAGGTTAATCTAAAAGAAAAGATTTATTTAGAATCATCATCAAGTTGTTTTATCACTTATACCTTTCTTCTTTCCTGCAGATATGAGAGCGCCTTCCTGGTCAGTTTGGTGGGTTTAAGACCAGAGAAGTATTTCTGGACGGGTTTGACCAACACAGAAGACGTAAACACTTTCCGATGGACGACCAGAAGAAAGGTCGCGTTCACTCATTTCAACGTGGGAATGCCAGGTACAGCTTCTCTTCAGTTGTACAGTGTAACCATGGTTCCTAATGGGCTTTGTGTTATATACTGCATTGTATACCTGCATGTATAAATTATGTTCATGTTAGCTATCGATCCCTTAGACTGTAGATAAAGATGGACGACATGACAGCTCTCAAAAGTGCAGCCTAATCATCTCCAAAATGACATACGCTAATAACTTCCCGAGCATTTGTAATTGGCTTTATTGCCATGAAATAATAAACGTAACAATGAACAATCTTTATAACTTGTAAGTTAGCTTGTCACAATATATATATTTTTCCATTTCCTCCTCTGTGTTTAACAAAAGACAGAAAACAGGGATGCGTTGCCATGACAACTGGGATTTTCGCCGGATTATGGGATGTTGTCACCTGCAGCAACAAGGAGAAATACATCTGCAAGAAACCAGCGGAGGGTGTGCAGGTGACGACGGTCCCGCCCACCACCCCGGCCCTGAGCTGTGCCTCCGGGTGGTTCCCGGTCGCCACAGGGAACGTCTGCTTCCAGGTCGGAGGAGAAACTTTTACTAATCTGAAAAAGATCTTTGCTATTTTCACCGCCACCATCAAATCTGACCCATTGTGCTTTTTCACTCATTCAAAGCTTTTCAATAGACGAGGGGATCTTAAGAAGACGTGGTCTGAAGCACATGACTTCTGCAAGGCCATTGGTGGGGACCTGATGAGCATCCACAGTGCGCAGGACCTAAACAATGCGGAGTATGTTAACTCACCAGCTTGTGCGTGTCTAATCCTATACGGTAATTGAGAATTCAGGCAGTTAGTGTGAGTTCTTCTGTCCTGCAGGCTTCACTTCTCTGACGCAGCTTGGATTGGTTTCAGCTCCCTGGATACCAGTCAAGGTTTTGTGTGGAGTGATGGGTCCCCTGTATGTAGCACTTCATTGTTATCAACTACAATCTTTTACTCACTGTAATCCTAATAACGTGTATTTCCAACAACTGTGATCTAGAGCAACTTTGACAGCTGGGCCTTTGGAGAACCGAACAACTACAACGACAATGAACACTGTGCAGAAGTCCAGTTTTACTACGGACGCCACTGGAACGATCGGCACTGTGATTCCAACAATGACTGGATCTGCCAGATACGCAAAGGTAACACGGAGCTCCGGTTCACATGGAGCCATTTATCTAAACTAGTCGTATCAGAGTTTTGTGCCGTTGTTTCTTCTTTCATGCTTCTTGTATTTTCAGGTGTGACTCCCAGCCCGGAGCCTGTCACTGTTCCAACAGGTACGGTTCAGCAGCGCCGTCTTCACTGTTTTGTTTTAACGTGTCCAGAGTTGCACAAATACATTTCCATAAACTACTAAGACATTGCTTTACCTGACTTGTTGTCAGGGTTACTGCTAATCAGTAATTTTTATCCAATCAAGGTCACTCAGCATGGACAGGTCACAACCTCTTAATTTGCAAATTAAATGTTAGTGCATAAAAATTTCTTGCCATTAACCAAACATTTACTTTTGTTTGCCATGTTTCTGCGTATTTTACATCAACAACGCTCCCGTATTCCCATTATTCTTTCTGTAAATTCCTAATGCTGTAACTGTCCCCCCCCCCCCGTATTTCCAGTATACAACACCACAGAAGATGGCTGGCTCATATACAACGACACGCAGTATTTCTTCAACACTGACCCCCTTTCCATGGAAGCTGCCAGAGTCTTCTGCAAAAAAAACTTTGGCGAACTTGCAGTCATCACGGGGGAGAGTGAGAGGAAGTTCCTCTGGAAACAGGCAAGGAATTCAAAGAATGTCATGTTTAATAACGCTGGATTTCCAAACAGCAGCATGTTCTCAATTATCTGCTGGCAAGAGTATCGAGTTCTGTATCTGATTTAACGTCTCTCACCATTATCTCGCAGATATTGAAAGGCTCAGAAGGACAGTACTACATTGGCATGGTGGTGAATTTGGATCAGTCATTCAGGTAAATCACACCAAGGCCGTTTACCGTACATCAATCTGACATTTATGATATGAAACTGCGATGCGTTACTGAGTTTTTATTCGTATTTGTTTTTATGTTTCCATTTCTAGCTGGCTGGACGGCAGCCCTGTAACTTACACTGCATGGGAACACAATGAGCCCAACTTTGCTAACAATGACGAAAACTGTGTGACTATATACAAGGGCATGGGTGAGTCCAAATCAGAGACAGTCTTCATAGTGTTATCTAGTCTTCATATTATTTATTCACGATCCTCTGCACACAGGCTACTGGAACGATATTAACTGTGGTATGGAGCTTTCCTCCATCTGCAAAAGAAGCAGCAGTTTTGTCAACGCAACGATGGTCCCCACCACGGTTCCTAAAGGAGGATGTGCACCAGGGTGGATTTCTTTTAGAGGAAAGGTATTTGCATGTAACTGTGCGCGACATCAATTGCTTCAAAACAATGCTGACACTCATCATGGGCTTATCTTTAATCGAGGCAAACGTTTTCAGGATTTAAACTTTCCCGTGTGCATGATGCAAATCTGTCGCCGGTAAACTGTGTTTCCCATCTGTCTGGTTATCTGCTGTCCATGTGCTTGTTATTCCGACACACAACTCATCTTGTTTATACAGTGCTACAAAATTGTTACGGGGGATGACAATAACACGTGGCTGAACGCCAGGACGTACTGCATAAACCAGGGAGGAAATCTGGTTTCTATCGTCAATGACAGAGAGCAAGGTGAGGAATATGGGCTTCAGTGGTCGAGGTTTACAGTTCACAAAGTGGTATGAAAGTCTCACAACCTTGGGATATGAGTTTTGAGAATAATGGTTTCTTCCCTTGTAGCTTTCCTAACATCACAGATGTTGAGATACAAGGAAAACCTGTGGATTGGCATGAATGATGTGAACTGGGAGATGCACTTTGTGTGGACAGACGGTAGAGGCATGGCATACACCAACTGGGCCAAAGGACACCCAACCTCTGTGCCGGAAGGACGATACTCAGCATCAGATGAGGTTATTTCTGCTTCTATAACCAAACCAAACTCTCTCTTGAACAATAAAAAAGAAAAATGTAACGACCAAGCTGTGCTGAGGTTTCCTTTTCTTCCTGACAGTCGTTTGACTGTGTGATCATGCTGGGCGGCGTCAACAAACTCACAGGATTGTGGAAAGTGGACGACTGTAACAGCAAAAAAGGCTTCATCTGCAAAAGAAACATCGGTGAGTGAAACACGAGCGAGCTCAATTTTCAGTTTGTTTTCTAAGATCGCGACTAACGACTGAGGTGTGCTGCTCACAAAGATTCTCAGATCGTGGTTCCACCCACCACTGTGTTACCGAAGGCGTTCTACAAGCTCGGCAATGATTCCTACAAACTGGTGACGCAGAAGATGAGATGGGACGAGGCGAGGAGGCAGTGCCAAGCAGACGATGCAGACCTGGCCAGTATCCTGGACCCTGTAGCTGAGGCTTACATCACATTGCAGATTTCCAAGCACAATGAACCCGTGTGGATTGGCCTCAACAGCAATGTGGTAAAGAACAGTTATTCTTCAGCACTAGTTCAAACTTAGACGAGGAGCTTCTTTCTTTCTTTTCATTAATGCAAGTGGTGATTTCTCTTTCACAGACCGGTGGTCGGTTCAAGTGGGTCGACGGCTGGTTACTGTCTTACACCAAATGGGGAAAAGATGAGCCTAAAAAAAATGAAGGCTGTGTGTATATGGATGTGGACAAAAAGTGGAAGACTGCATCCTGCACTGACAACTGCTATTCCCTCTGCAAGAGGTCACCAGGTCAGAGAGCCCCGCTGGTGCTTTTCATGTGCTTTATGCTGCACATAACCAAACCACAAAGCGTGAGCTCCTGAGACGAAGATGCCGTCTCCTGTCTCTTTTTCAGACATCGCTCCCACCGAGCCGCCGCAGCTTCCTGGCAGCTGTCCGGAACCGAAGAGCCGAAGAACCTGGATTCCTTTCAAAGGCCACTGTTACGCCTTCCTCAGCGCACAGGTGGACAACTGGGCCCATGCCTCCGTCGATTGCCTGAAAATGGGTATGTTATTAAAAGAAATGTCCACTGATAAATGATACATGCATATTTAACAGTATGCAACTGTGGCTGTGTTCCTCAGGTGCATCTCTGGTGAGTGTTCAGGACCCTCAGGAGGGTCTGTTCATACAACAGAACCTGGAGATGCTGCAGGACGGGGCCAAAACCTTCTGGATCGGCCTCTTCAAGACCCACGAAGGTGAGCGTGGCTTATACTAAAATTAATGTATGTCAGTGGCAGATCCAGATGCGGGGCGAGGGGGGCGATCACTGGCATCAGCTCTAATCTGATTGGCCCCTGAAGTGCCTCTATCTTGTCGGTAGTCTTTTTAAAACATAAGTTTCTCCGTTTCAGGTGAGTGGCAGTGGATCGATGACAGCGTTTTGGACTATACCAACTGGAATTCGGGGATGCCAAAGTCGGACTCGTGTGTGGACATCCATTCTGACACTGGACTGTGGAGTACGAACAGCTGCGGCAGATATAGGTCTTACATCTGCAAAAGACCAAAAGGTAAGTTCAATGAACTGTAACTTTCATGTGTCCTATCAATAACTTTTATTGAGCAATTTTTTTTGTTTGTTTCAGTTATTACACCGACAGAAAAGCCTCCATCTGTTGGTAAGTTATTTTATCTTCTGCATCGAGTGCATATGATGATTCAAATTTCGAACTTTAACCAAATCAATGTTAAATCTTTTGTGTTTTGCCTCCGCAGCACACGTCACCGAAGAAGCTTCTCATGGGTCGGCTGGCATCACCGTGGCCGTGGTGCTGGTCGTAATCGCTATTTTTGGACTCGGTGCCTTCCTCCTCTTCCGTAAACGGATACCCACGACTGTCTTGGGAGAAGGCACCTTCGACAACAAGTTATATTTCAACAATCCGATCCGAGCCCTTGTCGACACCAAGGGTCTGGTGGCCAACATCGAGCAAAATGAACAGGCGTAGAAAGACGTGATGATCGACACAGTGGAAATAACCCGTACTTCATTTCAGATCACTTGGACTGGATCAGAAATAATGATTTTCAGGATCATGACACAATAACTCTTGCCAAAACTGGCACTGCACTAAGCCAATTACAGACAAGATAATATAAAAATTATATGATTTGTGAAATGTGTACAGAGTTTCTTTTTTTTTTTTTACATTTACCAATCAACATAACGAAGAAACATTTGCGGATCAAATAAGAAAGTAAGAAAAATAAATTTTAAGATGTGTTTTTTATTTTTTACTTCAACCTTGCTCAACTGAATTGCTTGTTATTATTTTCCATGTGTTCATCAAACTATTTCTGGCTCTCGACAGTGTAAATAGATGCTCAATAAAAAAAATCTAAAAACACTAAAACCAATTGTCCTTTTTGCTCGTTTTGTCTTCTGATAAACCAGCAACAGAGCAACAATGTTCCATCAGTAATGGTGGACAACTGTGATGAGATACAATGTGATGGGACATAAATAGCAGATTAAAGCAGTTTTCATAACAGAAACAAACAAAAAGGTCGGTGGAAATAAGTTCCTGATCAAATGTAATAGGCCCAACACCTGAAACATCTTGACACTGAGACTTGAACCTTCTTGCTGCATGACAGGGCTGAACTGTCCCCTTACATTTAATGAAGCTGCACCAAACTTCACACATTCATAGATATCAGTCCCCTAAATATGCCTCATTTGTCCTTTCAATAGAGGTTTAAAGCCCCATCTCACAATGTTAAAGAAAGTGAAAAATCTTTATCGAATCTTCTTCCTCAGCCAATTCCCCTTCACTTCTGCAGAGTTTCAACAAAACAGGTTTGGTAGTTTGTGTCATTCTGCTGAAAAAACAAATCCAAACATAACCTCGTTGGAGGAGAAAAAAAATACCAGAGGAAAAATCCATCAGCCCTTTTTCAGGATGACAGGGACCAGGATTTCCTTCATTTAAGTGATGAGGTATTTTTTAAAGCTATTTAACTGTTATTGTACATCCTCCTGTGACAAAACACAAAAACTCAAAATCTCCCCCAAACACTTTCATCCACTTCAGATAAAGACCAAGATCAATGTTTCTTTATTTGTATTTTCTTGTATTTCTGCATAGAGACAAATTATCAAATTAAAGTCAATCAGATCCGATGCTGAATTTGGAGATTTCTAAATCTTGCTCTGTAATCACCGGCTGCCCCCCCTCACCTCACCCTAAAAGTGAGGCAGTGCTCTCCATGGCAACCGCAGCCCTTCGAAGGCTGTCGCAACTAATCCCCGGGGGCTTACTCAACTCTTACTTCTCGTAAGAGGGTTTTACCAACAGAACCGATGCCAGAGAATCGACCGGATCCTGTGTTTACCCGACCAGAGGAGGAGGAGAACAAACCCGCAGCCACATCAGCAGCTGAGAGGAGCACAGGGGATAATGGTAAGCCTGGTTCATCCTCTGTATCTCAGGTGTCACTGCAGCTTTTAGCAACAGCTCTGCCCTCGTGTGTTTTGCTCGGTCGAGTTGACCCCCCGCGTGGGAGGATGTTGGAAAGGGTTTGCAGGAACGTTCGGCGTGTTTTGTTCTGCGTGTTTGATCTTTGATGACTCAGAGATCGTGGAGAAGAAGAGGAACGTTGGGTTTGAAGGTGACTGGTGTTTTGCACATGTGGGCTTGTGTAGTCAACAAACAACATGCACTCGCACACAGCAGCTCCTGATGTCCAACTGGATGGACAACTGATGCTGCTAAAATAAGGAAACTGGTTCGATGCATAGAATAAAACTGCCAGGGTTAAATAAAATAAAACTCCATCACTTCAGGACTTCACTCTGTTTTCAACATGGATCTCCGTCTGCCTCACTTTCGCCACAGTCTCCCCATTCATGCCCCTTCCCTCTGCCCCCGTGTTCTCTCTCACTTGCCTGCACTAATCTTTTTGTTGTGGTCCGAGGGGCCCGGGCTTTGGCTGACCATTCAGCACAGTGAGGGTCGGCGCAGCTGAAGGGTGCCGAGCCTTCCGGTCCCCCACGCACCAGATCTGGCGGGCCTATTATTAACGCCTCCCTCAGCAAGAACACATCCGCCGCTCTTCTTTTTTTAGAGGCTTTTTGCTCCGTGATCTCCTCGTTCACCTTGATTCAGAAATTGTCTATCCCTCTCTCGCTCTCTCTTTCTCTCGCAGTCCGTCTCACATTCTCATTTATTATCTCATAGCCCTTAGCCTGCCCTGGGAGCTCGAGGGAGTCGGACGTCCCCCGCAGGAACATGCACTTCAGGAGCGGTCCACCTCTTCTGCTGTTGCTGCTGCCTCTTTGTCTGCTGGGGAGCGTGGTGGAGGTGAAAGGGCAGGAGTGGGGGTACCTGCAGGAGGCCCTCAAGGCCCTGGGTCTTCCCCCGGGGATGGACGACGGACCCCAGCTCCAGAGGAACAAAACCGGGGTCCTGATCTCCACGCTTCTTCAGGCGGTGCACTGTGCAGAGCAGACAGGGACCTCGCAAGACAACTGCGACGAGGTACGCCTTTCTTTACACCCAGTATGCTGAATGCTTATCATGCATTCACCCCCTGTTCCTGTCTGCTTATTTCATGAAATGTGCTTGTTATTGGTGGAATGCGAAGTGAATGTGGAGGCTTAAGTCCTTGACCTCCATGGGGCATTCATGCTGTGTGGCTTTATCCATCACATTTGACATAATAAACTCCAGAGAATGGAGCTGGAGGTACTTCACATGTTTGTGCAGGTGGAGCTGTCAAGTGGGATTATCGAGCCTTGACATGAGGTTTAGAAATTAACACAGCGACAGTCTGCTTTCCAGCATTGTTTGCTGAATAATCTTCTCCGTCTAACTAAGAGCGGTGCGATCGGGCTCGTATTCAACAGCACAGCAGCTGGACATTTTCTAAGAAGCAGCATCCTGTGTGTGCAAGGAGAAAATGGGCCTTTTATCAAGCTGACCTCTTTTCCACTTTTCCCCCTCACATGTAAATATTTTATAAGCCTCACGTGACTTGATGTTCTGCTACTTTATGTCCTTAAAATATCTCTGATGTTCTTCCTATTCCAGTGCCTGACATCGGACGTAGCCCTCTCTGCGCTAGAGGATGATGGAAAATCTTACCTCACGGAGGACGACTACCAGCAGATCTCCACTGTTCTGCTGTACTACATCATCAACTTGCGAGATCTGTGTGTGCCAGACGCCGCCTCCTCTTCCTCCCTTTCCTCCCCCTCCTCCTCCTCCTCATCTGGGAACTATCAGTTCTACCTCCTGGCACTCACCAATCTACACCCCGCTGAGGACGACCAGTTCCTGTCACTCAGTGAAACCGAGAGTATTCTGCAGCTCATCAACCAGCACTACCACCCCTCCAACCTGCAAGAAACCTCCTCGGATATGCAAGTAAGAGATTTGTCATTTAGGAAATCTACCTCTTATGCACACACAGCTACGATCATGTCACCTTTGACCCCACAGTGCATCGATGCCGCTCATCTACTCCAAGATGTTGACGTGAAAGAAAACCCAGGTGCTGGTGAGTCCTCTGTGCCCAGAGTGGCTGCAGCCATTATCAGCCACATCCTGCAGGGCCACTGCTTCAGACGGAGGAATCTCCCGTCACCCGCCTTCTTCACCGACTATATCTTTCAATCCCTGAATCGCTCAAGTAACCTGCAGATCACAGGTAAGTTGAGTAAGTTGTTATTTTATTGAATCCATGCAGAATGTAGCTGCATGCTCCTATAAGACCGCAAATAAACAAACGTGGAACACTGACTCATTTAGATCAATCTGACCTCAGTATTTAATCCAGCCGTCTTCTTCTTCTCCTCCTCTCAGACTTGGAGGAGCTGCTTCATCAGCTGGGAGTGGGCAGGGGGGGAGCATCTCTCTCTCACGGCAGGAAGAGGAGGAGCATCACAGGAGGAGCCAAACATCAGGTGGACGGATGTAACCATGAAACTGGAGCAATTACCAGAGACTGGGCTGAGGTGAGGCTCAGTCAAATATCAAATGAGTCTAAAACATTGTTTATTTGAACCTCAGACTCATCTTTTCCTTTGACTCTGAACAGGTATGTTTTTCAGCAAATCAGCTGGTGGATATTTTTGCCCTGGATCCTCATTCGCCGATTTCCAAGGAGCACTTCAGACAGATTTGCCCGGCCATTATTCAGCAGTTGCTAGGCAACGCCTGCGAGTCTGCAGAGCCAAAAACAACAGGATCACTGCCCACTGCTCTGGAGAGTAAGACACTGTACCTCATTGTTCCCCTATACAAACCACAGCTTACAGTATAGAGATACTGCAACTAACTAAAACAACTCGTTTTAGTAAATATTTCACTGAATTGAACAACTTAATATAATTTTTAAAAGAGGTAAAATGCAGGAAATTAGTTAGGACATATTTTAATAGTTAGATACATTCTATCTATTCTATATTTTGTCGATGAAATACCAGTCGTATTATTTGGGATTTATTGTTATCACAAATCAAATATAGACACTAAAAACATCTCAACTCAACTTATTATTAATTATTTTTTATCCTTTTTACTGAATTATTTATTCATGTTAGATTATTATAATTTCTTAGGCTTCTTTGCTACATTGTATTTCTTGTGTTGTGTTTTTATGCTTTTGAAAAGTAAATACAAGATAAGAAATAAGAGAATATTAAATCGAATAACTTTTGGTTATAGGTTTGGTTCAGTGAAAACAAATAAATAAAGATTGTAAAGACTTGTAAACTGACCTTCTGATTGGGTTTTCCAGTTTTTTCTTTTGACTTTATCACAATTGGTCTAATGATATTTTTTATTTGCACATTGAAAAGGCTGTTTTAAAAATAACCATCCCTCCTTCTCGGACCTGCAGAGTACGGCTACAGCACGGCTGCCGTCCTGCTCATCACGGTGGGCTCCATGTTCGGCATCTGCCTGATCTTCTTCAACTCCTGCCAGGAGACGTACACGCTCATCCTGCAGCTGTTTGTGGGCCTGGCGGTGGGAACCCTGTCAGGAGACGCTCTCCTGCACCTCATCCCACAGGTGCCACTGCACCTTCGACTATGACCAACCATAAACGTGTCTCAGAGAAAGTGTCTAATCACTTCCTCTTTTTTTGTCTCCTTGGAGATTCTGGGCCTCCATGGCGTCACTCATGTCGGTGATGACGCGCAACACACCGAAGGGAAGGAGTATCTGTGGAAGATTCTGGGCATGATCGCTGGGATTTATGGCTTTTTCCTTATTGAAAGAATGTTCTCCTTTATATTTCCTTCTCATGGCCACGTAAGATCTGTTTTTTAGTAACCATTATCAATTTGAATCACACCATAGTAAATCATGAGAAAGGGGCTGAAGCTGCGGCTGATGTTCAGTCCCTGTAACCAGATTGTGATCTTTTGGAGGTGGTCATGATGTTGCAGGCGAGCGACGGTGGTTTCATGACTTTCTTTTGTCTGCAGGGTCATTCCAGGGACCTCCCCTTGGAGCTCAACTGTAATGGTCGGTCACAGAGAGGCAAGTCCATCTCCACCATACAGCTGGTGAGTGTCGTCACTATCTGCTGTTTTTTATTAAGGGCTCTTGGCAGAAAGTCCTGATCCCTGTCATCCACACTATCATTTATGTAGTTATAGAGCAGAAAAGAGGGAGGAACAAAGCAGATCTTAGAGGGTAAAACTGTTGTATTATACTGTAGATAGATAGATAGATAGATAGATAGATAGATAGATAGATAGAGGGTTAGTGTAGTTGTTAGCAAAGGTAAAGTTAGGAACATGACTAAAATAAATAAATATGAATATAAGATGAGCAAAAAAAAATTATTCACAGTTATTGCAGGAGTAATCACAGAGTTTTGGTGTGGACACAAACTAAAGGGCTCATGGTTTTGAGAGTTCACCTTTTGACAGAGGTGAGGAGTACAGATATTCGCTGATGTATGTTGTGGAGTAAAAGTGAAAAGTACCCGTAAGTAAGACCACTTAAGTTAACATGAAAAATTGACTTTTCACATTAGGTTTATTTTCCTCCTCAACACAGATTTGAGACTTTTTTAAGCAAACCACATTATATTTATTTCAAAAACAAATTGCGCAACAGAGCTTATTAAAATAAAATAGAAATGATCACATGGATTAAATGTTGTGTAACAGCCTGTTGTTGACTGTGCTGTATCACTGTGCAGTTATTAAACATAATATAATTCCAATCACCTCAGCGATGCCCCACTCCCACGCTACTCCTCCACCAGTGTTGTTGCGCTGGAGGGCACCTCTCACAGTTACAGTACATCCACACAGTTCAGCACACTGGACCAATTCTGATCCCAAACTCATCTTTACAAGAAGAAGTGAATCTACTGAATTCATGTTTACAGAGGGGGGGGAAAATAACAACTTAAATCTACATAAATGAGTTTTCCAGAACGGCTTTTATATAAGAGGAGATGAAGAGCGGCGTGGGAGGGAGTGAAGGAGCAGGGCATGTAGGATGTTGGAGAATGAGAAGCACTGAATCATTCAGAAAACACTTGAATCACGCAGCTGAACACAAACTGGAACATTTCAGACACACAGAACGAGATCCCTCACGAGGAAAAGCTGCTTTTGTAAACTACAAACATGGACCTAGTTCCTGATCCGGTTCTAAGGTCATTCCACAGCACGCTGTCCATTAGCTGTAAACTCTCAGAAACACAAACACAAAATGAATCTAGTATGTGTTTTGACCCCTGAGTGAAATTGACTATAAACTTCAATCCCCCAAATTTACTACATATCAATGTTCCATCTGCACCAAAATTCACTGGGTTCTTCCTCCAGTAATGTCCCACCCCTCCACAAAATTTCATGAAAATCAGTTTAGTAGTTTTTGCGTAATCCTGCTCAATAAAATCAAACAAAACGCAGACATAAACACAACGTCCCTGGCTGAGAATAATAAACCGATTCTATTTCTGTGAATTTGTCTCATCCGAGCCTGCTCGTTTAACTATGTCTTCATTTCCTAAATTAGAATAACAGGTTAAGGGGGTTCAAACTCTGTGCTGTAAATAATTGTGTGTGTATCCTGCAGGGACCGATGGACGACTTGGAGTGTTCGGAAATATCTCCTGAACATGCAGACACGAGGAGGCCTTCACATCAGAGTAAGCTCGAGCTGCACGATCGCACCCGGATGAACATGTGATGTACTTTCGTAATTAGTCGCCCGGCATGACAGAGCGATTGTCCCGGTCTGAGGATGATCTTTGACGACACAGCCTCCCTTTGTGTTCCCAGGACAGGGGGTTCCTCGGCTGGCCGTGATGGTAATTGTGGGAGACAGCCTCCACAACTTTGCCGATGGCCTGGTCGTCGGGGCGGCCTTCTCCTTTTCAGTCGAGACTGGAATGGCGACCACCGTGGCCATCTTGTGCCACGAGATCCCGCACGAGATGGGTGAGAGGTCACTGCACCTGTTGTTTTGTTTTTTCAACTGGAAGCTGTTTAACTGAGCGGCTTCTCTGGTCTGGTGTTTATCTCTCAGGGGATTTTGCCGTGCTGCTCAGCTCTGGACTCTCGGTGAAGACGGCCATGCTGATGAACCTCCTCAGCGCTCTGACGGCCTTCATCGGCCTCTACATTGGACTCTTTGTTTCCACAGAGGCAGATGTGCAGCAGTGGATCTTCGCCGTCACTGCAGGGATTTTCCTGTACCTGTCACTGGTGGAAATGGTAAGGCAGCTTTATTAATGGCTGCTGATGCTCTATATCTTTTCTAATGTCAACAGATCCCATAAAAAGACCAGAACCAACAAAAAAACAGAAGGTGCATGAACCACCGCTAACGCTCTAAACCGCCATGTTAAATAATATGTCCCACCCTTCTACAAAATTTCACGGAAATTGGTTCACTAGTTGTTGAATAATCCTGCTGAAAGACAGACAAGATAACATGTAACAGTTATTCGTTAAAATGTCAACATGCTGTAAACAAAAATGCATAAATACGTCACGTCCTGCCTCCTGCATGCTCTTTGGTTTTTGTTGGTTTTTACCTTTTTATGGCATTTCTGGACATTAGGAAAACTAATAACGGCAGCTGTATCCCTTCTTCTGTCAAAATCCTGACCTTCTTTTCTTTCGTTCGTCAGCTTCCAGAGATGAGTCGCGTGAAGACCGACAGCCCGTGTCTCCTGTTTTTCCTGCAGAACCTGGGTCTGTTGATGGGTTGGTCCTGTCTCCTGCTGCTCGCGCTCTTTGAACATGAACTCAAATTCTAAAATTCACACATGACAAGGCATCGCTTCATGCAGGGTTTGAACCCAAATAACTGCTGACTTGATTTTTAGTGTTTTTGAATAATTTTTTTAAATAAGTGGTTGATTATTATCTGCTGCTGTGCGAGTGTTAGTTTGTGCACCCAGTAATTATTGGTGAGTATTTCATGTTGTCATAATCTCAGCTGGAGGATACAGTAAAAAAATCTTTTTTTATACATGATGATTTATTTTTGTTAAGTGTTATCAGTGCCTGTATCTGATGACTCAAGCTCAAACACTTCATTTGGGAGAGTCAGGTGCAATTGTGCATATCTGTTATGGTCACGTGGGGAATTTGTATATTTTGTACAATGTTTTATTTTAAATATTGAATTATTAACACTTTATTTTACAGACCTGTCATTTCTGCAATGTTTCTGAATATTATCCAGTGAAATTTAATACAAATCAGTCAGCACATTTCCAATTAATTGATTTCACTTTAAGACACAATCCAGTTATTTAGATTTGTCCTTCAACAGAGAAATTCTTAGGAAGTTGCAGACCCATAATAAAGCATAATCTCACATTAAACAACTTATAAATATAGAAAACCTTGATTGGCTTAATGAGAACCTCTATTGTTAGGTGCAGAAAAGGACTCATACCTCTTTGTTAGACTTACGCTGCTTTAAAATACTTTGTTTCTCTGAAGAGCTGTTTTCAGAAGCACTGCTCCGGTTCAGCGTCTCATCTCAGAGGCATCGCTCTTTGTTTTTGAGGCCTCTCTCTGCTGTGATCCAGCATGAGGCCACTTCCACCCACCTGAGCCATTTGTTCTCTCCATCCACCAACCTGGATGACTAACGCTCGCTGTAGAAGACAGAAAAGCTCTGGAGCGATGCGGCCCACACAGCACACGCACGCACGCTCTTCACCGGCCAGAGTGGGCCTGCAGAAGGAGGTGGCTGCAGAAGAGAATACGATGAATACATCAGTATAATGAAATAAATGAAACGCAGTGGATCGACTTATTTGTACATAGAATTGGATTTGTGATACTGAGCAAATGAGGGGGCTTAAGCGGATTTTTACATCGGCTTGTGATTAAATTCTGCTGCACTCTGCCTCGACATAATTCTGCAAAATTTGAGTAAACAGCCCTATTTGTGCTGAGGATTAGTTTCATTGCAGAATGTGCACGGCGATTATGTTAATTTCCCATCCTAAGCTTGCTAACAAAGTGCAAAGTCAGTTCAATTGACAGAGTCATGACACTGTTCCACCATCACGTCAAAAAGAGCTGACGCCATTCGCTGCGACTTCCCGAGAAATGCCAAGACAATCAAAGGAAGTCCCGAGCATTTTCACTTATTCTAGCAACTCTGGTGTTATTTTGGAAATGCCAATCCCTCTGGCATTTCCAGGAAAGCTTCGGACCTGACGGCTTGTTTTGTGTGTAAATCTGCCCGTTTGCACCAAAGAGGCATTTTCTGGCATGTGTGCATCTTTTCGAGGCGGCTGCTGCCAGGATGGAGGAAGGAAGAGCTCGTTATCTGGGGCATGTTGGCGTGAACATGCGGTATCCTCACTTGCTCAGCAGAGACCTGTCAGAGGGGGGGGTCATCGGGGCAGCAGAACACACAGAAAGACACAAAACAGGAAATATAAATGTCTCCCTTTGATTTGAGAGGGTTTTAACTGAATGTGATCCTCTGCACCTGTTATTGTTGTCACATTAAACCACATGGGATCGGCCTGAAGTTACTGGTTGGACATTTTTGTGCACGGTCACAGGACGTGTGTGACGTCAACGACACAGAATTCATTAGAGGATAAAGAATGAACAGGAAGCGGTGATTTTAATTTCACAATAGTTTCTTAATGATCTGAAACTGCTACTTAGCCTTTTTCTTTTTTTTTAGCTAAAGCAACACATACTGGACCTATCCTACAGTATCCTACATTTCCCACAATGCAACTCAATATCAGTTGTGTGTTAAACCGTCCACATCTAAAATCTAACATCTTTCAATCTCCACACAGCTTGTGATTCTAATGACATTTGTAGGAACCAATCCCAAGTTGAAATAAGTCTCATGGTGTCAAAGTTGCCTCCAGGCCCAAGAGTTCATCAGACCGATGTTTCCAGAGGCGGAGCAGCAGTAACCATGACTGATAAAGACATGTTGAGTAAAAACAGTGGTGTCTCCTTTAAATAACAACAGCACATGGAACCACTAGAGGGCGAAAGCAGACTAAACTTCAGAGATACAGTGTCTATGGTGTAAAACTTGTCTCACGTCAGCTGCAGCTTGTCTGGTCTGTGCATCACAGCTGTAAACAGCCTGGTGCTATAAGCAGGTGCAGTACCTTCCCCTCACCTCTGTGGGGAACTCACCTGAGGGGCAGAAGCAAATTACTCACTTGAATCAATTAGTTGCTACAACAGAAAATTAACGTTACTGAGCTTTTAGCACAGTTGTTGGTTGATCAAGCAAGAAATGGTATTTTTTGGTTGTAGCTTCTCAAATTTGAGAAGCTACAACCGCTTTACATCATTGTGAATGGACTGTCTTTGGGTTTTCCACTGTTAGACAAATAAAACAGGATTCCTCCAGGATGTGTCCTTGGGTTCAGCTTCTTTAACATATATATTTTCTTCTGTTTCATACAGCTGTTTATTATTAGAATAGTGAGGTTAATCGATAATGTCTCAGTTAGCATACAGTTAAAGGACTGTGGACTCAAGCTTAATGTCAAAGGGGGAGAATATTCAGTCAGGAGCTAATAACGTGGACTTGTTTTAGTCAGTATCTGCTGAACCTCGAAGTTCACAGTCTCGTTGCCCTTTAAACTCACGTAGTCTTTTCAGAGCCAACAACTTATAACACTATACAGACAGGCAGGGTTTTATGTGTTTCACTGCCCCCCGCTGGTGGAAATTCAATCATGGGAATATTTTGGCTTCATTTCTGGATTGCTGAAGGAAGTTTTTATACGGTCTATGGACACTGCTGTTAAATAAACAGAAGTCAACTTTATTGTCATTTCTGCCATACGTACAGGACACAGACGGGATTGAAATGTTGTTTACTCTCTGATCCCCGGTGTGAACTTATAAGTAGACAGAACATATAAGTACGCAACATAATAAGTACTCAAAACGTAGTACACAGTATACGACATAGTATGCAGTCATAAGGCACACGGTGGATATGTGAGTGCAAAAATACTTAATGGGAAGTAACGTAATGTAGTAAATAGCAGTTAAAGACAGCAGTAGTTGTAGTATGATATAGACTTTCAAGTATTAATAGTATCGTGCTCAAAACTCTGAATTAAACATAAAATTGATTTTTATATAAAAAAATATTCGGGCTTACTTAATTCTAGAGAATTCTGGAAGTAATTGGATCATTTCTTCTTATCACTGGCTGGTGAAAAGTCTTTTATAGATTTTCTTTTCAAACAGAGCTGTTGTTTATCTCCCTCCATCCCTCTGCAGTGAGGAGGTGTAGCTGGATGCAGGAGGGCTCTCTGTCAGTGTGGGTAGGAGGGCACTGATGATGCTGGAGGGGGTTTTAATATCCGAGAACTCAAACCCTCTTCTTCATCATCGTCTTCATCATGTGAACTGGAGGAGAACTGCTCCACCAGCTTCTTCCCCGTCCAGGCTCCTCCTCACCTCCTGCTGCCCGGGACCTGAACACATTGTCGGTGTCAGGTGAACCGGCGGCTCCTCGCTCACTCTCCACCGGTGGGGTTGTTTTTGTGAAACCCGGTGAAACGACTTGAAATGACTCTGAGCTGTGATCCGTCTCTCAGCGTGTGTTCGAGTCCCGAGGTTTTGTTTCCTCAGTGGGTTTAATGTTCGTGATTTTCTGCTGATCCTGGAGCAGCGACGCGTCTGAAGCGACACATGGACCCGCAGGAACAGCCCATGTTACACGTGAGTTCCTTTTAAGTTGAGAAACAGCCATGTTTTTTATTCATTTAACAGTTTGTAAAAGTTCGTGCGTTGAAGAAACAGGTCAACTTCTCGTCACGTGTCCACTTGTCCTCTCCTCCCATTGGCTACGACGATATTTAAATTAAGGACGCAATGTCACTGAAGGTTTTAGTCTTACCTTTCGATTTTAATCAAAAATGGCGTCACAGTAAATAATCTTTGAATGCTAACAGACTCAGTTTGGTGCGAAGGTTATCGATAAGCTTATTGATAAATATTATCGACAACCTTTATCAGTCATTAGGTTACAAAGACTTAAACTATTATTGGGCCTATTTGATGTTTATAGAATTCAATTAAAAATAGTAATTTGTTTATAAAAACTTATTTCGTATTAGTTTTTTTGTTGTTAATGTTGTTAGCATCAATTGTAAATGATATTTTTTAAGAATGTCTTTTACTTACAGATTGTAACTGCGATTTTAATCTGTGATTGTTGCACTTTTACCCTCAGCACCAAACTGCGGTTTTAACGTTTTTAACTGCTTTTTAAGTGTAACTCAGTATAATTACTGTTGCACCTCAAACCACAGAAACTGCTATTTTAATTGTAATATATTGTCTTTCATCTGTTTGTCTGATTCTATGTTGTCATGGTGATTATCAGTGTTTGATTTATAAAGACTTATTTAAATGTTTGGCCTATTTGAGTTGAATCTTTCCCTTGTCAAATCTAAATGCTGTTAATGTGTAAACATGATTTAAACTTCATATATATATACTGTCATGTAGTTGAAAAAATAACGATCTATATATGATCAGATGTCTTAAAGGAAAAATCCCAATCTATAAATGAGCTGTCACAAACACGGTGTTGTGAAAGGATCAATATTGACGTGACCCAAATTGTACTTGAGTGAAGTCTTTGAGTAAATGTCCTTAGTTGCTTTCCATTGTTGCTGCAGTCTGTGAAATGATCGGGTCCCACAAGACGTTCTGACGTCCTTCGGTAAAATATGACACGATGGATGCTGCGATGTCTTTGTCATGCAGAAAAGTTCAACTTGTATACTACGATTTCTTAATAGTTCCTCCAGACCCTCGGAGCTCAAACTGCTCTACATGACCAGCTCCTCTCTCTCACTCTCTCTCTCCCCCTCCCTCTCTACATGCATGATTAACATGTCCCGGGGGAGCGAGACGGAATAAAGCTCACATTTGAAATGCATTTCTGTTTTTCCCGTTGCTCCTAGCAACGCGCGCTGTGTGAGCACTAGAGCTGAGTGCATCTCTTTTCCAGCCCCTCTTCGTATCAGCTTGCATATTAAAGACCACCCACACAATTACCGTCATTTTATGACACCTGTCATAATATAGCACTTCAAATAAAACACTGAAAGTTATACTTGACTAACTGAAGTAACAGTGAGGCTCCGGTTCTGTGTTTAAAGGACAGCTTACTTTGTTTCAGGTCTGTATTAAAGCAGAATTCCCACATGCCTTCATGTACTTTACAACATTTTAGGCGGCTGTAAAAATCTGCAGTCCTCCTTCCCAGAGTGCATTTAAAAGTTTAGGTGAAAATAGTATTAGCTTTCAGCAGTAAAACAGTTAAACAGTATAACTGCCCATCTACCATAGTTTGTCATTTTAGACTGAAATTCCCTGTTTGAGTTTAAGGACCAAAAGTAATTATTGTCTATAATCTGCAGTTTTATTGTTTTTGACCTAAACAATGTCATGAAATCATAACAAACTGAACATAAGAATATGCAATTTGCAATTATTTAAAAACTGGGAAAACTACTGTTGATAGACTAATCGATGAATTGACTGACAGTTGCAGCTCTAAATGAGTTCGGATAGTTTTCATGCGAACTCAGCGACTGTGACAGTTTCTTCATTTGCAGCATTAGTTCATCTGCTCTGTTTCTTAGCCTTAAAATTTTATTATCTTTAGGTTTTGGACTGTGGTTTGAAGACGTGGACTCTTAGGAGACTGTGATTTTATTATATTTTCTGACATTTTAAAGGCCCAATAATTAAATTGAGAATTAAAGTAATCATCGCTGGAAGATAAAAACATGACTTTGCTGTCTCATCCTGCTAAAGCTGAACATAGCATAATTTCTGCTGAACTTCAATACTGAATAAATACGGTCATCTGTTAAATTGGAAACAACCGCCTGTGTAAACCAATGTACATATGAACATGGAGGTTTTAACACTTTCCCTATCTGTCTCTTTATTTTGTTCTCTGAAGTCTCAAGGCAAAGGAGCTCGAAGGAAAGGTCGATTCAAAGGTTCGGACGGCAGCACCTCCTCTGACACCACAACCAACAGCCTTGTTCGCCAGGTAAGGACGACACTTCCCTTAAAACTTAAAGGCTTAACTTAAGTGGCTTCGAGGTTAATTGCAATGTCTCCGGTTCAAATTCACTGAGGATTCTCTCAGTCGTTCTCATCACTTTCAGCTCTCTGATAAATTATAGGAAACAAAGGTTTGAATTTAGCCTTTTACAAAGATAAATGGTGCCATACACGAAGGTACGGTACGGCCTATAGGGACAGAGCTCTGTTTGTACAAGGAGGATGTCTCTGATCATATTGGGAACTGTACAAGAATACCACAGGGAGTAATTAAATTTCATGGCTAATGTTCCGTCATGTAGGAATTTAACGTGTGAGTATGTGTGTGTGTGTGTGTGTGTGGGTGTAAGCCCCTGACAGTGAATGCAAACTGGCAGAAGAGCCCACCGTCAGTAATCATCATCCATCAGGGATGAGATGTGCATTGCACTGAAAGCTCTGTGTAAACACGGCTGGGTACAGTATGTTAAGTGGAGGCCTTTCCCCCTGAGCTGCAACCTGCGACACAGTGGCCTGTTATAAAGCAGACGCTGCGAGACACACACACACACACACACACACACGCACACACACTCGACGCGTCTGGTCTTTGTTGTTGAGCAGACCTGCGAGGGGACAGGATGGGCTGGGTTAAGGATGCGAGCCCCTGCCTAAATGTTTCTCCCTTTTTTGGAGGAGGCACAGATCTCCTCGTCTTTGGCACGGCTGCGGCCGGCAGGGAAACGTGAAGCCGGAGGAGATCGGAGCCTCCTGGCCGGCTGCCGGCTTCCTCTCCAGGTCACTGAGAACTTCTGAATGAGCTGCTATCGTCAGTGTTACAGCTCAGTGAGAAATTGCCAGATTCTTACCGCCGCCCTTGAGAGTTCGTGCCCCTTCCCACAGTCCTCTCCCCAAATGAGGAGTTCCCCCTTCAAGTCTGAGTCATGGCAGATAAACTCAATTAGTCGGAGCACAGTGAGCGTCTATCTTCAACGTTAACAGAAAGGAGAGGCAGTTCAGGCAGGAGGCGGTGGCGGGATGTGGGGACGGTGGAGGAGTGATGTGTCTCAGGGTCAGCCAGGCCCTCACATGCCGAGCAGGAATATCCTCTTTTAGATGTTTGCCGCAAGAGGGCCCCAGAAATAGCCGACCTTCCAGTAACTTCTCTTCTGTTTGCATGATAATGTAAATACTCTTTTTCAACGGTGTCATCATAACAGCACTTTGAACGTGACCTTATTTTCTTCGTGCTTGTGCTCCATCATAGTGCCGGTGATTATTTGCAGTTCTCACAGAGGAATGAGAGTTCAGAATGTAAGACACTGTGCCGGGAAGCTGCATGTGTGTGGTTATCTCACGGCCGATTCATCAGCCTGTCATTTGCCTCGCAGATTTAATCTTTGAGTTATAATATTTTCTCATCGCCATCAACATTCAGAGATGCTCCCACAGAACGGCTGCACAGGATTTAAGAGGCAGAATTTTTCTTTTGCTCTACCTCCTGTTTTCACAGTGTTTCCTGTAGGCGTCTCAGGCTGGTCGAGGGTCGCCGCGTGATCGATCCACCGCAGCTACGAGGGTCATAATCACGACTTTCCAGTAACTAGTATATACAGCTCCTGAAAAACAGAATTACTCATGTTCCAGCAGATAGAGCGAGCAGAGGGCAGACAGCGAGTAGGTTGAGGGAGAAAGGATGAGAGACGTTCCCTGTGGCCGTGGCCTCATGCCCAGGGGGCCTGTGGAGGAGGCTGGGAAGGTTGGAGGTCCAGGCCAGACCGGACCACTCAGCCGTGGGAGTAGCTGGTTTAGCCGGAGCTGAGCTCTCCATTGAGAAGGAACAAGGGCAGAACTGTCAGAGATTTGTTATAAAACATCAGGTGGATGGTTTATTTTTATTCATCTGGAGGTGGTCTGGTTCTGCAGCGTCGGGGAAGATGGCAGCTCATTGTGTGCTTTGTGTTTGTCTGTTACTCAACATGTGGAGAGGTTATAAATACTTAAGATAAGTGCAAACCGATGATAACGATCAGGTATTGTTTGCTTTTCGTGAATTCTTTTCCAATGGGGTAGAAAAACGGACTTTTCAGCATGAACGCGATGACGACCAATATGTGCGTTTGTCCGCCTCGTGATTAGTGAAGGAATATTTCAATATTTACGAGAAAAATCCCATGTGACGTACAAGTAAAGATCGACAGCACTCTCGTGTTTCTACTATAGACTTTATATAAAGATGGACGACATGACAGCTCCTCAAAAGTGAAGCCTAAACACCTTGATCGCCCTCTGGTGGTTGGCTGAATAGCTCATAAGCCCCCGCTTCCTCCATGTGAGTGGATGGGACACAAATATAAAGTCAAAGTTATGTTGAATAATTTTCTTCTCAAAGATGGTCTCTGTCTTTTAGTTAGTTCTTATCACAAGATTGCAAGACTTTATACCTTTTAAATGAGAGCAGCCATTTCCCTGTTTCTCTTTTTTTCCTGCTCAGCAAATTAGCTGCGAGTCGAGCTTCATATTCAGTATGTGGATATTAGAGTTATATCGGTCTTCTCATCTGACTTCAAACCAAAGCCAAAGACTCTGAGCAGCCATCTGTGTTTTTCACTGGAACTCCATACAGAGCCTGGAGTGCTTTTATTTTCTGCTCCCTTTGTAAACTCAGAGCTGCCCATAGGTGTAAATGTCACTGTGCAGACTGGCACTGTGTTTAGAGAGTCTGCTTCTGCCTCTAATGCATCCTGGGAAACAATCCAGTCCCCAATGACCCTGAATAATAACAAACTTTCTTTATATAGCGCTCCTATAAAAACAGGGTTAACAAAGTGGTTTACAGAGAGTGAGAAACAAAGCTCAGACCCCCAAAAAAACCAGGATTAAACACACGAGGAAGGATTGTTTAAAAGAGAGTAAACGTTTGATCTAAGTAGTGGATTAAATAAAGAAAGATTCCAAAAATCTGTGCAAACGTCAGATCACCTCTTTTTTTTATGGTGAGGCTTAGAAACGGTCTGATGGTGTCAGTTTCCCTTCTGGCTGTTGAGAGAGATTGGATCCAAAGATGTCGTTATAGACACCAGGCGAGGATGGTCTGCAAATCTCAAATTCATCTCTGTTAATGACAATTTACGTGTAGCCACATATTCTATAGTTTAATTAACAACAAATCACATGAGACTAAAAAATGTCTCCCAATACTTTTTGAACTCTTTACTTCAGTGAGATGAACTCAGGACCAAGTCTCTTAATTTCTCCTTTACATGTAGATCTTATAATAATAATGAAACCCAAGGATACTCTACATATGTCAATAAACATTAGTAAGAGTTAACTGAGGTGATCAGCTGGTGTTTGAGTAGTTTTTTGAAGATGTCCATAGTTTTTTTTTGAAGGGTTGATGAGAATTATTTTCATCTATGAATGTACACCCAGTGCTCTTGTGTGTATTTCCCAGCAGCAGGATAGTGTATAGTTTATTTGTATAGAGCTTCATTAACAATGCTCAAAGAAGGTTACAAAAAGAAATAAAAAGAAAGCAGATCAAAGCGAATAACTATAAATATAAAGTAATCACACATTGGAAAATAGTAAAGTAAAAACAAAACTCAGTCTTGAAAACCATGGCAGCTGCGTGTTCCCTGACTTTACATTTATATACGTCTCATATATATTTAGAAATAGATTCAGTGAGAAAGCAGCTCCTGGGCTCAGGGGAGAATAAGTTGAGCTGACTGGTGCTGTACTGGTAATCCACTGCAACAACAACGACCTGAACTACACTAAATCGAACTGAGATTTGTGTAACTGGGAGCGTTATGTCATAATTAACCTCCTGCTGCGCACCACGCTTATGTAAATGGCTGCACCAGGCTTCCCACTTCAGCCGCCTCCTCCTGCCTCTTTCACCTCAATCTCTGCAGAACCGTGTCTCTTGACGTCTCCCGCTGCAGCAGAACTGCTGCCAGAGCCTCAGTGTCTGCTCTGTCTGTACATTCAGGCTGGAGGAAAAGGAGTTGGTGATGAAAGGCTGTCTGACAGGGGGTGCGGTGGGGCCAGGAAACCCCTTAACTGCCTCCCTTCGACTAAATGTAGAGAAGGGGGGGAGGTAGAGACTTCACAACTGACTCTGGTAACTATCAGATCTGGCAGATTTATCATGCAGCATTTACCAGTCACATACAGGACTAGAGTGGCACTGGTGTGTGTGCCAGTGGAGACCTTGGAGAGGTGGAGTGTAACATCAACCCTGCAGACCTTCGTCTGAACTTTGAGCAACATGTGTCACAGTTTTCCAATAGTGCCTGTTTCCACAGAACCATATGTAGTTTCTGGCAGAAAACCACAGTAATGATTGCTGTGGTTAAATACTGCACTTATATAAAAATATGGACTGAAGAGAAGGCAGATGTAGAACTGCTGCTCAGGCAGTCCTCTCAATGGCAAAAGACTGCCACCTAGTGGAAAAAAGCAAGATCTCAACATTCATCATTTGTGAACCACCTTTGCAGGGAGGCTCCATAAATAGGGGTTTTAAAATAAGTAATAATCAAAGAAGAAGCAATAAAGACAGACAAGTCAAGTTTATTTATAAAGCACATTTAAAAGTAACCGTAGTTGACCAATGTGCTTTCGACTAACAGAAGACACAATGGGAAATGCATTAAAATAATATAATAAAATAGACTAAAACACAGTGAGGTATAAAACATCATTGATTTGTAAAATGTTTTGAAGTGTTTGTCATTCTTTTAACCTTAAAAGAAATAATAATGTGACATTTATTTAGATAATTGTTGATGTTAAATGATATGGAAACTATTATCTTTTTTCCATGTTTCCCAGCCCTAACTTGTCTGGACATAATGGATCTGATATGTAATAGGTGGATATGGGAGGCTGAATCGATGGAAGTGTTTTTCTCCGAGTACTAGAACAAGGGCAACAAAAATCCGGCTGCAGTAGCTTTATTTAGTTTGTCTTATTCTTTGTGATCACGATGAAGAATGTGCGACCTGCAGCTATTGACATTTAAATCCACACGGAGGGGATTTAAATAAAGAGCAAATTAAAAAAGGAGAAAAGCTACATTTACAGTGTTCACGGTAATCTGAGGGTTTCAGACACTTCAGCAGAATTAGCTTTGCATTAACAGTGACCTGATTTCAACTCTCTCCTCCTCCACACTCGCTCCATCCTGCAGAGCACAGGCATAATTTATCTGGCACCGTGTCGCTGCACTACCCCCCCTAGTGGACAAGGTCACTGCTTCCCTGCTGCTATTATAGGGGATGACATTCTTCTGTTTAATGTCCATAAAGATGCTCTATAACACATCATGTTGGGCTATGAAGATGGATGCAGCATGTTAACATTGTTCTTGTCCTTTTCCGAACCACTGATGTGAAGAAAAGATGACATTTAGTGACCATCACTCATGATTTAGCTTGTGACCGGAGTTTGTAGCTCGTGCATGACGTGAAATTAATGAGAGTTACGCTGCTGGAAGTTTTATGGAGTTACGTCACTTCTTACCATAAAGTAATGTAATAAATTTTAACCATTAAAATAAAAAGCCTTGATGTCAATTTCCTCAAATGTTCAAGGTGACATCTTCAAAGTCATTGTTTGTATTTTAATCGTAAGATGGATTTATTCAATGTGATATCTGAAGAATGCCTTGAGGGAATTTCTCCAAATTTGGTACAAATATTCACTCGGACTCAATGATGAAGTGATTCGATTTTGGTGGTCAAAGGTCAAAGGTCAAGGTCACGGTGACCTCACAAAGCCCTTTTTCTGCCTTGTGAAGTTGATATCTCTGGAACGCCGACAAGGAATCCTTTCACATTTGGTACAAACATTAACTTGGAATCAAGGATTAAATTACTTTTGTCTCAAGTCTGCCTTCAGGGAATATCCAGTCGTCACTTGGACTCATTGATTTAACTGATTAGATTTCAGTGTGATCTCATATGAGTCTAGAATAAAAAGGACGCAGAGTGAAACTGCACCAGTTGGCGGAGGCATACAACCCCAGGGGCTGTAATTCTAGTTTGAATAAACAACCTGAAATGTAGATTGAAAGGTGAATCCAGGAGAAAATCTAACGAACCAGAATTAAACAGGCAGTGTTTTAGTTCCTCTGCAGCGTTATTCATGGCGTCGGCAGCGGCTGAGTGATGATTACTCCTCAAAGAGCGGCAGGCGCTGACACATCGCCTGATAGATAGGATTCCTCTGTCACTGCGAGGTGCACGGCTCTCTGTTCCTAATGACGTCCCTCCATCATAAAGGACACGTGTCAGCCTGTGAAATATTGGCACTAAACTAAGAAGCTTCAATGCTGATGAATGACAATGTCAGGTTTATGTTGAGCTGAGCGTCTGTCAGAGCCGAGCAGGGGATCTATAGATACTGGTGCTACTATACTGTCACGAGCACGAAGCTTTACAGCCGGATACACACCTTCTGCACAGGGTCACTTCTGTATACACCCGAGTAACAATATGATCTGTGGACTTAATACTGCAGCACTTTGTCAGGATGGGGAAAATAAAGAGATCCTATCACATACTAATAAACAGTCTTATTAATATTACATCATCATTTAAAAAATATTTTGAATTGTTCAATTCATTGCAAGGAAGAATGGTATGATTTTTCGTCACTGAAATTGATCTTTCCTTGTTTCCAGGTGAAACACTGATGGTCTTGCTGTGTGTATGAATATTATCCCTGCAACTGTCCACCACATGTGTATCTGTCATTGAACACTGACACGTGGATTTGCATTTATGTGTGTGTGTGTGTGTGTGGGCATTTCTGGCTGACGCAGCAGTTACGACCCATCAGTGCCGCTGTGTGTCAGTCTGGATTCAATCACCTGAGCGCAGTGGGGAAGGGTGAGAACTGTGACGGGAAGGAAGAGGGAGACAATCACGCCGGCTCTGCGTTCATGCACGGCGCTGTGGTATGACTAGTGCGAGCGAACGAGCGAGCGAGTGGCTTCCCTCTGCACCACGGGCACACACACACTCTTTCTCTGTGTGTGTGTGTGTGTGTGACATGAGGACAGTCTCTTCAGCAACCGGTCGCTGTGTCAGCCCCTGTCCGAACCCCTCGCACAGAGAGAAAGTATGAAGGTTAATGCAATGCAAATGAGGAGCGGTGCACATAAAGAATTTAAGGAAAAGAGAAGAAGCAGTCAAATCCGAGAGGAAAAAAAGGGGGGAGGGAGGGGAGGCAGGAAGACGGCCAGAGTGTGTATATAAATTCTAAAGCAGACCGAACCTTGGATAAGACGAGAGGGAAGAGGTGGGAAGTACGGAGGCAACGCCCTCCATTAGGAAGCGAGGGACAGCGGTCAGTAAAGGACACTCTCGGCTCCACCTCCTCCCCGTGCTGACAAGGAACTTGTGTGTGTGATGATGAGTGGCTCTAAATCCACCAGCAGCTGAACCAGCGTGCCAGCCTGCAACTGTATGTCTCTGCCACGGCACAGCGGCACTGCAGAGGATTTGGCAGCCCGGAGGATCAGCTGGAGCGCTTACAGATTTTGGGGCTGGGGTGAACGGCCGGCGGAGACGTGCACCTTGCCGTCAGCTCGTGGAGATGGGCAGAAGATGATGATGATGATGAGGAGGAAGCGGTGTCAGAATCCGACTTTGTGAATCCTGAGAGTTTCTGAGCCCGGGGACTGGTTGGAGGGGGTGGGGGTGGGGGGTCGGGAAACGCCAGTCCTCTGCTCCCTCGTCCACCAACGGTCTCCTGCGTCCTCATCCTCACCTTTTGCGTCTCCTGGTGGCCCGCAGACGCCCCGCGGGCCAAGTGCGCGGGCATGGACCGAGGCTGAGCGGATGCTGCTGCCTGACAGGGAGTCTGTGAGACGGCGGTCCGCTCCTCCCCGCCCGGGTCCCCTTCATGCCGTGCTGTGGGCTGGGCCATCGCCGGAGAGCACAGCTTCCATATGTGAGTTTGCTGATACATAACAGGGGCCAGATGACGGAGAGTGTGTGTGCGAGAGAGATTAGGAGAAGCTGATGGAGCCAACAGTCGCCAGCATGTGTAGACTAATGTGCTTAATGTGCTTCATGAGGATTGTTTCCTCACGTTGCACCGCATGAATAATTAAGGGCTGATTTATGCAGGTGGCTGCACAACTTTGCTGAAAATACAAATTTTGCTTCAAAGATATGAGGCTCAACAGTCAGTGGACGCCCGCCAGCTTCCTCCCTCAGTGATAATCACTGTTCGCTGCTTCATCTCATCACGGAAAAGCCGTCCTGGATGTTTTTCTGCAGAGCTCCGTTCTCGCCATGCACGCAGACATGATGAATCTTTTATCTCATATTTATTCCAGGGTTTGGACACAGAGCTGTGGTTGGGATGTTTTCGAGTTGTCGCACGCTCTGTTGACAGCTTGACTTTATGGGGCTTTATTTCACGTCTCCTGTTTGTGCTATAGCGTCCGTCAGGAGATGTGTCTCATTCCAATGAGTCGACTGTGGCTGCTCGGCTTAATGAAATGCAGCCAGAGGAAAAAATGTGGTTGTTTATCTCCAGGTTTGACTTCTGAGGCGGGAAAATTTGATGATGTGTGCATTTTTCTCCTCATATTGTCCTTTACATCGTTCAGCTGCATGGTTTCTTCAGACTCTTGTGAAAAGCTCAATTGAAAACAGATTTCCAGCTTCCTAGACTCTCGCTTTCACAGTTCTCCAGCAGAGCAGTGCCAAATACCCCTGCTGTTTTTCCCCCTCGTCCACACAGACACCCAGTACTGCAGATAAATATGTTCCTCTCTAGTTACGTTTTGCCACTAGATGGCCACGCAACACTTTCACACACACAAGCGCACACACACACTCGCACATAAATACATAAACACACAGTTTCCCTGCAGAGAGAAAATGTTGTTTCTTCCTCAAGGTTCAGAAATAAAGTTTTTATGAAGTGTTTTTTTTATTTTAGTCTGAAATGAGTTATGAGGTCGTCCTAGACTCAAGCTCATTGGTCATTTGGACAAAATGTTCTTAGCAGAGTGAGCCAGAGGAGTCAAAGGCCTTGTAACATCCGTCAGAGAGATCCGATCACAAGTGGCCAGCGCTACGCACGCGTGTTCACACCTGGCATTAAAATGCAAAATAACCCGTACGTTATTTTTGTTAGTTAAGCTCAAATTATGTTGTTTTGATCCAGTCTTGAGTTTACAGATGTGTCTGATGTCGCTGTTTGTGTGTCTGTGTGTCGGCATGAGAGAAAGAGGAGTCGGAAGGCGCTGAATGAATCTCGTGCCGCTGCAGTGAAGAAAGATTCAAACGATTTAAGAAATGTGTTGATCAGAGGACTGAGTAGGAGGTCCTTCATATGTGATCCAGGACGCATTCGTGTTCACTCTGCTGAAAGAATGTGGACACATGGGGCCCAGACCTCCTCTGAATGTGGTCTGAAGGGATCAGATCTCTATCCGGTCTGAGCGCGTTCACACCTGTACTCAGAGCTGTCCACTTGTGATCGGATCACAAAAACCACATGTTGATACCAGGTGTGTACGGGACCTGAGATTAACTGAAAGGGATGTTTCAATACAGAAAGTTTGTCTGTGTAATATAGAGTTTGGCTTGGGCCATAATTCCAAAAGAAAACTATCATCGACCCCAATCCGACAGGAATTCCGTTTTTTGGGTCCGAACCCAGCTCCATTAAACAACTGCTGTGAAGAATGTGAAGGTGATATAAGAATGTGCTCCACATTCGGCCAAGAGGAGGCTGCTCTTCTCTGGAAAACCCTCTGAAATGGGACCAAGGCTTGTGGAACCCATCATGACGTATTCTGTCTGGAAATGTGGATCCAGATTCAGAACTGGGTCCAAAAAAACCTAATCGCAGATACAGTGGAGAAGGAAAATGAATAGTAGACGACTGTAGTGTGATTACACAATCTGGTTCTGTGTGACACGCGCTCAGTAGGCTGGATCAACATCGACTGCACAACTGAGTAAGCTTTAATTTAACTGATGAGTGGATTAGTGCAGAAGCAGCTGTTGATACTCCACACCGGGACCATGTGTAAGGTGCCTGCACAAAAACAAACCATTCATTTCAATGGAGTTGTGTTTAATTACCGTGCAGCAAACTCGGCATGTTGATATTAATATAATGAGTTCGCTCACAAACAGCTTTTTGGCAGAGGTCCGGTATCCGTAGCCAGCGCTGACCTTGAGAGGACCCCGGCTGCCGTGACACGCCACCCTCTCTGTGACAGTCCTCTCACATGTTTCCAATATGGAGAACCAAACCGCCGTTTTACGTCTGAAATGGGGCGGAACACAATTCCGCTCTGGATGGAATGTGGAGCACGGAGACCCAGCCGGATGGGACTCCGTCTGACAGACTGAGTAGCCAGTCCCAGACAATCCTCACGGAAACTTGGCTAATTGAAGACAGCAGGCCCGACTCTGTTCCCCCGCTTTGTTTTCTAGGCTTTCCTGCTCGCTGTGGTGGAGGAGCAGCAGCCGGGACTCAGATCAAAGGCAGATCAGAGAAGTCTGTCAAGTGAAACATCAGAAATACACAGACATTTTATTACTTTTATTCTAATTTTAGCTTTTGGGGGAATATTGCACATGATGCAGTACTATACACCTTCTTTAATCAGTAATGTTTTACAGATGGCTTTTAAATATGTAGTTTTATGATCAAGTTATTTTTGTTTACATTTAAACAGATTAGCTCTGCACAGCTAGTATAATTCTTGGCCTTAATTAAAATAAAATAAAAACAGCGTTAGATCATAGACTGTATATAAAGATGGCCGACATGACTGCTCCCCTAATTTGAGGCCAAGCAGTCTCCATTGCCCCCTGGTGGCTGGCTGCAATATAGGTCATAAACCCCATCTCCTCCATGTTAGTGAACGGTGTCTAAGTACAACTGAAATAAATGGTAGTTCTTCGTTCAATTGGTTGTGTGTGTTTATAGTCCTCAATAGTCAGTAGGTCATAAATTACTAATTAAAACACTGCATGTCATGATGATTTTGCCAGATTAATCTTAAAGGGATAAGTTCCTTCTGAGGGGAACTCAAATGTCTGTATTAACTTTCTTGGCGATCCTACTATTAAGACTTTTCAGTCAACCACAAACCAACACCAGCAGAACTCATATGTTTGTCTGTGATATTTTGCGTTGTGCTTAAATAACCACACAAAGAATGAGAAATGTGCAAATATCGTTGCATTACACAGAAGACGGTATCTTCTTCTCAGAAACTACTGCACTGTGTGTGCGAGTGGTGAGCTAATCTCCCATGACAAAAGTTTGACCTGGAATTCCCAGTTTTCCGATGCGTTGGGATGAACGCCCAGGGAGCAGTGTCGGGCCAGCGCGGTGCAGACTGGAGCAGGGTTTCCTTGGCAGTAGCCGTGCGTTCTTTCACATTTTCAGAGAATATGGAAATGTCCGGAAACTGAGCAGCTAATTGGCCACAGAGGCCCAGAGGAATGTCTCGGATCTAGGTGGATTTTTTACTGGTTTTACATAATCTATCACCTCACCCAGGGACTGGAAAGTGTGATATGCATCTGTGGAGGGCTGTATCCAGTGTAGCTCCACTCCAGCCTGGAAACACTGATGTCAGTGAGCGTGTGCGGCTGTGACCGTGGTTCAGGTCCTGCTGCAGTCTTGAGTTTTAAAACTCTCACTGGTCTGGAAATGGTGAAGTCATGGGGAGTAAGATGCAGCTCACTCCCTATAAAATACACAGTATTATGTGGAGGGTGATGGATGAGGGTATTTCATTATGTAATGTCACATTGAGATAAATCAGTATATTATAGTGGATTAGATTTCTGCTTGTAAGGATATTTAAAAATGCTCTTTTGGTAAAAAAGAAAAAGTGAAGCCAAAGCGGTTCCATCCCCACCTGGTGGCTGGCTACAGTATAGGTCGTAAATCCTGCCTCCTCCATGTTAGTGGATGGGACATGGACAAAATTAGAAAGTCAAAGTTTCAAATACAGATCATTTTTTTGTAAAATGGTTTCTGTCATCACATTGCTGTAGGTTCAACTGCTTGTTATTTTGATAAGTTTGGGTTTATCAGTTATTTGATGCTATAAAAATGTCATGATTGACAGCTGAGTGCGTGTATTGACGAGTAAAGACTTGATACTGCTGCTTCATCCCCGGATCACTTCTGTGCAGACTCTTCATCTAGATGCACAAGATGGCAGCGTTCGTATCCAGAATATTATTAAGAATGTTGGGAGCAAGTTGAGCAACTGACTCTGACATTTGCGATGTCACATTCAGCCCCTCTGGAGAATATCAGGAGTTAAGTGCATGTCTGACAGCAGCTTTGTTGACTGAGTTTAAGGAATGAAATTATTAGTCATAGAGGCTCGGTGTTGACTGTTAAAGAACCTCAGGGACCTTTTGCAGTGATGGTCTGTAGGGAACCTGATTTTTCTTAGTAATTCTTTTCGTATTATTCGTATTTTTTTATGTTTTCAAATGTGTATTTGCTTTGTATTTCCTCTCGATTAAAACCAGTTTTTAAGAGTTTAAGGTTCAGATTGATAACGCCTCATGTTTGCTTAAAGTCATCCTCTTCCTCAGCTTTATTTTTCGCCGTCTCTCATTTACCTTGTGGTGACTGTATTGGTGTCACTTCATTCTCTGTATAAAACCTGCAGAAAAGGACAGAGTCCTGCTTCAGGGAGGTGAAGTAGCTGTGTGCTCAGCTCACGTCCATTAAACTGGCACCTCAGACATCTCGTGCACCCAGGCCAAACCGAGCATCACTTAAAACAGGAGCAGATGTTCTTTAAGGCCAATTAACAGCGGAGAGATGCAGACAACCTTGTGCACCAGAGGGGGTTGGGGGGGCGGCCGGCCCATATGGATACTAGAGACAATTAATTACAGCAACAGACGTTAAAAATGGATCAGGAGCTGTTTAAAGTCTGCCTGTAAAACCATGAACTCTCGGACTCCCACTCGTTTTAATGGCTGGCGCTCTCACTGGCAATATTTACATAAATCACAAAATTGTTATTTATACATTTGTTCAACTACATCTAGCACTTTTAAAATAAGTTAAGGGGAAAAAAACTCTAAGATTAAGATCAAACTGCATACGAGGTACAGAATATAGAATATGAAAGGTACATCTAAAATAAATAAAAAGATGTATCTAATAAGACCACAAAAAATATTCTTTTCTTTTTGAAAGCTGCAACTAGTTTAAATAAATGATTTCTCTGTACAGTGCAACACACAGTCTGTAGTTTCTGCTGCTGCGGATCAAGACATCTGCAGCTGCTCCGTGGCTCAATTCCACTTAAGTGCAGCCACTCAAATCAGCAGAATAGCTTCAGAACTCGTCGCCTGATCTTTTAGGAGTAATCCGGATCGACTTGTGCAAACAGACGCCGAGAAGTGAGGAGTTGAGGGGAGAGGAGCTGTCGGTGTCCCCGGGGGAACGGGCGATAAGACAAAATAAAGTTGGTGCGTGAGAAGGTCAACATAACATTTGGAGGATAAACTGAGAGAGTAGATTTAATGAAGAACGAGAGAGGAAGAGCGAGAGAGAGAGAGCGATAGAGGAGGAAGGGAAATCTCCACGGAGCATCCTCTCACTCTGTCTGTCAGGGAGCTGGTCTCTTAGCAGAGGTGCCATGACGACAGCTAAGGAGACGGACCCCAGGGAGAGACGGAGGGAGGGAAGAGTGTAAAGGAAAGAAAAAAGTGAGGTTAAATAGGTGGAGAGGAAGTGAGACAGAAAGAAGAAGAAAGGAGGAGACGCCTACAGTGGATGAAGAGAAGGTGAAGTAGTTTTTTGGGGGGGTTTCTGGAGGTGTCGTCCTCTCCTCCAGAGACTCTGCACGTTCATCCTAATGCTTCTATAAGCTCACCCTCGGGAGCTGTCCACAAAGATCTGCTCCGCGATTGGGCGCGTGCAGCGGCTCAGCAGGGCGGGGTTAAACCTGCTGGGATGTTTCATATTCATACCCAGCGTGAATACATAATCAGTCCATCAGGTCAGTGTGTGCCGTCAGGAGGGAGAGACGCAGAGTTTGCCGGATAACTCTCCAGTGATCCTGATGTTTCCGCGACGCGAAGGAGCCTGAAAGACCCTGAAAACTCTCCCATCGCGTGCGGAGCAGCGGCCTGATCCTCCCGACAGATGCTGGATTCAGTCAGACCAGGCGGTTTGGGCTCGCAGGTTCGCAGGGCACACGATGACCCTATGGCTGAGCGTGTCGTGGCCCCCGGCCGTCACCCCCTGATCCCGCTCAGACCTGCAACAGGCTGTGGGGCTGAGATCTGCTGAGGAGGGGGGGGTTCCTCTCGCCACATCAGCGGCCTGCTCTCGTTGCCATGATCAAACAAGCCAAGAACAAAAACGTCTCGTGGGTAAGTGAGGTGTGTTTTCTCCTGTCGCCTCCTGCTACCACTTCCTGCTGCGTCTCTGGTTTTTACTTTTCTCCTCAGGACAACTGGACCCTCTTGCAAATGTTTTTTTGCATCAGTATTGATGAGACTTACTGGTTTAAGAGATTATCCAGAGACTATTACAGTTTATTTTTATAGGTTTTTGATGCTCCTGTGCACAGTGGTTATTCCAAAGAGAGGCTTAGAGATTTAGGTATTATATAACTACAAGCTACTACATGCCCACTTTATAAAATCTGGTTATCAGTCTGCCAACTCTGCCCCCGCTGCAAAAGTTGAACTGAAATTATACAAGAAGGAAGGTTGCACAGTAAAAATGCAGACTTTTATCACAGTAATAATTACAGAAGTATTTTCTATCATGTTCTTGTTATTTTTTTATGTGTGTGCGAGTTTGATATCTGATTCTCTGCCAGTGCAGACGGATCAGGGGAGATTAGAGTGAGAGTGGCTTTACGAGGATGAAATCAGCTACTTGGGGGGGAAAAGAGAGGGGGGGGGGGGGGGGCAGGGAGGAGACGAGAGGATGTGACGGAGTTTATTCCAGAATCCACGCTTGGTTTCTTTCTGTGGAGTTTTGCGTGTCCTCCTTGTGTCTGCGTGGGTTTTCTCCAGGTTCTCCGGTGAAGATTTGCTCACTGGGGTTAGGTTGGAACTGGAAACTCTGAATTTACTGTAGGTGTGAATATGAATGGTTGTCTGTGCTGGCGACCTGTCCAGGGTGCACCCCCGCCCCTCGCCCAATGGCAGCAGGCACTGGCTCAAGCTCTCGACCAGTACAGATGATTGATGGATGATTTGCTGCGGCACGACCTCCAACCACTCAGCTCATCCTCCTCGTTAAGCAATTTGAGAAATCGCATGGTGGAGCTTCTGTACATCAGCTGACGGTCATGGTGTGATGAATCGGAGCGTCTGTAGAGACACACACCATATGTCGTGCTCTCCTAAACAAGCTTTCATGTTTGACACTGATAACTCCCAGTATATTGAATGTGTGTATGTGCACGTGTGCATAAATAGCGATGTACTTATGTGTTTTCCTCCGGAGGGAAACGCTGCTCCACTTTCCCTCAACTCACCCATATGGCGCATATGTCATGCTGCTGCTCTGTGCAGCCCAGCTCTCTGTCCTCAGAGTGAACCTGCACACGCAGAGCCGTGAAGTCCAAGTACCTCAAAGTACCTTAAAGTACCTCAGTGATTAAATGACACTGGAATAAGCAGAGCCAGTCTTAACGGTTCAGACGGTGCTCATTGTCATACGGCCTCGCTTCATATTATTTTTACTCTCTAAATCAGAGCCGCACTGATACCAAAATCAGGGATTGAAGAATTTATGTATATTGGCCATTTTATGTTTAAAAGATAATTGGGAGTGATTCCTCAGATGTCGTAATCAAAACCCTATAACAGATAAATGTAATTGAGGCCTGTGATTTTATAGTTCAACCATAAAAACCATAACATGTATAATGAATGAAAAGAAAAGAAAATAATATAGGAAATAAACTTCATTTTTTTTAAACATTTATTCTGTAAAATAAGTTTTCATATTTGCAATCATAAACGCTGATGTCTGTGAAAGTCTTATTTTGGCTGATAAATCAGTCGGGCTCTACTCTGAATAATACTTTATTTAGTTATAAGTAAACTTAATTGAAGAAAATCCTCAGAAAAACAACAATAATAGAAATGAGATGCAAACAAAATAATTATAATCAAAAATTCTCATTAATTAATGGAAAGGGGACAGTGACTGTGGATTTGTGTTCACAAACGGGACTGTACACATTATCAGTATCATTTACGATAATCTACATAACTGTTAAGAAGATTTGCTTAATGTTGCAATTAACACGGAAATAAATACTGAATAGTCAAGGTTTTAACTGCCTTTAATATTCAGGATTACCATTTAATTACTCGTTTTTATTGTATGCTTATAATAGAGTCAATGTGGTATGACAGTGGTGGGATGAGGATTAATATGGATTGGGAATGGGGACTAGATTTTCAACTCACACAGACATACACCATGCAGCTAACAACTTTGTGTAGCTTTGTGCGTTGGCTGTAGTGTTTGTGTTGTGTTCAAGGTGAAGTTCAGTGAGAAAGTGTGAAGCCACGTGTTCACACAAAGTGTTGGATCCCCGAGTCTTTGTCTGCACTGGTTCTTTGAGGTTGTTTGAACTTTATTAGATGGAAAAAAGAGCAAAGGTTTATTACAGCAAAACCTTTGTAGGCCATTGAAATGTTAAAGGTAATCCGTCCATGATATGATGAGTCTGTGTGCAACGTTGACCTCAGGGTGACGGCAGATAAAAGCTCATATCCCAAATGGAGAGGGATTAATCCTTTTTTTTATTGTGAATTCTGAGTGCAAGTGCCTATTTTGGCCTGATGGTGGTGCAAGAGGAAAGGTCAGGGGGTCATCGAAACCTGAAGGAGGCATTGTCATGTCGTCTCAATGAAAACAATAGACGATGCACTGTAGTATCCCAGGTATCTACAGGTCTACGTCCAATAAGCCTAATGACTGTGAGGGTCACATTTATAATCAGAGGGCTGGGCAGTGCCAGGCGGATTAGGACTCCAGATGTTGCTGTGACTGCCTGACTGTCTGTGTGGCTACGGGTGCACAGCTGCAGGAGGTCACGTGTTTTACTACGGCGGTCGTCAGCTCTGCCCCCCCCCCAGCCCATTAACGGCAGCAGCTCGGCATCACATGCACTTTTTGGTAGCATGCTCTCAGTAAGTGTATGAGTTTCAAGGCGTGTGTATGTGGTGTGTGTGTCCCGCTCCGCCTTGTGCAGCATCCTACAGTTGTTTGACCACGCAGCAGATGTCACACGATCAAATTAAAGCTTAATGCCCGGACAGCTGAAGAAAAACACTAACCATGACACCGCGCAGCTTAAACACTCCACTATGTGTGTGTGTGTGTGTGTGTGTGTGTGTGTGTGTGTGTGTGTGTCAGCTCCTGTCCATATCAGTGTGTGTGTGTATGTGTGACCTGCCTGAGAGCGACTCTTCAGCCGGCTTCCCTCCACATGAGGCATGACACTTGCTGTTGGAGGAGCTCTTGAGGATGACCACATCTCATTTCCTCTCCGCTAGTTATCGCCTCGCCGGTGACACCGGTCGCGTTTGAGAGCAACTTGCCGGTCAGCGCAGCAGTCAGCGTTATCATCCCCCCCTTTTTTTTTTTTTTACTGAGCTGGGGAGGTTGGCTCCTTTTTTTTTCTCATGCCAGGCGTCAGCTGCTTGCACCCCTGGGTCATGGTACTCTGAACAAAAACCAGGGGATTTGCATAATTCATTACAGTCGCTGTGGAGCGGAGAGAGGCGGCACAGGTGTCCCGGGCATTGTGGGAGAACGAGCATGTCTAAGAAGCCAAAGGTAAAACTGAACAACGCTCAATTTGTTCTTGTTTCTGTGTAAGTCGGCAGCTTACGTCTCTTTCCAAAGCTTGTAGTGTTAGTTGTAGCGACGGCTTGTTTTCTTAAAGCTTCCCGTTACAGCTCAGGTTGCGGATTTGCTCGCCGTGCGCTGCAGTTTTGTTTGTGATGAGTGTCACAGCCTTTACTGTACATCCCTTGTGTGAGGTCTGATCAGACGGGGGCCTATACCATCTGAGTTGACCCTGTGTAAGTAGAGCTTAGTTTTTTAATCATGGATTGTTGCAGGTCTGTATCATTTTAGTGGGAATGCATTGACGTTGTCAGGGCTTTTCTGGAGGTGAAAGGTAATCTGCAGGTTCATCTTTCTCTTTCCACGTGTAGATAACTCACAGGTCTGTTGTAGATAACTCACATTCCTATTTCTATTTGCACTCTATTGTGACTGATTATCGACCAAGTAACAATGATAAATGTCTTTATTGTGTCCATCCGTACACATGCATCCATGTTTGTGAGCATCATAAAAACTAAAGTGGGACCCGCTCATGAAGAAATTGCTCCATAGCGCCACCACAGGTCAAAAACTCCTCAGGGGGTCTTTAATAGGTCAGATCACTACAGTACAAAGAGCTGCTTCCTTGTCCTTATCTCAGATTTACAGTTTGTAATCACTGCAGTCAGGCATAGTATCACATCAGTTCCTCTACATCCTCAGAGGTAGAAAGAGCAGCTTCCGACGGCTTCTGGCCACGTCTCATGTCGCTCGTTTCTTCTACTGTAAATCCTGGATTGGTTGAACGGCTGCAGCCGATCTAAATCTCCTTACCAAGGAAAGCAATCATTACAAAGTGAGTCATGGGATCAAGTGGACACAGGCGATTGCCCCCCGTGGGTATAACTGTGTTCAGGGTAGAAATACCCCCCCCCCCCCCCCTCTCCTGTACAGTATACAGAGGAGCATGTGACGACACAGCAGATTATTGTCTCTGTCAGAAACTGCACAAATAGCTGACTGTGCTCAATATGAAGCCCATCAGTTATGTCAGAGCAGCACACAAACTTGGCTTTGTTATAAATGTACAGAAGAGGAGGGGAAATTATGTGTAAGTTATATTTGGGATGATATGTCATTGCAGTGGCATAAACAAGGTTGTGTGTTTGCCCGTGTGAACCTAAAACCCCAATCACTAAATCACCAGATATCAGGCCGTACATTAAACTAATTAAAAATGAGTCTGAGCCAGAACTTCATCATGTGAGTGAGTTTAAGATCATCTACCCATCAGGTCTTCGTATCACCAGAGGGTCGATGGAGTGAAAGTGTGTTCTCCTGACCCATGCATCACTGTGTTGTCACAACCGTCCCATTCGCCGGCAGAGGAGTGTTTTTATTTTTTTCTTCCTGTGGCTCGATGTGGGACAGCTGATGATGTTGATGTGCCCAGCGAGCGTGAAGTGACTCAGTTAGCACCACGCTCTCGCACTCGGTTGTACATGTCAGCGCTTCAGAAGTCGTCCCGTCTTTGCATGCACTCGCTGTCCAGCAACTCCGAGCTCATGATCTTCATTTCCTTGGGCATGCTCGACAAGCTGCCGTTGTCTTCACAGACCAAACGCTTCTTTGGAAGGGTAAGACTCTGTCGACTTCTAACTTCAACCGGACATTCACTGCCCTGATACCTCAGGCCGAGCCTTTAGATTATAAACTTTGCCAGTTACGAGAGAGAAGTTTGAGCCTCATTTGTGCCATGTGTGCACAGCTTCAGTGCTATTCTCAGGTTTGGTTCACATGCGAGCGGGATGCCCTTCGGCGGAGTAGGGGAAACGGTAGTCGAACTCTCGAGGCAGCAGGAAACAGCAGCTGGGGCTCACTCTCTCTCTCTCTCTCTCTCTCTCCATCTATCTTTCTTCTTCTCACTTTTTCTTCTTCCTCGGTCTCTTCGTGGTTTTCCCTCCCTCCCTTTATCTCCCTGTCTGTAATTAGAGATGGTCTCGGGGCTCAAGTGGCCTGCCGTGTGTTGTAGCTAGGTAACCTCAGTCAGATGCTGGCTGCCGGCCCCGGGGGGGGGGTTTCGTTAGACGTGAATCACAGTCACATCAGGCCCAGTGTTGCGTTAGCTTACTTTCATAAACACATACCTGTTTTTCTACAAATCCTTCATTTTATCTCGATTAAACAAAATGAGCCATCTCCTGAAATCCACTGGTTTTTAAAGCAACTGTTTGACGTTTTTCTAAATGCGCTTATTTGCTTTTCTAGCCGAGAGGCACATGAGAAGATCGATACCACTCTCGTATCAATCCATTCAGAACCTGCAGTCAGCAGACAGGTAGCGTAGCTTAGCATTAGGACAGGAAACGGGGGGAAAAGGTAGTTTGGCTCTGTGTAAAAACAGAAGAGGGAAATCAATAAGAGGGTTTATGTGCTAAACTATTTCTTGTGAGCAGTTGCTAACAGTCTTTGTTTTAGTTTAGTCTACGTCTTTATCGCCACAGAAATCTGAGCATTCAACATGAAGTTTTATTACCTTAAAGTGGTACTAAGTCCTCGATAACTCTACAAAAACATCTTGGGTCTTGATAGCTACTTCTTGTATGTGTATTTTAAATCCCATCTCGATTAATTTAAAGTGTAAAAGCAGTTGATCTTTTTTTTCTTCCCAGGGATCATACAGGGTCATTCACAGGATCAATACTTGTGGAGCAGAACTGAAAGATTTATCCACCAACTTGAAGTCCTGTCGGAGGGTTTCATTTGTGTAATAGCTTTCTTGGCAGAGCAAAGCCCCCCCTTTGGAGAGGAGCCTTTCTGACAGGCCCTCAGTGATCTAACTGTGTTGTATTTCAGCCCCTTAGTGATCTTTTAAAGTTTACTGAACGTCTATAACGTCATTTATATGACTCATGGCCTGTAATAATAACATGTTTGACAGAAAACAAATCGCTCTTGATGTTGTTGGATATCGTTGCTGTCGCTGGTGAGATGCCACGGGTCGGAATCAATCGTTGTCCTCCTCGGTTTTATCCTCTGTGTTATGATGTCTTCAGTGTTAAGATGCCGTATTGATGTAACGCAGATTAACTCGTGATCCCGTGCAAGTGTGTGTCTGGTGCAGCGGAGCGGTTTTGTTTTGGGCTGTTTACTTTAATGTGAGTGGTGGCTGCTGTGGAATCACTCCAGCGTGAAACTGTCCGACACCTGTGTCCAGTCCTCATATGGAGCGGCTCGACACAGTGTCCTGTCTCTTGACCCGGACGATATACACTCAACTGTTCACTGACAGTCGATCACTCTTTTTTTACCCAGAAGGCCACGGATTGATTTGTGATCAGAGTCCCTCCATCGGCTGGAGTCGTTCTGGATCAAACCTCCGACTGAGTCTCCTTCAGCTCCAGGGTGATGGATCTTTTCCCTCCTCAAAATTCCATAGAGCTGAGGCAGTTTGTTGATTAATCAATTAGTCGATCAACTAGTCAATCGAAAGAAGATAAGTTTGTAATTTCTCAAGCAAAAATACCAGAATTCATTGGTTCCAGTTTGTGTTTTTCCTTAATTAAACTGAAGATCTTTGGGTTTTTCGCCTGTAAAGCTCGGCTCAGACTGCAGCAGCTTTGTGCCGATTTAACCACGATTCGTCTCCCTGCGAACCGGAGTCTGGTCTGGAACATTGCTCGGTACCGATGTTCGGCCCAGACTATCTGGAAGTGTGAGGGGTTACAGAGCCATTCTTAAACCTCCCAAAATCCCTGCAGAATTATCAGGGAAACCAGAACAGCCACTGACAGAGACAAAGAGACCAGAGTTGGCGACGGTGCTGCCAAGCTGCCAAACAACATTCTCAGGCTAACGTCAGCTAGCATGCTACTGTTTACAGCAACCAATCATAATGTTTCACTCCGTTGTTATAGCTTCAATAATCAAAACCAAACTTACGATGGTTTGGCTTCACTTTTGGGGACCTGTCATGTCGTCCATCTTTAAACACAGTCTGATTCAAATAGATAAGTCCATGGTAGACTTTTTTGTAACAAACAACATAATCTTAGTCTTTGCTTTGTAGCCTTGATAGGTCATTAGGTTTTTCTGTAGATCAAGCGGATAGTGACATTTTAGAGCGTCCTCTGCTGGATCAGAAAATAAAATACTTCCAATGAATTGGGTCAAATCAAAATTGGGAATTCAGATTGTGGATCGTGATTGTGTGTTAAAAACGTTTGGGACATGATGATCACCCTCCTGTATATTTAACATTATCATCTATCTTAAGGTACAATTATTTATTGCTGGGGTTTTGTGTAGCATCACACTCTACACACTGTGCAAGGTGACTCTTTCTTTTTTGTCTCGGGATGCTGTATCGATTCGCCCTCATAGTCCAATTACCGTTAGCTGGTTTTATAGGCCATCCTTGTTGGTCTTTGTGTGCCTGTCAGTGTGAAGGCCTGCTGACGTCATTGTGTGCATGTACACTGATCGATAAGGGAAAAGCGATGCCCGGCACTCGTTTCCCAGCGCTGGCAGAACCGGGAGACATTGATCTGTCAAATCCCATTCTGAGAGCCTCATTCAGGGAGAGCTGTTAATTGCCGTCGGCACTGAGGGATGCTATTATATCATTACATTACAGTAAGTACGCAAAATATAGCAGCTAATCTGGGCTATAGAGCTTTATTTGCGTTTGTATGTGCTCGTAGAGGCTTCTAGTTTAAACAAATCACACATATCAAACACATAAACTTTACCATCGGTGGCCTCAGTATAAAAATCCTGGCAGGGATAACTGGATCCACACAGGATCATTAAAGACACACAGATTTTACCCATTATTTGAATTAGGAGGCAAAGGAAAGTCACAGTTGACTTTGCTTTTTATTAATAATCCCCTTTCCTTAATTACCTCCATTGATGTTATGGCAGAACGATGCAGACTTCACATGCAGGAGTCATTTTTAGTGAGATTCGGAGACACCACATCACACGTCCTGATCTACTGTCATCACGCTCAGCATGTGGGGATTTTCGCCTCCAGGCCTGAACTTAATTAGAATCTGTTTTTCAACTCCACTCGCCTTGACCTCGTGTTTCCCCTGCAGGGCGCTGGACGACAAACTAAGACATTTTACAGCTGAAAAGCAAAAACAACAAATATTCACTTGTTACAGATTCCTGAACGTGATTCAGATTCTGTCTTTTCAAAGTTGAATAGTTCAGTTTTGGGTAGTTTGACAAAACAAGACATGTGACTCTGTTGACTTGGGCTAGAAACTACAATATGATATGATATGTGATATTGTTTTGAAAATAATTTTCAAATAATTCAAATTCAAACACATAATTGGTTTGTACTGCCAAGACCTATTTTTTACCCCCAAGATCCATGAATTATTCCCTGGGAAACTGTGAAACTGTCAAAAAAGCCCTATCATACCATTTTAATGAAATATATTTTTAAAATCTTGGATCCACCTCTTTGTCCAGATCTACCCCAAAATGTAATGGGTTCGTTCGTGGCCTATGTCGGCTTTTTCCGGTTTTGTAGTTTTTTGTGTAATCCTGTTGAGCGGTGAAAACACACCCTCCTTGGCAAAGGTAACAATTAAATACCATGTGTAAGGAAGTGAAGATATTTCCCCCTGAGACTAGTTGTTTCCCCGTTTGGAGACCTTATGCTAGGCTAAACTAAGCTAACCAGGGGCTCATGGTAGCTTCATATTCAGTGTACAAACATAAGTCTTATCAATCTTCACATCTAACACTAAACCAGAAAGTTTTTAATAGTTTTTAAAGTTGTTTTATTGTGAAAATGACTATAAAACTTACTTTATGAAGCATGTTTAAATCAAAAAGACAAAAAAATGACACATGTAAGAGCAAAACTTTGGAAAATATATTTTTTAATCTTTACTTTGCTCCAAACGGATGCGGCAGGACTTCTAACCATTGTCCCGGTGAGATTAGGAAAACAGTTTGTCACGTGCAGAGCACATGTCCTGGATGATAATCCTCAGAAAGGGGTTAACCCTGATCAAACACAATATAATCTAGGATTTAGGTTGGGCCGCTCAGAAAAACATTTTTCTCCCAACTGAAAATACAAATCTGGGCTTTTTGAAAAAATAAAGCTTGTAGTTTGACAGTCGTACGATCTCGCACAAAATAACCCAACACACACACACGCTGTTTTTCCAGCGACAGACCTGCATTCCTGTTTTATTCCAGGAACATTTTAGTTAGTCATTTAAATTTTGCGAACTCATGATTCAGCTGTGCCAGTTTTCATGTTTTGACTCATATTTTACGGCTCGAATAGAATATTTATAGTTGCAGCCCACGGGAGCTCTGACGTCACAAAACACACAACACAGCCTCGGCGTCTCTGATGTCGGGTCATAAAGAGGTGGATGGAGTTTATTTGAAGCGAATGTGCCGTTTTACTGTAAATACCCTGCATGGACCTCAAAAGAGAACTGTCACTTGATTACTTTTACATGACTTTATAGTTTGAAGTGTCTTTGCCACTGTTGTTCTGCTGTGAAACTTTTAAATGTAAAGTTAAATACAAGCAGGATTTCTATGTGCCATCAAATGACCAAACGGAAAGTCTCAACGGCTTTTCGTCCCGCCGGTGATGAAAGCAGATATGGCATTGCGTTGATGTAGTGAAGATAATTACTTCCTGGCTTCTTTCGGTCTCGGCAACATGTGTTGAGCCCATACAGTGAGTTTAAGGCAAAGTGAAACACATGTAAACTCCCGAGATCACACACTCGCACACTCAGACTTAAAAAGCTTCTGCAGCTGCTTTTGGTGCTTTCTGGAATTTTCAGGCCAGCCCTGTTGGCCAGAGATCTTACTTCCTAACTGTGTGTGTGTGAGTGTGTGTGTGTGTGTGAGAGTGTGTGGGAGGGGAGAGGGGCAGGGGGCTTGTTTTTGGGGCTGGAGGACGGTTCCAGCGCTCTTGAAGGAGTGTTCTCCCAGCGTGGGAAAGACACTCCGTCTTTTCTCTGCCTCTCAGGGACTGAAGTCGGCCAAAGAAGGGCTGAGAGGAGCGAAGCGCCTCACAACTTTTCCCCTCTCGAGCCGGGGTGAGGGGGGGTTTGTAGGAGTGAAGCACTCGGGCCGGCAGGAGTTCCTGTGCTCCGAGAGGAGATGGGCAGCGGCTGAGGAGACTTTCTCCCGGCCGGGCTGAACGGCAGAGTCGGTTTTGGGCAGAAATGTATCACTCCGGCAGTGAGGAGTCAGATCTGGTAAGTTTCTAACTTTCTGAAGCACGTACTTTTATAACCCTGAACTTTGAGTGTAATGTGACAGAACGTCTCACTCTTCTCCTCTGTGTGCTCTGAACAAAGAGGACGGACTCGAGCTGCAGGAGAATGGAGGTTATTAGTGCAGGATTTAAATGGGCGTAAACATCTACTTTTGTTTTTTTTATCCCTTGTCACTTTTAGTTGGTGAGAGTCTTTTCCAAAACACACACGGTAACTCTCTCGCTGCGTGCGTCCTGTTTAGAGTTGAAAAGGCTCATTTGAGTGTGGCTGTGAATGTGCGAGCAGCGCTGCACGAGAGCAGAGAGCAGAGAGAGAACAGAGAGCACAGAGAGAGAAAGAAAGAGAGAAAGAAAGCAGCAGGATGAGTTTGGTTTTTATGGGCAAACTGGTAAAAGAGCAAAAAACTTGACCTGAGGTTTAAGTTTTGTCTTAAGAAAAGATTGGATCTCCATTTTTGTCCAAACCCTCCAAGTGTTGACTTCCTTTTTGTACAACCTTTCATCAGTATTTCAAATATGTCCTGCTCTGATTGCGTGCTGGTCTTTGTCTGGGTGTGAATGATAAGGTCGTGAAAACATTTAGTCCAAATATCACCCGGTGAGAGTTTTCATCAGCCGCAGCTTTGTATTAATGACATAAAATCCACAGAACTTCATTTAAAATGGTTGTAGAGATACTGAGGTTTTCAAAAAATACTAAAAACATGTAGGAGAATTGAGAAAATGGATATAAAACGATGCAGGAGAATATTCCCATGTGATGTTTCAGCCATTAAAACCATCTAAGATCTGGGATTTAAATATTTCACTCATACAACTTCAATGAAGGGTTAATGATATTATTCTCATAAGTATTATTTCTACTAATAATAACTAGAATAACTTTTATCGTTGTTTATTTTCTTGATAACTCACCACATATGTAAGTGCTACAGTGTGACACTCCTCTTCGTTTAGGTCTTGAGCACTTGTCTGATTATGTAAGTAAGTCTGTCCATGGGTTGTTGTTCAGAAGTGCTCATGTGACTGATGCTGCCGAACACTCGAGTCAAACGCACACGAACACGATACAGTAAGTGTTGCGTGACGAGCAAAGTGGACGTGACTCAAGTATCTGTCGCTGACGGCTGTGAAAATCCAACGCCGCTGATTGTGAGCCGGTGTTTGGACGTTTGGAACGTAGGTCACACAACGTCAGCTGAGTTTCAACAGCATCCGTGATCTATGTGTGCAGGAAGACACACACAGGTTTATGAGATATTTCTGTTTAAAGAACGCACCGGGACACTTTCCAGCACAGACGACTGGAAGCTGCCAACATTTCTAATATCACACAGTTTATGCTTTAACCAGACACTTTGTGGATAGGATGAATAAAATCTAAGCACAAGGTCCACTTCACTTTAATTTAAATTTACCTTTTGTGGGCTCAAAGAGACTGGACATATTCAAAGGGAGGTTTTTATCTTTTATTTATCACTGAGACGTGGGGAATCCTCTTCCTTTGTTGGCACCATGTTCAATTTTTATATAAATCACAGAATTTGCCAGAAATAGGGCCAAAGCACCTAATATATCAATGTTTAGAATAAAACAAATGAGGCTGAAATCATTTTACTGGAGCTCAGCCCCATTTGCAGGATGGTGTGTTTTTGCTCCACTGAAGATGGTTAGCATCTCGCTCTGCTCTCTTAGCCACTTCTCATCAATCATCCGCCGCCCGCTTCGTGCACCAGGAAACCGCCAGGATATTGATGACGCAAGCACAAAATAGCAGCGCAGAGCCGCCCGGGGTCTTTCTCACCGTATCCCTCTGATCAGCCATCATCCTATTAGAGTGCTGTGTTTTCACAAAGGGAGCTGAGAGGGAAGGAGCAGTTAGATCTCACCGAGAGGGGTTCGCTGTTAACGTGAGCGAAGCCTCTCCAGGGACCACCGCTGCTGCTGCTGCTGCAGGTAATTTCAACTGGGAGAAGGATTTAGTGCCTGATTTTCAGTTACAGGATCCCGTCAGCCTGCGATTTGTCGTGCTATGATGTAGCAGGGATTTAAATATCTCTATCTGAGGTGCAGCAGCAGCAGCAGCAGCATCAGTCAAATAATACATGTTCCTGATAATAAGTCACATATAGAACAGAAAACTACCCTGTCTGATAAAGATAAGTCAGTATGGGTTTTTATTTTCAGATTAAAGTTACCAATATTTTTATCCCATATGCAAAATCTGTATGCAAAGATGGCAGCGTCAGTTGGTGGCACTGTAGCTTTGGTGGAAACCCAAAAAATCCTATTTGGTGGATCACCATGAAATATTGTGAATTCAAGATACCCAGAGAATCAAGCACATTGACTTGATCCCCTAAATTGTCTTTTAGTGCCCAACTAAGCTTCTTTTTTTTTTTTTAACTTTTCGACTTAAATGTAATTAATAACTCAGAAACTACTGAGAAAGATTAAAAAGACGACCAAATATAGAAAAAAGTTAGATCACTGCCCTTTTAAAAAAAATAAGCCTTTTAAAGAATGAATATTTTTTATCATTTAATCTTCTTTCAATTGAATATTTGAGTAAAAATTAGATCTAACTAGTTGTCATGGTTTACACACGTCCCACCAGTGTAGGTCTCAAAGGTCACAGTGACCTTGAGTCGGCAAATTGTTTTTATATAGACTGAAACTGCACTGGTCAGTGGAGACATACAACCATAGGGCCGTAATTCTAGTTACAGCTTAACTGAGGTAAATGTGCGCTCTATTAAAGTAACAGTACACACTTACCAAAGAAAGTGAGTTGAATAACCCACTCATTCATATAAATATACATATAAAACGTCAGTCTATTATAGTGTACATATTCTAAAATCTATAACTCAAAATTAATATATTCTAGGAATATTATAATAAAACTATATTAAATATAACAAGCCTCATACATTTAGGTTGTACTGTGTGTTATAGTAACGATAGAGGTGTGTGTACTAATACCTAGTTAAACCCCTCCGCCATGTGGAGTGCGTGTACCTTTGTAGCTAGCTGCTTTGTGTGATTGACAGCCAGTGAGTCCATTGCCTTGATAGGATGATGCAAGCATGATGCATTTATCTAATGCACTGGCTCATGGAATCCTGGGTAAACACTTTTGTCATAGGCCCGTCGGTGTCACCTTGACGTCCACGCGGCCAGTCCCTCTTTGGTGCTCCAGAGGGATCATTACTCCGCCCCCTCTTCTTCTCTTTCTTAATCTCTCTCCTCATTCCTCTTTTCTCTTTCTTCCACAGATGTACAGACAATCTGTTTCCCTCACACTTTTCTCGCTCACTTGGTCTCAGCCCTCTGTCCCGTGATAAATATTAGTAACCGTCTCTAGTAGCAGTCGCACATCTCCCACTCTTGGCTGTCACGTCTGCTCCCATTGTCTCTGCGTTGATGCAGGAGACGCTGTTTGTGGACCGATGATTTAATTGACTTTGTGTTGCGCGGAGTGAAGTGGCAGTGATGGACAGATGGCCGGGAAAAAGAGGCTTCGGTTCGAGCCAAGAGTGAATCATGCCAAGGCTGAAACTGCCGTCGCACAGTCGCTCAGCCCATTGTCAGCCCCGCCGCAGTCAGCTACAGTTTGTCAGCCAGAACCGAACATGAGCTGGCACGGGCGGCTATCTTCATTCTTCAATCTTCAATCGTGCTGCAGGAGGATACTTGTGCATATAAAGGCCACAGGCTGCAGAGTCGAGGCTCGGGTTATACTGATAGCTTAAGTTTACAATCTGCAGACTGTACCCTTGGGTCATTTGATAACATATTAACCCTCGAACTCCGGGATATTTCTGCTTGATTGTTGTTGTTTTGGTGCGATTCATATGTGTGACACACGGCAGCGCTGTAGACTTGGGTCAGACTCGAGGTGTGTTTAATTGTTTGTGACTCACATAGTGTCTCTAGCGTAATGCACACTTTCAGATGCAGCTCGGTAAAATAACTAAAAGTTTGAATTCAGATGAAGGACAGAAAATTTGACTTTTCATTGTAAAAGTAGTGTTTCAATATAGTTTACTCCTGTTTCCAGCATGTGAACTTTAGACTTGAGGTAGACGTGGTTGAAAAGACTTAAAAACAGCTGTTTAACCATGGTATGGTTGATACTATACTTATATATATATATCTGCTTGTTTGTTGTTGTCTTTATAGAGTTGTGTGCAGTTTCTTGAGATATAGAGAACAATGTTTATTGGACATTAACAATTTATCGATAGAGTAGTTGCAGTCTGTGTTTATACCTTAATTGTTTTATCATTTAACGATGCACAACGTATCAGTTGCCAAATACTGAGTTTTACTGTCCAGAAAAGGCATAAAACCTTTCCTTCCCCCTCTGGAACAAACCAGAGACAGACCAGAAAGCCAAAGCCGCTGGGAATCCCTTGAGAGATGGGAGATGAAAGAAGCGGAGTGAAGAGGTCAGGATGGAACAAGGTGAAAGGAAGTGTGATGTGAGAAAGAGGAGCGAGGGAACATTAGAGATGGAGCAGCATGATAATCAGGAACATCAGGGTGGGAGAAGTGTGGCTCAGGTTAACGTCACAGGGGAAAGGAGCCTGCAGAAAATCTACGGATGTGTAGGAATTGAGGTAAAACATGTGAACTATGGGACGCATCAAAGTCATGTGAGAGCACTTTGTAGCTCGCATGCACAGCCTTTATTTTCTGCATGACTAGATTTATCCATTTTCATAGCGGATACATATATAGAATAACGTCTAGTGGCTGAAAATGAAAATGGAAGCTTTCAGATCAAGGAGCGATTCCCTGGTGTAACTGTTTCATTCACTGTAAGTGAATTTGTGCGATGCAGCAGCGCCGGCTGACGCACAGCCTCCTGTTTCACCGCAGTATCAGCCACCATGACTTGTAATGTTCTGATGTAGTGATTGTGGCTGCATGTAGAGGTCACCGGTGGTCCTACAGCAAGGACCTCTGTCTGAATGAATCAATACGAGCGGTATACAGAGCACAGGACCGTTGTCCCTTTTCAATTTCCCCGTCCATCTCTTTTTCTTTGACCGACGCCTGAGGACGGCCGCCACTCGCACTGTTCTGTTTGTCCAATCTGCTTCCCGAGGGCGACAGTGAGGGTCTGCAGCAGTTTCCCGAGAACATATGATTAAAATTGGTGATGTTTCGTTGACCTTAACCCTCCTGTGGTTTCCATGCCTGAACACTAAGAGTGCAAACCTTCAACAAGGCCCAACATTTAAACCCACTAGATCCTGATTTTTATCGTTGTTATCATAACCAAATTTCACACACTCGTATATATCCCTTCCCATTTATACGTGTGTTTATATCAAGAACCATGAATAGTTATCTGGGTAAATGGTGAAAATGTCAATCGTCTATTTTAATGACGTTAAAGAAAGTTGAAGAAAAAATCCTGAATCAGCACTTTTATCTGGATTCATGGAAAAATTGTATGGGTTGTTTCGAAGCCCATGACCCCTCCTTCCGCCAAATTCCATGGAAATCCGGTTTACTAGTTTTTGCATAATACTGGAGAAAATCAAACAAACACAGAGAAGCGTAAACATAACTTCCTTGGCGGAGGAAATAAAGAAAGTTGCAGTCGAACAGCCACACTCTGTGACGCTGTGTGCACAGCTGTGCTCTGAGCTCCTTTTTGACAGTCAGTGTAACCCAGGTTACATTCTGTTTGGTGACTTTCTTGTTTGGGGGAGTTTGGTAGAACGTGGCAGGGAGAGCATCCTGTAACCACGAGAGTCAGGTCTTTGAGAATAATGCCATTTGTTTAATGTTTAGTAAAGATCCAGTGCGCAGTAGAGGAAGACATAGATAGAAAGAGGGACGACCTGCAGCAAAGGACCCCAGCAGGATTTGAACTATGCTTTTGGTCCATGCTGAAGTGTCTTCGAGCAAGACATCATATTAAAACAGAACTGAGACTCTCATTCTGCTGAGTCCTCTCCTCCCACACCAACACAGTATCATACTTCAGTTTATTATTACGCGTGTGTGTGTGTGTGACAGTGTTGTCAGTGTCAGTGTGGCAGCGGGTCCAGAGGTCAGTCCTGTCAGGCACCTGAAGGCTCCTCCTGTCGCTGTGAGTCTGTGTTGCTGTTGTTGTCAGAGTGCAGCCTTCACAGCTTCACTGCCGTCCTCTCCGGGGCTGCAAGGATCCACGTTCAGAGCATCTGTGTCCAGGCTCTGCAGGCTGTAGTGTCACCTCACTGGACCATATGTGACCCTTGCACTATTTCCCAAGAAAGAGGCAATGTGGGTGATGATAGACCTGGTTCGGACCTGTCCTTGTTGTGATGGGATCATTCAGGACGGCTGTTAATACCAGGTCTGAACCATAGACTGTAAATAAAGACGGACGAAATGTCTCCACTTCCTCCCACTATCCAGAAATGAAACCAAAATATCCTGGTACGAGTCGTGGTCTGCTTAGAAACAATCGAGGGATGGAACTGCAGTAGCGTTGTTGCACCAATACACGCTCTCAACCAATCACGAGCCAGTCTCAATCTGTCAATCATTGTATTTTACCCCCTTTTTAAAGCATCATAAATATATGTGATAAGAAATATACCTTAAATTACAGGCACCATCTTTGAGAAACAATTATTTGATGTGTACTTTTACTTTTTAGTATGATCCATGTCCCATTCACTAACATGGAGGAGGTAGGGTCTTCATATACAGTTTAAGTCAAATATACAGTATTTTCTCTCGTCCTTTTTTCTCATCCATCTCCTCTAAACATCTCTGGTTGATGAAATTGTTTTTTATGAGCTAAAATCTTTCATCGTTATTCTCTCCCTTTCATGTCAGACGTGCATCATGTTGGAAAAGACCCCGAGTGGATGGAGGCGTGTCATTGATTGGTTATGATAAGCACCGCTGATTAGCATGTCACCCTCTGATCTACAGTTACTGCTCCCCAGGGAGAGACTGCTGGTCATAAACCAGCCTGCCCATTTCAACCGCTGGTCCCATGGGCCGACCCCTGGCGCCCCTGACCTCACACAACCTCACGACCAGTCAGACGGAGCAGCTTGATGCGTCAGCACAGCCAAAAACTAATAATATTTTGAATAATCCATCTGTGGGGTTTAGCTTGGGCCGGTCCTTTATGAGGACGGGACATTTTTAATTAACGCTCTAATTATTCTCATTTGTCCTGTGTGGCTTCGCAATGCTCCACTTACATGTAATGAATTACTGCTGATCTGACAGGCGAGGATTTAGAGCGGCTTTCACCTCAGGATCCGTACAACTGAGACCAGAGCGAAGAGATTATTTAAAAAAAGAAAATATACAGGACGACGACTCTTAGTTCTCTGTCGTGCTTTGTCTCACACACACACACTTTCAGGGCTGCAACTAACAAGTATTGTTGTCATCTCTTAATCTGCTGGTTGTTTTCTTGATTAATTGATTGTGTAGAATTTCCCAGCTTCTAAAGAGAGATATTCAGATTTCTTGATTTGTCTTGTTTGTGTCAAGGATGTTCGACTGGAATTTTGAATCTTAACAGTCAGTTAGGCAGAGAAAACAAAGAAAGTGAAAACATATAAACTAAAAGTAACAGTTGCTTGAAAAGGGACTCAAACAATTAAATCTCAACGTCGCTTCTCATTGATTTTCTCTCTTGCTCTCACATTTCACAGCCAATATGTTTCATATTGAACTTTGCAGCAATGTTTAGAGGGTTTTTTTCTTCTTTTTTCCCGCCCCAGTAACTAATTAAATATAGGAAAAGAAACTTCCAGTTCCTGCTCTAGGTGATACATTTAAATCAGCTCCAGCTTCGTGTGCCCACTGGTTGAAGGCATGAAAGGAAACGCTGGAGAACCACCACATGAATTCATAATGGGAGTAATTATGATGAGTTTCAGCACTAATGTGAGGAAAAGGCAAGTGTGCAGTTTTTAGATTTAAGCATTTTAGCAGCTATAAACAACAAATCAAGGTGAATGTGGTGTGTTTATGTATTAGAATAACAAAACGACTCGGTTCTCAGTGGCCAGCATTTATCACAACGTGAGCAGCGAGCAGATGGATCGACTGTGAGGGGTGACCGAAGGGAGAAAAATAAGGGGGGGAGGAGGAGAAGGAGAAGGAGGGGAGGGTGGAGACAGAGATAGAGCGGCAGAATCACTGAAGTATCACCGGGGAGCTGAGATGTGCAGAACAAACACTGATGGGCTGACATAGAGAGAGAGAGAGAGTGAGGAGGGGGGGAGCTCGCAGCACCTGAGAGGCAGCCTCAGCAGCTTAATTAGCATCAGGAGGAGAGTCGGTCACACGCAGTCACACAAGGAAGCATGTAGATAAACTGCTGTCACCGCTCGCGGAGCAGCACGAAGGAGACTACTAGCAGAGGAAGAGGAGGAGGAGATGGAGGCAAAAGCTTGAGCAAGAGGATGAGAAGCGACGCCGCCACCTGACTTGCACCTGCAGTCTGAGCACTCGAGGAGACTGGGGCAGACGGGTTGAGGAGAGAGCTGCTGAGATTATGCGCGGGGCAGAGGGCTCCTGTGGATTCCCCATCTTCAGCAGAGGGAGCAGGAGCAGTGGAGACTGTGGCGGAGCTAGCGGGAGCTGCAGCACAACAAGGAACCCAGACTCCGAAGCTTTTTATTCACCGAGAGATGAAGGGAGCAGTCGCAGCAGCCGAGGAGTAACAGGAGCCAGCTGTGGATGTAGCCCCAGTGTTGCATGTACCTGTGGCCGGAGCAGTGACGGCGACTGCAGAGCTGGTGCAAAGGTGCCCACGGCGGTGCAGTCAGGTGTAGTTGTAGCAGCAGCAGCAGGGGGGGGCAGTGGCTCAGGACACTGAATGACCAGTGTGGCTGATGAAGGCCACCTGGATCCGCTTGCTGAAACGAGCCAAGGGGGGTCGGGTCAAGAGCTCCGATGACTATGTAAGCAAATTCTAAGTGTGTTGATGTGTTGAAAGTTGCTGGTTTTCTGTGCATGTGCTCGTGTCCCGCGTGTCTCCGGTGGACGTACGCACCACAGTGTTGGGGGTCCGTGTTGCACGACTGCCGGTTTATCGCCCGGCGATGATGGGAAGCTGGATGTTATCGGTTATGGCTGTCAGATTCTGGGCAGAGCTCCATGTCCACCTCCCTCTGACCCACTGGGACGGCGTTCTTGATCACGTCCTCGTCGTTAGCCCTGACCCGATGGAATAATCAGAGCAGGCCAGGTATCTCTTCGAGGCCAGCTCGTAAAACAGAAAGTAATGTGCAGCAAATAGCCACATTTGGACGTTTATGTCCTCGTGTAGAAAAGGCTGAATGGCGAGCGTGAGCTGCGTTTGAAGAATCCCAAAGACACAACACTTGCTGATGTTTTGAAAGCCACTGGGGGGGGTGAGTCTAATCCTGAACAGCAAAAGCAGCACATGGATACTCAATCAACTTGCTTTCAAATGAGTTCTTCACACCAGATACAAAGCAGCAGGGAGGGTGAGATTAATGCGCAGCAGGGTTTCATGTCAGCCGGACAAAGAAACATATGATGACAACAGTTGTTCCAGGTAAAAATGTAAGTGGAGACGAGGGAGAGGTGTGATGCTCCTTTGTATGTATGGGATGGCTGGGTAATTCTAATCAGGCACAGAGTGAGGGAGGCTATTTTTAACTCAGACAACTCCAGAGTGCAATGGTGCAGTGAGATGAATGGAAGAGCTTGTGTGGGTGGTGTAGTAGTGAGCAGGTAAGGACAAGGATTACGCTGCCTTAGTTAAAAAAAACCCGCTTTTATTCTTAGATGTATCGCGACCTGAAACTGCTTTAATGGGAAATTGTGTCATCCATTCCCACAGATACGAATGAAATGAAAAGCTGTATTATTTTTCAACAGGATGCACTTTACCTACAGTCAGGGTTCACCAGTATTTACCCTACTTGTTATCTTGTTAGGATGTGAGATAACAAGGTTGGTCTCTCTGGCTGATGCTGAAGCCAAATTTACCTGTGGAGTAAAGTGGTATTTGTCGACGTACACACTGTGATCTATACGACTAAAACGTGCAGGCATGACTCTTCCTGCTTCCCCAATTATTCATGATGTGTTTTTCACGTTGCGTTCAACAAATATGTGACGTGAGTGAGATGCACTGCACTCAGGAGAGTGTTTGTGTAACGTGGAACCAGCTTCTGTGAGGCTGTTTGTATAAGTAGATGTAAATGGATTGGTATGAGTTGTATGAGTGGTTGTGATTTATTGTGACTCAGCTTTCATACAACCTCATTTTCTTGTACTGATTCAAAGTGCAGCTAAATCGCACAACTAATCGCACACGACTAAAATACTAAAGATTGAAAACTACAAGGTTCTGTACATGTGAGAATTTTTGATGCAGGAGATCCTTGGTGCAGATATTATGAAAATGACACTAAATAATGAGGAGATCTGTTTTAACCACACAACAGAGACACACCGGGACCTGGTGTTCTTCAACATTTCCCTGAAAGTTGTCAAGAAAGATCACGACGTATGTGAGCGAGCAGCTGAGTGAGAGCTGAGGATAAAAAAAACGTAGCTGCTGGGGATGTGATTCTGTGAAAGACAGATCGTGTCCTTCTCAGAAAAACAAGGGAAGTGTCCATTATTTCCAGATCCTGTCGGCTCTTGTGATTTCCTGACATTGTTGCGGTCATGTGATTGACTGCAGGATCACATGCCTGCTTGGTTTATTGAGCACAGCTTTCATGCTCATTATTTCATGAAATTTAAGGAGATCTCTTTGATGATCAGAGACACTTCAGTCTGTGTGGGTGTGCTCACAAATTTGAACAATGCACGACCTCACAAGTTGGATGTTTCTTTGAAGAGCGAGGAGAAGCAAATGAGTTGTCTCCCGTGCCTTTGAGATAATGTGTGCTATCTCAGCGGATAGCACCTGCTAATTTGAAAGTGTGAATCCAAATCGACCCTAATTAGGTTTTTTGCTGAAGTGTTGCTGTTTGTGTCTCCGCAGGGTTCGGCCGACTCCTACACCAGCCGTCCATCAGACTCCGATGTGTCCTTGGAGGAGGATAAGGAGGCCGTGCGAAGAGAAGCAGAGCGACAGGCTCAGGCGCAGCTCGACAAGGCCAAGGTTTGTACCCTGCACCCAACAGCGCTAAGTTCACTCTGCCTGGTTCCTGTTTGACACAACATGGCGTCTGTGGGCTCCAACAGAGAAGTGTCAGGATCATTTTGAAAGGGTGGCACTGGCACAGGAGGACGTTCAGACTTGGTGGTGACGTGGTTAAGGTATCCTGTAGAGTTTTGACCACTTGTAGCACCATCAAACAATGTTTGCACCTGTGGGTTCAAGTTTTACGCCTCTGTGCCACTTTCAGGTTGTTCAATCTCATAAACGCTTCAGGAACATCTTGAGGAAATTTATTCAAATGTGGTCTTCACTTCCTCCCATGATTCATAAATGAAGCCAAAATATCCGGCATACGATAGCTGCCATCTTGCACATCTGGAGCAGGAGTAATGCTTGACCAATGGCAATGAATTTGGTCACCAAAGGTCAAGGTCGTTGTGACCTCACAAGACACATTCGTCATGCACTGATTATGTTGATATCTAATATGATTAAATGATATAGGTCAACTTCTATTATCAAACAGAAATGTTTATCCAAAAGGTCAACTTCGGTTAGAACTGCTTGTGGTACCTTTAGGATTTTAGAGTTCAGGTTCGGATTAGTTAAAGGTTTAAGGTTCAGGATTAGATCTGAGATGAGACATGTAGTCTCCACAAGTATAGAAGTACAAACGTGTGTGTACAGACAAAAACTGGTTTACTCTGCTTGAATGACTGATGGCAGCATCACTCAAATAGTGACTTTACACAAGTGTAATTGGAAGATGAAAAGCGGAATCCGCTTCCTTTTTGGTCTCGTTCTTTAAGTGTACGTGTTTATTTACTACTATTACAATGAGAAACAGCATAACTAAGTATTTTCAGTCTTAAGGGGGGGGCACCAGATGGATGTCAGTAGGGTGGGGGCCACATGAGACAAGGTCGTAGCACTGATGCGTCCAGTCTGAAAAAGACTTTTGTGTAAAGTTTGTGACTTGGACACAATTTTTCTTTCCCTCCCGCCAGCTCACGACTCCAACTCCAAGTTTTGAAACGATTATCGTAAATCATTTGTCGTTTTTTTCGAAACCTGCGGAAAGATCAGTGGACAATGCTGCAGGACACGGTGACTGTAATAGAGACGGGATATTACTGATGATTTCAGCTGGTTCCTCAGATAAAGAAAAGCGGCCGTTCGGGGGCCTCTGAGGGGTGAGGGGCCTGGGAGGGCTCAGCATCATCCCTGTTTGTCAGAGCCAGGCCTCGTCTGCTCTGGGCCACAATTAGCAGGATATAAACAAACACACACACATGACAGAGCAGACTTGCCTCTGCAGCGAAAGGAAGTGCAATCAGACCTCGCTTCCCCAGAATCACTCAAATCACTGGCACTGTTCAAATTAATGCGTTTGATCTGTTATCTCCAAAGCACATTCTGCTCCTGCTGTTTTACTTTTGCACATCAATTCGACCCAAGTTTGTTTCGTCTTTCATTCGTCCGCACCAGCTACTTCAGCTGCGAGCTCGGCGCTTCAGGCCGTGCATCCGTCCTCGCCGACATTTTCCTCCCTCCCGCGGCCGCGTCTCCGCGTCGCTCCGAGCTGGCAAAGACGGATCATTCCTGCAGATCCGTGTTGTTGTTTTTCCAGAGTCACCCTCTCTCTCTCTCTCTCCCCGGCACTCTAATTAAAAAGATAAGTTGGCTTTATAGATAACCTAGCGCAGATAACCCCCGCTGGCATTTTTACGTGACAGATGACTTGTAAAAAAAATAGCCTCTCAGTGGTCGGGCCACCAGAGAGCGAGCAGGCCGGGGTCAGAGGAAGTGCACACTCTGGCTGTGAGCTTTTATGGGCACTAATTCACAACAACAACCCTAAAATAAGGTGATAAGGCCACTGTTGACGCCTGTAATGTTAAATACACGTTTTCTTGTTGATGTCATATATTTTTTTCATATGTATTTTCACACAAAACAACATTGGCTGCCTCTAATTGACCCGATTTTTACATGTGAAAATCAGTTAAGCAAATCGCTGGTGTTGCTCCTCGGCTTGTAAAAACACTTGTTTAGTGTCTTCTGTGGCTCTGGGAGGAGGGTTCGTGAATTCTAGTGAAAATAACCCCAATGATGTCATGAGGGCTTATCTCAGCTTGAGTCTGGAGACTTTCTTTTTTAAACCCAAACCCTGCGTTTGAAATGTGTTTGTTGCTGTCGGGAGGCTGAGGGTTTAGGAGGATTAACCAAAAGATGCTTGAGAGTTGAATCATGGGAAGTGTAGGATTTCAAGGGCTTTTGGAGCTTCACTTGCAGTAGAAGTCTGGATATTTGAGCCTCATCTACATTGATTTTGACTATTTTGTATTTTCATCTATCCCTTAAATATCCCTGAATTTATGGAGAGCACTAAATGTATTCATAAGAGCAATACTTTTTTTTTATTTGGGAATTTGTGAATCAAAATGGCAGAACAATGTGCCTTCGCGGATTAAATTAATGGATTTGTAATACGTTTAAAAGCTATTCATTTTCATTGGGATTTTATATCAGTGTTTGAAACTTAGTCATTACATCTAGTCTGGCGTTGTGAGACTGTATTTTTATTCAGGTCAGGACTCTACTGGAAGTATTTAAACGTTTCTGATTATGTTCTGAAACATTGAATAAGGTCGATTTCCGTTTATGGTTGTATCTTAATAATGACTTGGTTCAACAGTTTTGGGAAATTCCCTTATCTGCTTTCTTTGAGAGTTAGACGAGGCGGGCTCCGTCCAAAGGTAACACAATCTGAACAAAACCCAATGTAAACAGCTGTGGTTTTAACTCTGGTTATTTGCCAGATTATTTCTTCCTCAGACCTTCTGTCTGAAAGTTCCCTGCCAAACCTTTGACGTCAAAAACCCGAAGTAATGAAGTCAAAATTAAAAATCGAACCAACGTCAAGTTTGCAACATCAACATCGTCTCAGAGTGCACTGAATTCCAGACATTAATTCTATGGCTTATTAAGCAAACCTTACTTTTTCTTTACTAATACCCAATCTCACAATGTTAAAGAAAGTGGAAATCCAATTTGTGGATCCGCCCCCTGATCTGGATCCGCACCAAAATACTTTCTTCATATATAGCATCCAAATGGACAGGGATTGAAAACATAACCTCCTCGGTGGAGATAACAGTAGCTGCAATGGCTTAGTCATAGACATTAACAGCATTTATTAATCATGACTTGGTGTTCATGCCTGAAATATATTCAAGCATCCCTGGATAATTATAGAAATATCCTCCCACTCTAAATGAATGAAGGTTATGATTCCCCTCGTACCGTATGATAATAGATTTTACAGCCTGAAGCCAGAGCACAGACCTGAAGAGAATTCATCTCCAATCGATCCACAGCATTCAAGGTGAAACAATGTGGGGATCCTGATTTATTACAGCGTGACGTCTTGCGTGTGCTGCTGTGTGGCGGGTTGGGAGTCAGGTGATCACTCGGTCACTGTGAACGCGGAGAGGACCAGCTCATGAAATATGCATGCGGTGATGTGATATTGTGATGAGCGTCGTGCGGTGTTAATTGGCTGTGGTCCGTCGCGCTGCCTCCCAGGGTTCCCAGTCACAGATAGGGCTCCTGTCCAGCTGCTTATCTCCATCTTATCCTCAGACCCTCAGCCTCTTATCTCCTCCAGTGTTGCTCCTCCTCTCACTTCCTGTCCTCTGCTCTATCCTTCTATCCATCTCCTTTCCTTTCCCTTTTTTCACTCTTCCTCTTGTCTTCCCGGTCTCTAACCCTCCGCCCCTGTCCTCTCCCCCTCGCTCGCTGCAGTCAATATGGCATCCATAATGAAGGCCCGTGTTACGTAACAAGTGGGAGATGTAGAGATACTGTGTGCACCGGTGTAAAGGGGCCATTATGTTCCCATCCTGCACTCACCTGCGATATGTGGTGGCATCGCAGGACATGTAAGAGTGCGTGTGATTCCCTACGGGTCTGTAAGAAGTCAGCCTATAGGAAGCTTTGTTCGACAGGCGGCCATGATGGATAAAGGCGAGCAGAGCAGCCAGGAGCGAGGAGACCACACATGCACATAGATACATGCACTAATGGACCACGTACCTTAATACAGCCATGTGACTCCTTGCTCCAAGGTCGCTCTGTCCTCCACGGGTCCCAGCACTGCACATACTGGATTGGATGATCACCTCAATGTCACACACACACACACACACACACACACACACACACACACACACACACACACACACACACACACACACACACACACACACACACACACACACACATGTGCACAAGAACACAGCGTAAAATCCTCCCTCTGTGGAATATTTACATTGCTGTCCGCGTGAGGAAAATTATTCCAGCAGGATTTCACTAATGTATTATTCCCCTAATCCCTCACACTTCATCACAGTCACTTCACACCTGTTGTATTTCAATGAGGCCGACAGCGGTAGCCATGATGGAGGAGCGCGCTCATCGCCTCATCGCCCCCCCCCCCCCCCCCCCCCGGAGCTCGCTGATGATGAATCCGTCCCATAATCGTGAGCTTTGCTGCTTTACTTCGAAGATCTCAAGCAGCATTCAGATCCGAGCAAATCCAATCAATCCCACGTTCCTGTTCAGTTATTGAAGGAGGATTGGATGGTGCTGCACAAAACTAATAATCATCTCTGAAAGTCTGTATTGTGTCTTAAAAGCTGCAGTAAGTGATTTTCGGGCCACGTGTGAGTCGTTAACAATGATATATTATTTTCCACTTTTTAACCCTAACCACCTAAACCACCTAAACCACCTGCCCAGAGCCAAACGGCAGCCAAACAAATTAATCTGAACATAGTGGAGCGTTTAGCAGCTGCAGTAGTGGAGATGGAGAACAAAAAAGGATCAAATAAAAGTGGATATTTAATCAGGTATAACACACCTCTAAAGGAATCCTAATGCTCTGTGTGTCCTGCACATTTATTTTCATATTTCGAGTGTTGTGATGAAAACCAACCACAATGTGATGGATTTAATCTACTTTGAAAGCATCTTTCAGAATTTGTCAAAGGTCCAACAGAAATCACAGCATCAAAGCTGCCGATCTAGCGAGCGGGTTGAGTTTGGCTTCCAGCTGAATATCACACACACCCCTTCTCCTCATCGTGCTCTCTTTCATGTGCAGGTAAATATTTATCGTGTGCGAGCGAGCGCTGGGAGATTACTCTAAGCTACACTTGTTTTGGCCGACTGTCACACGGTTAAAAGCAGGGCAAATGAAATCTGGGCGAGGGCATGACCACGTTGCCAATGTGCTGCCAGGCCGACTCCAAGATTATGTCTAAAAGCATTTTATATAATAAAGGGATGCGGGTCCTATATGTATGTATCATGGTCATGCAACACAAGAAAGCATATGGTTCTCCCATTACATTTTCTCATGATAGGATATTAAATCGTCATTCAAATCGTCACTGTGGGCTCAGGAGATTTTCTTGCTATGTGGAAAAATATCTCACTTTCTATTTTGCGCAGTCTGTGTATGACAGTCACATTGTGAGGTGGTTGCATGACAGGCTGCGGAGGCACAGAAACAATTCATTAGCTCTATGCATTATCTCAATGCACTGACTGTCCCACAGAGGAAGGTCAGCAGCGATCAGATAGGAAGCTCAGTATTGATTCCCCCTCGTTGCAAAGATTGCAGAATTGATTTATGAACAATTTGCACAAGTGCTGTTTGTGCCACTCGGGAAGTAAGCGCAAGACTCGAGTCCCGTTTTTACTATTGGTGTCAAAGTGGTGATCGCTACCCACGCCAACCTGTTGCGTCACTCTTAATTGTAATGCGTTTTCAGCCTGTAGCAGAGAGACGGTGCAGCAGCAGCATCACTCATCTGGATGAGTCAGAGGCCGCTTGTATCCCGCACACAGGGATATTTTTATGCTCTGCACAAAGGCAAGAATAACAAGTCAAGAAGGAAGAAACTATTTTAAAAGGTTCGAGGAACAAGTGCTGTCTTGTGGATATTCTGAGGTTAAGGGTCTGGATTTTTTCAGTTAAGGTACAGAGGTACTTTTTGACATTCTTACATTTTTAACAATCATTTTCAAGCAACAATATGCAACTTTAAGATGAGACAAGATAAGATAAACACTCCCACAAAAGAAAACATGAAAGGATTAAATGGAATAAAATAGGTAATTCAATTAAATAATAGCCCAACAGGATTTATCACGACACGTACGTAGCTGCAGAGGGCGCTGTTTTTCAGTTAAAGTTACATAGTGTTGCTTTAATCTCCCTCCTGTTCCTCTTTGCAGACCAAACCAGTTGCATTTGCTGTTCGCACAAATGTCAACTACAGCCCGAGTCACGATGACGACGTCCCTGTGGCAGGCATGGCCATCTCCTTCGATGCTAAAGACTTCCTCCACGTCAAAGAGGTGAGCCGCTACTCTCCTTTGTCAGGGAACATACGGAGGAAGCTGAAGGTGACACGTAACTGTCTGTGATTACTCTGTGTAGAAATTCAACAATGACTGGTGGATAGGACGTCTGGTGAAGGAAGGCTGTGAAATCGGTTTCATCCCCAGTCCAGTAAAGCTTGAAAACACTCGTATCCTCCAGGAGCAGAGAGCCAAACAGGGCAAGTTCCACTCCAGGTAAGAAGCCAAATCTGCACCCAAGTCAGTTTCTTCGGCTGCGAGATCATCATAAGTAAATTAACACACGAGAAATGTTCCTTCTCATTTCAGTAAATTGGGAGCGAACTCATCTTCCAGTTTAGGTGAAGTGGTTCCTAACTCACGGAAATCTACTCCTCCTTCGTCTGGTAAGTAGCTTGATAGGTAAATCTGAAAACCATACTTAATTAATGCCTTGTTGTTTCAAACATTTAACCACTGAATACAAGTTTAAGGTAAGATATAAGTTAAATATTTTGTATTTTCGATTTCCTAAAGTAATTTTTTATCACATGTTTTAATGGTCGTAACTGTTCTTTTAAATGTTTGATTAGATTTCTCCGTGTTGAAGCTACATCCTGTGCTACTGTTGATGTGAAATGTACCCTGTGATCTCCTGTGTTCACCTCTGTGTGATGGTGCTCTTGTCTGTCTGTGTGCGTAGCCATTGACATAGACGCCACAGGCTTAGACCCCGAGGACAATGAGCCCCCCGTCCACCTGCGCTCCCCTAAAGCCAGTCCAAACACTGTCACGTCGCCCCTAGCAAAAGAGAAACGAATGCCCTTCTTTAAGAAGGTAATCTGTACGACGCCAGCCTCTCCTCTTCTCTGTCCGTCCGCTCGGCTTTTGACTAAAATGCCTGTGGCTGCTTGGCCTCACTCAGCGTCCGTCCTGTGTGTCTACTCCACCGTCCTTGTCCCTCGGCGTGCACCAACCGGCCATTAGCATGCATGCCTGTTCTTAACCTCTCTCTTTCTCCTCTTCCATCTCACTGTAGCTAAGCAGAAGCAGAAGTCGGTAAGTCGTGCTCACAGTGGGGTTCTGGGGACGACCTCCAGAGGTCTGATCTGTACGATACCTGTGTGACGTCTGAGCAGCGACTTTGTACTCACCTCTCACCTACTCACTGCAATCCTCTGTGTTGTGTGTGTGTGACTGTGTATGTGTTTGTAAGTGAACCTGTGATGCTGATTCAGTGAGATCTCAGTGTGAACAGCTTTTTAAAAAGGCAGATTAGATCTGAATTTACTTAAATATCCAAAGGAATATTGCAGCACTTATTCTTGCTGAGGGTTAGATGAGGAGATCAATACAAATATCATATCTTCAGTTAGCTTAGCTTGGCATAAACCATGGCAACAAGGTAAACACAGCTAGCTTGGCTCTGTGTAAAGGTCACAAAGTGCTTTTACCTACTAAAGCTCACAATTAACATATTGAATCGCATTTATTTATCCGTATAAAAAATGATAAAAGAGAAAAGTCAGCATCATGACTTTCAAAGGAATACTTTCAATTAGCCAAATATTTGCACAATGGGAAATGTATGCCAAATCACTTTTAAAGCAATAACAAAATTGAGTTCAATGCATCAAGTTTGATTTTGAGAGTTTAGTTTTGAAAAACACATCATAGTTCTGCCACTAAACCTTGCTGCACATTAACGTTGGATAGTGCCTATGCATTGTTTCCCTTGATTACATGAAATCCAAGGTTGATCTAAAGCTACCGAAAGCAAAAGTAAACGTCCATTAATACCCTCATGTTAGTCAGCAGGAGAGTTCCCACAATGTCTCAGGGGAGGCTCAGTGACGACAGCAAACGTTAGACAGAAAGAAAATGTTTAGAGGAGGAAGAAGAGGGGGTGACAGACGCTTGGTTACACGTCGTCCACTAAAACACTCGTCATAAAGATAACACAAACCGAGAGCAGCAGCTTGAGGACAAATAAGGATCGAGACAATGGCTGCGGTGAACGAAGCGGCCCCTTGTACGTGGTTCCAGGAGGAAGAAGTCGAGTCTCTCTGTTTCCCAGCTGTCTGCTCTCCAACAGAGCTTCAACTTAAATCATGCACTGGCTCTGCTTCAGTAAAAAAAAAAAAACGGGAGGAGTACTTTTATGTAGCTCCAGTGTGCTGGCATGTCCACACACCACATCCAACACGCCGCTCTGCCAGGGATGCACAGCAGGTTCACTGCCTTGATGTCAGATGTCCATAGAAACGGAATTCCTCAAAGAACGTCCCAGGAGTCGGCAATTATATATTATATTTATATATTTATATTTTCAAACATATATATGACACAAAAAGAGAAAACCAGGGGTATTCATCCCCAAATGAGTCAATCCTTATTCAATAGCCGAGAGGATTGGCACCACTAAAATGTCTGTGTGGTAAATATGACGCTGGAAAGTGCTGACGATTAGCCTAGCTTAGCATAACTCAGACTAAACAATAAAACTCCCCAAAATACAGAAAACAATATTAACTCCTCCGCATTGAGTTGCCAATTTCCAACTTTAAGAAAGAGTTTGACATTTTGGGGAAATGCCGTATAACCACACACCATATTTCGCCAGCAGATAGTTTGCGTAGCTTAGCATAAAGACTGTAAAAAGGGATTTACCAGCAGCTGGATTGGTTATGTTATCTTAGCTTAGCATAATGATTGTAAAAAGGGGAAATGGCTCGTTTGACCTTATTACAAATGCAACTCTTTGCTGTGCTCAGCAGTGAAGTTAGTTTTTTCAGCTTTAGCCAGAGCCACGCTAAGTGTTTCCTCCTGTTTCCAAACATTATGCTAAGCTAATCAATCAATCAACCAATGTGCTGGCTGTACCTTCATATTAAACTAAGCATAATTCTAAGTCAAACTTTAAACCTTCACTCGCGTCATTTCTCATTAGCAGTGAATCCCAATTTTTCCTTTTCCTTCGAACTACTTTTTTTAAACACTTCAAACGTTTTGCCAAAAACAGCACAATGATCAATTTGCTTTAAACTGATGCTGTTACACAAACTGAGCTCAGCTGTTGTGAGAAGGTTTTCCTACCAGACTCCTAATCTTCCCCTCTCTGACTAACATTTCCTGTTAAATGTTCCTTCTTTTACCCAGTGACACGAGAACCATGAAATGACAGAAATGACCCGCTGCCATTTGCTTGAACCTGTTTTAAAATTTGTAAAAACCTGGTGACCCTTGAATTTGGGAAGCAAAAAGACCAAATCTATTACAAAAATCAAAGCTTGGGTTTTCGTCCCCGGGTTCGGCTGAGACGTCTCATCTCATGGTTCACAGTGTTCCAGTGCTTTCAAATTGTCTTGTTCATTGTTGTTCTGACCCCCCCGTGTGATTTGTGATGGCGAGTGTTTACTTTGTCTCCATAAATAAGTGCAACTGTTTTTCTTCCTCTCCTGCTCTCTGAAGACGGAACACATTCCTCCGTACGACGTTGTGCCTTCCATGCGACCCGTGGTTCTGGTTGGACCGTCACTGAAGGGCTACGAGGTTCGTCGGCGGGGACATTTCAAACCGCAGCGCTGCCTTTGTTGTTCATCTATAACAATATTATATTATATATTGACAACTGTGCCTGCCTTTAACGAGTTTATCTCTTATTGCACATCCACAGGTGACAGACATGATGCAAAAAGCTCTGTTTGACTTTTTGAAACACAGATTCGAGGGAAGGTAAGTCAACTGTGACCTTTTTAAAACACAAGCTCTCATCCCGCTTCCTTCCTCATTCCTCGTCTCCCTCCGACTCTATAGGCTGGTATTTATCTGTCCCCTGAGGTTCGCCAAGGGAGTGTGTAACAAGTTTGTTTGGCCTGGAGATGTGTGCTACTGCTTTAAATAGTACCTCTCCATGTCCTTAATAGGCCATAATGGGCCCTAGAGCAGAGAAGGATTCTCCTCACTCAATGTTGAGTCCATCCACAGCAGAAAAGCCTTTAAGTTAAACAACACTAAGATCCACTCAGACCATTGGCAGCTGCAGATAATACTGTTTACTCTCTGTTCTTAAAACATAGTTAAACTCACACAGGCAACATGATGGTATTAAGCTCTGATTCAATATTTTTGTTTAGGCCTCTAGTAAAAGTTATTTTTATTGGAAAAATATGTTCGTGCATGGGTCTCACCCGAAAGGCTCATTTATGCTGCGTTTACATAGGAAAAGAGACACGTCTGTTTAAAATTATGTCACCGTCGCTGTCCACATACTTCCATGTGTTTCTATGTTGGCACGGTTGTTGAGGAAATCATCCACTAGAGGGCAGCGCGAGTTTGGCGATGACGGAGGAGGTTGTGAAAATGTAGCGGCTGTTTGTCGGTGTGCCGGAGTGAAGTTGCCTCATACTTACTGGGAGTTTCTGACCAGTTTTAAGAGTCTCTCCTCAAAAAGTTTGGCCATTTTTGAAATTTCTTCCTCGTGTCTTACAATAATCTCGCTTGAATTATTGGCTACACTGCCCCCCAAAGATTTCTGGTGGTACTGCTCTATTCAGTCAATATCCATAAGCTTTTAGAAGACGTGCACAAATGATTGCAGAGTACGGACAGAAGTCTCCGTCCGTGTCTGTATGTGAATCCAACATTCAGCATAACTGAGCTTTTTGATGTTTTAGTACAAAGAACAGGGATCCACATATGTTAACACAATTTTTCACAAATTTACACCTGTACTTTTGTGTTTGCTTCTCCTTTATTTTTGATCTTTGTTCTCAAGTCTGTATCATCTATATTAACTTGCTGTGTTTCTTGTCTCTTGTCTTAGAATATCGATCACTCGCGTCACGGCCGACATCTCTCTTGCCAAGCGCTCGGTCCTGAACAATCCCAGCAAGCACGCCATCATCGAGCGCTCCAACACGCGCTCGAACTTGGGTACGTTTTGGGCTCAGAAATCACCAATATGCGTGTGAACATCTGGTGTTTTGATTCATAATGTTTTCAGGGAGCTTTAGGAAAAAAGGGAAAGGAAGGAAGCGATTAAAGAAACTCTTGACAATGGTTATGATAACTCCCGATGGCCTGGAACGGCCCTGGCAAGTTTATTTAGTCAGGAATGAAAGATAGAGCATAAAAGCACGATAACAAGTTCAAGAACCGCTTTGATTTGTCTGGGGTTGATTGGGGTTTAGATGTGATTAGTAAGAAACAGATTCCTGAGTCCAACAGAGGTGACTGGGCTAATGATCGCTTTGTATCACCATAAGAATCCGTCAGCGGCTGCAGCAGAGGGAGAAGTCCCAGGAAAAGCTCAGGCTGGAGGCGAAAAAGTGTATTAGATATCTATTTTTAATGATTACACAACGCCACCACACTTTTACTTCCCGATTTGACCTCAGTCTTTTTTTAAATGTCGTGCTGCCACCGAAAACAAAGTATTTTAATGGTGCATTAGGGCTGAGAGCAAGAAGCTTTTTGTGCTACTGCTACGTCATTGTTCCTTCACACTTGATCTCAAAATATATCTGTCTGAAGAGGCCATTTTGTTCTATAAGGGGCATAAAATCTTCAATTCCCTTCCCCCCTGAACACTTGCACATTTGCCTTCTTAAAGATATGATCAACAATTTCAGGAAAATTTCCAGTAGCAGCAAAATGAGATTGTGTGACTCACTTGTCATCCAGATGAGCTTTTAGGTTGGCGTGTTAGTACTGTGCAGTACTGTGAAAGCCATGTGGCCCGCTCAGAATAAAATGAAGTATAAACTCTTCATTAATCCTCTGCTCTCGTTTCGTCTGTAGCCGAAGTCCAGAGTGAGATTGAGCGGATTTTCGAACTGGCCCGCACGTTACAGCTGGTGGTTCTGGACGCCGACACCATCAACCACCCGTCACAGCTGGGGAAGACTTCCCTCGCCCCCATCATCGTGTACGTCAAAATCACCTCCCCCAAGGTTAGTAAATGACGAAGAGGATAAACGCGATCCATGTGTGATGATGAGTGAACAAACAGAACTAAAGAGAATGTCGCGGATGTGAGAGAAAAACGAGGACGAGTGAAGACAACTGACGTGATGCTCCCTCTGCTCTCATTCGTGTGTTAGTCAGCTGCGAGTGAGTCTGGCTCCTTGACGTCGTTGCTCTTATTGTTTTTGTGTAACCGAGCTGCTGTGATTTTAAACGCAGCTTGTCAGACGTGACCGCTCGTTTGAATGCAAGCGAACGCACGAGGGAACTGATTCATCACTGTGACCTTCAGCCTGTGTGAAACGGGCTCATGATGCAGTGATTGATTTAGAGAAACACATTTTGGTAACGGAGAAAAAGAGACGTGAGATACGAGCTTTAAATCATAGTGGCACCTGTCTTCTCAATTTCACCCTCCTGCCATATTAAATACAGCTTATGGGATAATAAAAGTATTTTTACAAGTTTTATATATATATGTTCAAGCAGCTGAGGAAGTAGTCAGATAATTTTTTTTTAAATAACAATGTAAAAATACTGCATTTATACACGTTTGTCAGTAAAATTATATCAGATGTATTTACTTAAAGCAAAAGTACTTGCCCATTGACAGATTTATGATTAAAGATTACATTTTTATATTATTTAAATGAAATACTGGGGTTTGAACGATGTCTTGTATTTTCGAATTTCTCTTTTAGTTTTTCTCCTGAATTTAAATATGTTGGATATAATATCTGAAAATGAACCAATGGCCCTTTGTCCTTATTTGGCTTCAGGTGCTGCAGCGGCTCATCAAGTCTCGAGGCAAGTCTCAGGCCAAACACCTCAATGTCCAGATGGTGGCTGCTGACAAACTGGCTCAGTGCACTCCTGTAAGTCTCTGCTGGGATGATTTAAAATGCCCTGGACTTCTGTTCTTTAGAAATTACTTTGGCTCTGGGTTTTAGTTTTGTGCGCATCTAAAGCCTGATTTCTGGTTTTAAAAGCTTTGTGATTCCTGCCTGTTGTATTTGTGTTCTTCTGTAATCGGCTTAGGTTTTATTTTGGAAAATAGATGACAAATGTACTTGTGCCCGTCTGAGCACCCACGGTATTAAAATGAGTGTTGCACTAGTGCCATCACTTGCTTGCACATTCCTGAAGGTCGGCGGAATAATCCCAGTCTTACCATATTTCACGTGCCGAAGTGTCCTTGGGCAAGATATTGAACCCCGAATTCCCTTTGACTGTTTTGCAGTGTGTGAATGATGTATGATGGAGAAAGTGCTGCTCATAGATGCTCTGTGTGAAAAGGCAAAAATGTATTGTGAAGTACTTCTATACAAATACAGAGCATTTACCATTTTTCTGCTTTTAAACTAACAAAAGTAATTAGGTCACAACCCAAAACCTTTTATTGTGACATTAGACTCCTCAGTATCCGAGTCTGTTATTCTGTTATCCCACCACAGCATCATCTTGTTATTGACCTCATCATGTCTCTTCCATTAATTTTTTTTACTTTGACTGCACCCTTTCCCTTCCCAGGAGATGTTTGACATCATTCTTGATGAGAACCAGCTGGAGGATGCATGTGAGCATATGGCCGATTACCTGGAGGCCTACTGGAAAAGCACTCACCCCACCAGCTGCAACCCTCCCAACCCACTGCTAACGAAGCTGCCCACAGCCGCCCTGCCCTCCAGCCCGGCCCCGGTCCCCGGCGTGCAGGTACAAGTGCTGAGCAGACTCGGGGCCAAAGGAGGCCACAGAGGACGGGGGGGGGGGATACCTGTAGACAGGAAGTGACAGGAGGCAGGAAATGAGATGAAGGGTCTGTCCCAACGCCCACACTTCAGGGGTCCATGTGATGTATTCTCTGAACATGTGGGGGTGTGTCTGCGCTCACTGGGACACGTGATTAATGAGGACGTCCTACGGTTTGTACAGATACACGACTCACTCCGGCTTTGTGGGTCTCATTTAATTTTCACACAGTAAACAACAATTAGGATCAAACCTGCAGTTCTATAGGTGCAGTCAGACGACAGTAGAAAAACACACATTCAGAAGCCGTGGCGTAATTACCTCCAACCCCGTTTGTTTATCTGCTCATTATTTAGCGAGATTATGCATAAACGACCACTTTTCCTCCGAAATTTGATGGAAGTGTAACTATGGCAAAAGAAGAACCCATTAAATTAGAGTAGATCCAGATAAACGAGCAGATAAAGGACATTTATTTAACATTGCGGGATCTGGGCGTTAACCTTGGCAGAGGTATGTGCTCTCCAAGCGCCCTTCTAGTTAAATTATACAACATTTAAAAAGAGTCACATAAAAACACCAGGGGGGAGGTAATGAGTACATTAACTCCCATCAGTGTAACATTGTGTACTTTGTGTAGTATTTTGAAATAATTACTTTTACTCCTACTTTAGTATTTTTTAACTCTAGTATGTTTAAAAGTGAAAAAGTAACATGATGAAGTTATGATTAACCATTTGAGAACACAACAAATCAACAGTAACTAGAACTGTAAAGCAGAATTAGGAGTGTGGGTATTAGGACAGACCTTTAGATACAGTAGATGGACAGGAAGTGAGATGGTAACATGTTTATCTGGAACCTGCAACTAATATGTATTTCTCACTATTATGTTTGACCTTTTTTGAAAATGTGTCATTTTGTGGTGTGATTTAAAATCAATACCTAACAACATGGTGTGTGCAAACACTGTCAAATCCCTTCCCTCTACCCTCTCTCTACCCTCTGCCTTCTCACTGGGAAATGTAAGACTGAAAATGAGGAAAACCCTGAGTTTGATGAGGAGCAGGAGTGAGCTTGACGTGTGATTGCTAGTGTGGTGAGATCTTTCATTTGGAATTTGCTTCCCCCGGGACCACGGTCAACCTCCGATCGATGGCTGACTGGCGTGTGTTGACATTGACATTTCATGCTTTACGGTTTTGTGCGAGTGCGAGTGCATATGTACAAAAAGGTAATAAACATAGGCACCAGAATGTGGATGTTAGTTTGCATGAGTTTTGTGTGTGTGTGTGTGTGTGCGTGTGTGCAGTTGCAGTGTGTTTCCTCTGTTGTGTCACTTCACTGACTGGTGATTTTTACTCATCTCAGGGAAGCGGTGCAGAGCAGAAGGGAGATAAAGCTTTAGTGGAGAGAAAGGGCTCCAGAGAGGATCACCATCATCACCACCACCACCACCACCACCAGAGCCAGGACCAGGCGGATGCTGATGCAGAGGTTGAGGGGGAGGACAACGAGGAGGAGAGGCCCCTGAGGTCGGAGTCCACCAGGAGAGCGCAGCACATCCACCACCGTTCGTCTTCCACCAGGACTGAGCAACACAACCACCATCACCACCAACAAAGCAGCCGAGCCAGGGGCCTCTCCCGGCAGGAGACTCTGGACTCTGAGACCCCCGAGAGCCGAGAAAGCAGGGAGAGCCGAGAGAGCAAGGACTCTGCTTACATTGAGCCACGCACTCAGATGCTCCACCAGGAAGAGGAGGAAGAGGACGAGGAGGACGAGGAGGATGAGGAGGACGAGGATCTAGGGGAGGGGCACCCCCAGCAGCAACAGCGCTACGAGCCGCTGCCCCACCGGGACCACAACCACCATCATCACCACCACCACCATCACCGCGGCGCGGCCGACGAGCCTGCTCACGGCACGGGAAACCACCGCTCCAAAGAGCGCGAACAGGACCATAATGAACGTAACAAGCAGCGCTCTCACCACCACCACCGGCCGGCACGTGACCACCACCATCACTACTACGACCGGGACAGAGACAGGGACCGGGAGGGGGAGGTGGCCCCCAAAAAGAGGGGTGATGCAGGGGAGTGGGTGAGAGACTCCTACATCCACCAGTGACCGACCAAATCCCTCCTGAAGCTCATTCCCACTCTTCCTCTTACAGACCGTTCTGTTCTCCATTGTGCTGCTATACCCTGAGACCACAGCATCCTATTTATGTACACCTCCTTTGTAAATGCTGTTGCATCTTTTCCAACGGCAGGATTTTGATTACATAGATACAAATATAAATATATGTATGTGTGTATCTATGCATAGACGTTGTTTATGTGTGGATATGCATGAATATTCTTAAAATATGCATATTTTAAACCTGTGTTTGACAAAGCATGACACAAAAGCAGAATTTGGTTTCTGTACTGAGCTGTGCTTTCTGTGATTAGCATTTTTTTTTTTTTATTGTTTTTATTTTCATTTTGTTTTTTGCTTGCTACCACTTGAATATGTTCCTTCAGACTACTGCTAGGGTTGACTGCAAGAGTTGACTAACCAAGATGGTTTGATGCTGTTTTTACAGAGGTCCTTTCTTTAAAGGAATAGTTTGACCATTTGGGAAATAAAATAATTAATTAAAATAATTCAACTAATGCAGCCTGGTATAATCCTGCAATAGTGTTCATGAAGGTTATAATGTTCCGATTTGTGTGTTAGAGAAGTGTCGATTGAATATTTTGGAGGCTGCAGTTTGTGGTGCTGTTGGTTTGTATTGTGTTACACTGACGGGTTTTTCTATTATTTTGTCCGCTCGTGTGTGTAATTAAGAGCAGGATGAATAACAGAAACACGTCTCTGTATATGCAGTTGAATCAGCACCTCTCTAAAAAAGACCTGAACATTATAAACTTCACGAGGGTCAATCAAATCAAACTGCATGTGTTAACATTAGAAAGTGTACTATTTGGTAAAAGAGCTAACTGGCTGGTAGCTGTAGCTTAAAGAGACAGATACTGGCGTCTAATCTCCAGCAGCAAATCTTGTAAATCTATTTCCCAAAGTGTCGTACTACTCCTTTAATTTGAACGTTCATCAGTTATTTGCCTAGTTCCCTTTTTGAAATTCTGCGTCCCTGGTTTTCAACATTTGGCTCCGACATATTTAAGCCTCCGTGGAGGAGGTGCACCTTAGTCATGCCTTACGAAACAAAGCGAGTTCGACAGTAAATTCCTCTCTTACATGCAGTACTGTTCTTTGTATGGGTCCAGAAACATTTTATAACATTGATACACCCGTTGTTCTGCACTTTTACTGGTTAACTTTGGTTTAATGGGAAAGCAATTTGATACGACATGCAGCTCACAGTAGGTCTGCTGCGACCAACACTCCATGAAGGTTCATCTTTTATTGAGTCTGGCCCCTTTTCTAACGAATGTTGTTCAACTCCCACTTGAAGTCATCACATCATCGTAGTACACAGATGTTCAGCTATGGATATTTCTTCAGTATGTTCCTCACAAAAAAAAAAAGATTTGTTTGTAAAACAAAATTCAAACAATTTCAAATGTAACGAGAGTAAGAAGTTTTCAGTATTCTTGTTATGTTCTCACGCCGCTGAGTGAAGCCGTTTCCAGAGATAAACTCAGAAAAAATGTCCGTACCCAATTTTCTGGACATTGTCCGGAGTTTGCCTTTGACATATTAGGAACGCAGCAGGAGATTGTCCGGGTCAGACGCGTTAAAGAAAACAGGAAAATGTCCAGAACATTCAGACAGGACATAAACAGAAATTCAGCGTCTTCCACGTGTATGACTCTTATTTTTCATCCTTGAGACATTTGTATTCTTACAGTTGTGCATCATCAACACGCCCACTTGTTTGCTGTGAATTATCGGGACATTTTCCTGCTGTATTCAAACATGGGCTCACTCCGATATTGTCTGAACACACCCTGAAGGAAGTGATATTTGCGTTCTCACGTGCAGCCCCTCCAGAAAATTGTCCAGACTTCTGTGCACGTCTGAAAGATGTTAAATACAAATTGTCTTATTTCATGCAAATTGATGGTGATTGATGCTTTGAGCTTCCAACAGCCAAACTTTAGGCTCAATACTCTGTGTTGTCAAACTACTTTTTTCAGATATCATGTGTTGAAAATCTGTATCCAGCTAAATATGAGTCCAGGCCCCTCTGTTTACAAACCCACCATCTGCTCATCTTCTTTGGTTTTGCCTGACAATTGTAATTCTAAAAAACTCCATTTCTATGCTACATTGATAGCACTACTGGTTTTTTAACGGTGTACATGTGTGTGTACATAATGCATAAATATAAAAGAATAAAGTTGGCAACAAGAGGACTTGCCGCTCGGGGGGGAAGAAGCCTTTTGACGTGTGCTTTGTCAGAAGACCCAGACAGAGGAGGGGAAAGCTGTGTCTATAAATAGTCGTCTGAAAGTCTACTGAAAAAACTGAGGTAGACTCACCGGCCCGCCTCCGGAGTCGTCATGACAACATCGACATGAATGACAATACAGAGGAGATGCGTCTAAAATAGGAAGCTGCTCCTCCTCACACACACACACACACACACAAACACACACGAGCCTCCAAAACAAGCAAAACAAACAAGCACTGCCAGAGATGCAGCTGATTTAATCTTAGAATTCTTAATGTTGTTAAACGGGGAGGGGGGGCTCTTAAGCCGTCAGTGCTGCCGTGAGTAGAGCATTAAAGTCGACCACTACATACAATGGACATGGGATCAACTGCACCGAGTGGCGCAGTCTGCCGGCTCTTCCACACAGATGTGAGGACGCACTGATTCTCAGGGATTGAGCTGAGGTCACAAACGCTGCATGACAGACGACTGGGCCAGATGTGTGAGCTCTGCACTGCAGACTCCAGCCCATAAATATCACTGTTCACACTTAATGGACACAATTAATTTAGCACTGAATAAATTAGCGGTGACACTTTAAGTCCCTCTAACATTCATGTAATTAAATGATTCATAGCACTATGTTAGTTATGTAAATAATTGTGTTAATCGATAAAACCGTCAACAACGTAAACTCCTCCTGTGACATTGGACATTAATGTATAAACTCTTGACTGTATATAAAGATGTGACAGCTCCGCACAAGTGAAGCCAAAGGCTCTTAATCGCCACCTGGTGGCTGGCTGCAGTATAGGCCGTAAATCCCTGCCTCCTCCATGTTAATGTGTGGGATAGTAACAAAAGAAAAAGTAGACATCAGATACATTTTTCTCAAATAGGGTTTCTGTCATAAAAGGTATCACATAGGTTTGTGTTCAATTGTTTATTTTTCCAAAAGTTTGGTTTCAAGTAGTTAGACCTCGCTACTGCGGGAGGAAGAGGAGATGCGTTGTCCAGTCTTTGATGTAAACAGATAACCAATGATAATATAGTAAAACACGGTTTTAATAATATAAAATATAACATCGTAGGAAACAGGAGAAATGTTGCCATTCATAATCACTTAAAATGTCCTTTTAGCAGAAAGTAATGGCGTACACTTACTCAAGTACTGTGCTTAAGTACAAATTTGAGGTGCTTGTACTTGAGCTTTAGATTTTTAAAGTACATTTTGCTGATTATACTTCTCAACTTTTACTTAAGTAGGTTTACAAATGCAGGACTTTTACTAATTTGTACTTTGTACTTGTACTCCACCTGTGATTAGTGTCCAAACTTCATATGGTGCTTATAAATTCTAAAAATGTTACCTTATCAGTGATGGAGAGCATTTGGACCAACATTTCATCAGTATCATCAACTTCATGGGACAAAAAACTTACTTGAATTGTGTTTTTATCGTGACAAAATAAAATTCATATCCAACATTGAGTCAGGGTTACACGTCAGCATCACTTCTTTCTGCGGCAGAAGTTTTAATTAGACGTCCCGCTCGTCTGCTAAAAGACACTAAATTGTTAATACCTCTGATGACCTCCTTCTGCACGCTACTTCCTGATCCGCGCTCTCACATCCACTGGATCCGCTGTCACCATGGCAGCTGTGTCGTCACTGTTGTCATAGCAACGCCAGCACTGCCGCATTTGCCAATACTCATTCAGGCTCCATCCCCACGTGCCTCCCCACCACCCTCCCCCTCTCCCCTGCCCTCGGTGTTTATAAAGCTTATCCCTATATGGCCCGCAGTTTCAGAGAGCAGCTGTTTGGAGGCAGATGCTGTAAACAGCGCAGCGAGCGTCTCTGTCAACACGGGCGCGTCAAAGCACACAGTGTGTCATAATATAAACACCATTGTTCCCGACTGCAGTCCCACACGAGGGCTGCGAGAGACAACATTATGCCCTCCGGTCAGTTTTTCAGGAACTTGGCAATAAAGAAGCCGATGGTGTCCCTGTCAGCTCTGTCTGGGAGGGGAGCTGTCGTCTCCGTCTGGTCCCAGATCAGCTCGGGACTGAACCTCTGGAGGAGGCGCAGCTGTTCAGGTGGCAGGCCGGCTCCCAACATGCCTTCTGCACCAATGTGAGGCTCCTGACAAGGACGAGGAGAAGAGCAAAGAGAGGTTGAAGTTTGCTTCAAATCTCTGGGTGTGTTTGTGAGTCCATGCACGCGGCTACAACACTGTTACCTGTGGCTGAAGCGTGAGGCAGGGAAAGGTAGCGAGGGCCCAGGCGACCTGCTCCTCATTCTCTGCTAGAGTCACTGTGCAGGTGCTGTACACCAGAACCCCGCCTGTCTTTAACAGCTGCACTGCCTGCAAACACACACACACACACACAGCATCTACTGGTTTATCTATTTAGTTCATAACACAAACATTTTATTACAGCTGCTATAATGGAGGTTTTTAAAATAACACAATGAGACAATGTAAAAGGATTCACTTGAACGTAGTTGAATTATCACCTGAATCTGCAGCTCCTTTCAGCTTTATAGTGTTGCAGCTGATCTTTTTCCACTTAATGATTTCACTTCACTCGACATTGTTTTTCTTATTAGCTCTTAAAACCCGCTGTACACTGCTCTCATTTCCCGTAAGCTCCAATTGAAAAGCACAGGGATCTGCTCTTTATCACTTTTACACCATTTCATAATGGAGTAAAAGTAAGGTCGTAGACCATTGTATTACGGAATAGGCTACACCCTGCAAGTACTTTTACTTTTAATACTTCCAGTATGTTCCAAAGCAAGAACCTAGTCACTCTTAATTCAAGTAGAACCGTTACTGTGTTACCATGTTCTAGTACTTTCTCCAGCACTGGATTTACAGAACCAACCAGTTCATCCATCCTAAAACAAAAAGTACTGACACCAGCTATCAAGTGCCCGCTGGGTGTTTTCTGCCTTCCAGCCTCAGGGGGCAGTAGTTGGCAAATTGCAGCTGGTTGATAAACAGGTGGAAGTGCTTTACCATACAACAGACATAGTTTGCAACTAGCTGGTGAACAATAGTGAATATTAAACTTGAATTCATCTGGTTTGTAAAAACATCACCTGATATGGAGACGTTGCTAAAGTTCTTGATGTGTAAATAAAGCAAAGCAACAGGTTCATCATATACAAGGAGATGACATGTGTTCACACCTTGTTTCTGCTGCCCTCAAGTGGCCAAACATTTTACTGCAGAAGCATTATTGCAGATTTACTTGTCAGGTTGTGTTGTGTATGAGCACTGACACGTCTTACAAACAGGAGCCTTGTTCTTCAGCCTGCATGTTGACTGACCTTGAGGAGCCGTCAGTGGATGAAGCTCATTGTGTCACTGGGATAAATGATAAATGATGTCCTCCGCACTGGACTCTAATCTCCCTGATAGTAATCCATCCATCAGTCATGCTGAAACCCAAAACTCCACATGTGCTTTCCTCTTAAACTACATTCATGTGTATTTGTTTTAAAAGGCAGCCGGGAAAATGGGAGCTAATATTTTTGAACACATCCTCAAAAAGTTATGGAGCCACTTTTCTGACTGGTTTCTTTCAGAGGTCAAAGTTGCTCCTCAGTCATTTTTAAAACATAATGTGTAACTTAGGGTTAAAGTTATGTTTCTATTAAAAAACAGCATTTCATATTGAGGTAGACTTTCCTTTTAAAATGTGAATTAAACTGTAGAAAGATTAAATACTGTCAGACGCTGCCACCTACTGACCCAAGTGGGTTATTATCAATATGATGTGACACTCAAACTGTTAACAAACGGAGGTTAAACATGTCAGAAGTGTTGGATCTGCGAGCGGTGAAACCTACAGCGTGAAACAACTTGCGCTGCAGAGGCTGGTACGAACAAATCTCCTTGAGGCTCCAGGTGCACGCCATGTTGGGCCTCTGCCCGAGGCCGCTGCAGGGAGCGTCCAACAGAACCCGGTCAAAACTCTCAGGAGGGAAGGGTGGTCCTGCAACATGAACAGAAACAGAGGTGTTATCAGTCTGCTGGGTCGCTGGGATCAATAAACAGATAAATCTATAAAAGCAGCTCTCTACCTTCGGTGCCGTGCGCCGGGTCACTGCTCACAGCCTGAGTGCTGTTGAAGCAAAAGGCTTTGATGCTGCGCAATTGCAACATTTGGGCATTTTGATGAATTCGGTCAATCTTATTTCGGATCCGGTCCAAGGCCACGACCTCGCCCTGCGTGAGACAGAGATTCTTAGACTTTGATATAATCTTTAGAAGGCATCTTTAAAAACTTCTTTCAAATGCTGTAAGTGTAAAATAAGTGGAGTTTCCCTTTAAGATGAGAACGTGCAACGCTCTAAATCACAATACACGTTAAAAACATTGAAACCTCTGAATATTAACTACGATCCCCAGAGCAGCAAACACATCAGCAGCAGACTGTTCATGAATAAAAGTCGTGCCTGATCCCCCATGAGGGCAGCGATGTGACAGGTCTTCCCTCCAGGTGCGGCGCACATATCCAGGATCCGTTCTCCAGGACGAGGCCCGAGCACGTGTCCCACCACCACAGACGGGAGGTTCTGCAGACACAAAGTCAGTTTACTTTGGGGACTGACATTAGCATTTATCAGCTAAACTACTTGGCATGCTGACAGAAAAAAGGGTAGAACATGCATCTGATTACTGTCATGTAGATTTTAATATAACAAATACCTGTAGGAACGCCAGGTTGGGAAGAACACCATCAAACGAAGGACTCTGATAAAGTGGATCCACCATCCGAACACCAACACCTCTAAAAATACAGAAGACAGACTGTTTGACCGGGGGGGAGACTGGTAGACGTCAGAGGTGCATTTGTCTTGTTTTTAATCAATACAATAAACCTTTAAAATGTTGGAGCAGTGTTCAATAACATTTACTTTCAATCACGTTTTTGAGGAGCCTGATCTCCGCATCTGAGCAGTTTCGTTTCATATCCAAGTAGCGATTCCTTTATTTGTTTTTTATTTGTTCTATTTATTACACTGCCATTCTCATCTTGGCATCGCATGCCGAGTCATACATTTACATCTAAATCCACTAACTTTGGAGGTTTATCTGCGCAGAAGATGCTGGAGCGGCCCAGTTCAGCGACTCCATTTCCCACAAACACCTTCTTCCCCTGGAAACTCGTGGCTCCTCGGGTGCACCTTCCCTCCAAGTCAGAGAAGACAGAAACCACATCTCCAGCCTTCATGTCTGTCGGCACAAAAACATCACGGGCGGCTCTCGTGTTACACAACCGCACTCTGATGAAAAACCGACAAAGTAAAAGGGCTGTGTTGTTCACTGATAAACTGTGGACTCAACACACACATACATATGTTCTCATGACATAGGCCTTTGTCTCTTACACTTGGGGCTGGCGAGGATCCCCGGGGCGAACACATGAGCTCCTCGCAGCACAGCGTTGCCGCACTGAGCGCCGACCATCACCTCTGAGCTGAGCTGCTTCACGGGCCTAAGAATACAAGAGAAGAGAGAAGTCACAAACTGGGTTTTGCCTTATGTGACATCAGCCGTGTGGTTGGACAGACATTCTAATTTAAGTGTGTACTCCACAGAGCAGAGGAGTGTGACGCTGTTCCAGCCTTCCCATCATACCTTGGGCCATCGACAGGAAGCAGCAGAACATCTGGAATTCTCGGGTGAGGGACGATCCGAAGGGAGACGTCCTCTGCTGACGAGCTGCACATCTGCTGCTTCAATAACAACATATGAGTGATGGATTATAAATGATCACGTCTCCACTGATCACAGCCTCCAGTGTTCTTTCATTTAATTTCCGCTGCGAGAAAAGAAGACTCACCTTCGTCAGCTCTTCTCCCAACTTGTGTCTGATCTCCTCCAGGGAGGCGAGATGAGTGCTGGCCCGAACACATGTGTACGAAGGCGGGTGTGTGAGACATGTGAGCAGCCTGTGAAAACGACTCTCGGCCTCCTGGTGACCCACTGCAGCCAACACCTGAACACAACAGAGACAAAATGAAACCGAAGGGAAAGAGCGGAAGAAATGATGCGCAAACAAAATAAGATGATTAACTGACGTGGGATTTTAAACATGGTGGAAAGATTTATCTTACAAAACAAGAACAATATCACTAAAACAGACATCTTAGGTAAAATTACAATACTGATGCATCCAAACACAAGAGAGCAATTACATCTAAGAACCACATGTGAATTCTTACCTCCGCGTTCAAGAAGACGCTCTGTAGATGTTCGACCACTTCAGGCTTCAGAGAAATTCTCGTAAAAACTGACATTTTCTGCAGCTCTCGATAAAACTTTTCAATCTGTTCAAAGAAAAACAGCCAATTTTCAAAGAAATACACAAAATATAAAACCGAGTACACTATGATAACCGGCATTGGTTCATGAATTAATATATATTTGTATACAAAGATATAAAATGGATAATAACTGAGCAATAACATACAAATAACTAGATAACTATTAAAATGAGTGGGATTTTAATGGATGCAGTTTAAAAAGCATAGAAATGAGAAATGAGAAAACAAATATATAAAGAACTAATCTTCATTTTGCCTGATTTCACTATAATTTCTAATCTTAATCCGTCTCTTTATGTTTCTTTTTAACTCTGAATTAAATATAACGACTGTCAGGTTTTAAATCACAGGGTCAATCTGTGGACATTACTTTATCAACGTATAATTTATATTTAATACGTTGACACTTTAATTAACGACCTGTTCTTAGTTAAACTACAGAATTACAACAATTTACAAAGACTTCAGATACTCACGTTTCGCTGCTCATGGCCGGTGCTACTACTTCCGCATACGTCACATGACAACAGTCTGGTCACGTGACACCAGTTGGTTTGTGTGTCGGTAGAAGTTTAATTTATTTACAGGAGGTGAACATTTAGTTTTAGAGCAAATAAAACCAACAAATGATTAGACAAACACAAGATTCCTTTTATTTAGTTATAGATTTAGCATATTTCCATATGAGGTTGATAAACAAATATACTTTTTGGCTTTAGAGCACAAGCTTCTCTTTATACAGTTTCTTCTTTCATCATAGGAGCCTTTTGTTCACGTTAGCCTTCAGATTTTAATAAACACGGTGAAAAATTATGTATAAGTGTTTGTATAAGTTCTTTAGTTCTTGTTTTTTTTAAATGACCCCAGCTTCTTAAAAAATGTAGGATTTAGCTAAAATAATAAGTAAATAAATGCATTTGAGATTATTCATACTATAGACAAGAGTTTTTTTTAAAAATATATTTTAAGAGATTAAAACAGCTCTGAGGTCAGATGCTGCAGGTCGTAACCTGTCCATGTTTTAAGATATTATCTTTATGGAGTGTAATCTTTTATTTATATAGCACGTTTCAAAACTTAGGTTACTAAGTGCTTCACAATGATAAGAGATTAAAAGAGCAATAAATGACATTTAATGACAACATTACGACAACATAACAGCAGTTAAACTCGAGTTTAGAAAAACGCTCAACACTTGAAACCCCCACGATAAACAATAGTTTGAGTTTGAAATATGTGTGTATGTATCTATCTATACATGGATATAAAATAATAATAATAAATAATAGTGTATTTAAAATATATAAAGAAACAGAAGAGCATAAAAGAAAAGAGGATTAGTTTGTGGTGCCAAGGTAAAATAATATTGTAGATTTACACCAGTTTAAAAAACAAAACGTCGTGACGTGACCGGAAGAGAATACAAATAACCGTGGGTTGCGCTTTTCACCGCAGCACCTCCACAGGCAGCTAACGGGCAGCAGAAGCCGAGCGGGGCAGAGACAACACGGAGCTGTGGATGTGGCTTTAATGGAGGATCGAGCGACACCGTTAAACAGTGAATAACATCTCGCTGCTCCTGTGCCGCCTCACACGGTTCGATCCCCGCCTCGGTCCGGGGTTCTTTGTGTCGCCGGGCCGCATGGAGTCCGAGCCGAGACGGTCGGCGAGGTGTTGTGCGGACAAGAGAGCATCCAGCTAATGCTAGCCGCTAGCCGCAGCCCAGCCACGGATCGTACGGTGCGGAGCTGAGAGGAGGCTCGGTGCTGCTGCTGCTGCTGCTGCCGCCGCTGCTGCTGCTGTGCTTCAGGACGGACACACAACCTTAACCATGGGCCTCATATTCGCCAAACTGTGGAGCTTCTTCTGCAACCAAGGTGGGTGTTGTTGCGGCTCATTTAACCCCCAGCCGCTAGCTGCTCAACCCCGGGATAACGAGAGGCTGCTAGCCCGTTAGCTCCAAGTGAGCAGCTCCAAGTCCCAATAACAGACAGAGGAGAAACGCGAGGCTGCTCGAAACAAACAGATTAACACAACAACTCCAGCAGCAGCTCGTTCATCACTTCGTCACTGAGAGACTTCATCAGGTTGTCAATCAGCTTCAAGTCACTTTCTAGAACCACACACTGTTTACTGTCGGTTTCCCTCGACTCTCTGAAAACCTTGTTTACTGTAAACAGCCTTTGTTGTTTTACCCTGTAGAGCAAGTTGCAAACAACTGGTGCAGCTGAGCAGTTATTAACAAAGAAGGGTGTTGTTTTAGCATCAGCTTCGTTTATATTGAGTCACAAGATAAATATACAAGCTTAATAAAACTTTTTGGCAGATGTGAGAGAGAGAGAGTGTGTGTGTGTGCGTGTGCGTGTGAGAGGATCACTATTGGTTTTACACAGTGTTGAATGGAGTGATTGAAGTTTGTGTGTGCGACAAAAGTTATCATAAATTAATCTAAGTTTCTCCTGAATAGACCTTCATTTTTATATTTTCGTTTTAAAGTTATTTTTTAAAAATTATTTTAAGTGATGCGTGACAAAAGAAAAGCATCAAATCCTCACATTTGGGGAAATAAAAACTAAGTTCAAATATATGTTTGGATCTATTATTGTGTTTTAAAATGATTGTATTTTGAAAGTGCATTAGTTATGTTATTAGAGTCTGATGGAAATAAGATAGTAGTTAAATCTGGTACGGTGCATCTCTTGTTTTTTTTTTTTTTAGATTAATATTTTTTGAACAATATGTGTAAAAGCCTTAGATTTAACCCAAAAACCACAAAATGTAACTCTAATGTGCACGATACTTTGACATAATACAAAAGTTTAATCTTAGTTTGTCTATCAAGCTGCAGGGTACATAGTCAGGGTTTGTCATAACAAGGTTTTGGGGCTGAAGTGAGAATCTGGTTCTGTTTCAGCAAATGTTACCCGCTAGCCGTTATTTTATAATTATATAATAATTTAGCATTTTCACATTCTGTTCTAATGCAGAGGTTTTTATTATCATCTATCTCCTTCTTCTCTTAACTACTTTGTCCCGTGTAACGTCCCGGTGTGATCACTGGGACCGAGCAGGAGGATTACACAGGAGTCAGGTTTCACCCTCTAAAGGGATTACAGCAGGGTGTGAAGTGGTTGGAGAAATGCTGGTAGCTGAGAACATATAATCAACTCTATGTAATTGCAAGAGCAGTAGCTAATCAAACCAGGAGCCCTGGTCCTTGCAGTTCTGTAATTTCCCTTGAATTTAAGTTTGTTTTCTTTTATTCTGAAACCGCTTTTGCTGCATGTGCTATAAAAAAAAAAAGTTATTTTATAGTGGAGGACAAAGACAACATGTTTGAAAGATAATCTCTTTACATGTTACCGTGTTCAATATTGTCCTTTTTGTTTTACTTATCAAAAATAATCTTATCAGTCCCGGAGTGACATGTTTTCCTCAGACCAGTTGATTGTTGTTTCTATTCAGTCGTTTGTGTTTTACATGTTGGAAGAGAATAGCATGAAGGTAATCGTGACGCTTCAGTAGAGTTGTCTTGGCAGGCTCATCACAGGGCAGCTCCTCTTTAAGGAAGCAATAGATGTGTATCACCCAGTGTTCTGCACAAAGACTGACAGAACTGCAAAGCCCTCTGACCAGACTTCCTTCCTCTCCGGCAGCCAGAGGCCTCAGACAGGCCGGAAAGGTCCAAACACCAAAGTGGGATATTTTCGCACATACGTTTAGTTTGTGGTGTTCTCGCGCTTCACACTCCTCAAAGTCCTGCTAGTGGCTTTTATGAACAGCTAGAATTTACTGTAGGTTAAGTGTAGCTTTGGAAAAATCAGGTCAGCGTGTTTTGGAAAAGGAAGGAAGAAAATAAACTTTTAAAGGCATGAATGCATTGTACTTTATGACCTTATCTATGTGCCACATCTTGTTTTTATAGTGACTGACAATTCAAGATGATTCATAAAAAGATTGTATTCTTGATAATTATATCCTATTGAAGTCAGAAGACTTGAATCAGTCTCAAATTCTTGGATGCCTGAAAATATATATATATATTTAATTGTGTTAATGCTAATTCAACATTACTTCCATCATGCTTTATAATCCTTTTTTCCCCCCTCCTGTTTCTGTGTGTTGTAGTTCTTTCTCAATGATACAGATATTAGAATATTGTAAATAAACTAACAGGAGCTGATATTTGAGTCGACAAACATCTTGGTCAGAATTGATCTCAGCACGCTTGGCTTGGCCGTGGGAAAGACTATAGATCACCTCTGTTTCTGTCTGTAGTTCTCAAGATAACGTAGAGTTCAGAGGGTTATTCTCCCCTTTGATGTTCCACCTTATCTTCATTTAAACTTCATACGTCACAGTCGTCAAAAGTCTTTCAATTGAACATGTTGAAACCTGCAGAAACTCTGTTAACGCACTTTTTCTGTTTTGCAGAGCACAAAGTGATAATTGTTGGACTAGACAACGCAGGGAAAACCACTATACTCTACCAATTGTAAGTAGCTTGAGTTCTAAATCCCTCCTTGTTTTCTGCATCTAAACAAACAAAAAAACTAACTTAATGATTCTGTCGTACAAAGCCTGATGAACGAGGTGGTCCACACGTCTCCCACCATCGGAAGCAACGTGGAGGAAATAGTGGTGAAGAACACCCACTTCCTGATGTGGGACATCGGAGGACAGGAGTCCCTCCGGTCCTCCTGGAACACCTACTACTCCAACACAGAGGTGAGCAACACAAGTTGAGTCGTAGGCGAGGGGGAACTGTAGCCATGGTCCGGCAGCCGTTGTCTTCCTGAGTGTGGCAGCTGGTGTGTTTGTTCAGAGCACAGACGGCAGCAGGAGCCGCCCAAGTCAGAGGTCACACTTTCACAAAGGGGCCTGCCTGGAAAGTAAAGCTGGGGTCAGCGTCTGCACGGTCTTTTGGAGGAGTATCTAGAGTTGTGGCAGATGTGTGGGAGGTCACATTTCACAGGGTGAACCTATTCACATAGGACCAGACTCCTCAACTCTGTCACACTTCTGATTCAACTAGATGTGAAATCATTATTCAATAATCGATTGCTTATTTATATAGTATTTAAAAAAAATACTTTGTCTTATTCCTTTCTATTATAATGAATGTTTCAGATTTTCTACAATTAAGAACATTGTGATGAGCATTCTTTGACTTTTTCGCAAATTTGTTGTTACATCTTTTCTTGATTACTCAATAATGAAAACCTTTTTCTAGCAGCTTCTATCCTGAACTTTATTACACTCCACCAGTGCAGTTACAGATGCAATTTAACACATTAAACTTTTATACCCTTCAAGCATGTTTGAAATGAATAACTGTAGAATTTAGTGACTGTTCCAGAAACTGTAAAGATCTATTACAAAAGACTTTCTATGAGAGTTTCCAGTAGCTCTGCAGTTACTATAGTAACCCGTGTTCGCCCTTTCAGTCCCGAGTCCCTGGTGGTGATCTGGGTCACATTCATGTTGGATAACACGTTTCCACTCGTTTCCTCCTAAAACAAAAAGTGTCTTCTTCCCGAGCCGTGGTCAAAGTGGCATCTCTCACATCACAAAATGAACGTGGCTTTGGTCTTTTGTCATGCAAGGTCGCTCTCTGTCATTGTAAACGGGCTGTTAGCGTAGCAGTCATCAGTGTCCATTGTGAGGCTCTGGGCCTGGAACTCCCCCCCCGCTGTGTTGCATTTCATTGCTGTAAAAGTCTTTTGAAAGAGGTCACCCAGTGTGATTTCTACATCCCACAATGCAGTTCATCATCCTGGTGGTGGACAGCACGGACAGAGAGAGGCTGGCCATCTCTAAGGAGGAGCTCTACAGGATGTTGGCTCATGAGGTAAAGCTCTCATTGTAGTACACTGCTCTGTTTTTGTCATGGCTGTTGATTTTTTCCGCTGACCCTCCCACACGCAGCTACATTGTGTTGAGGTGTCGGAGAGCAGCAGGTTGTGGTTTCATTGTTCTCCCTCCTCTCACTCAGGACCTGCGGAAAGCGGCTGTGCTGATATTTGCCAACAAGCAGGATATGAAGGACTGCATGTCTGCGGCGGAGATCTCCAAATACCTCAGCCTGAGCTCCATCAAAGACCACCCCTGGCACATACAGTCCTGCTGTGCACTCACAGGAGAGGGGTAAGACACATCTGTGCATCTTGTGTTAACTGCAGCAGGCAGTGATGTATGTGCACGGTTGGCAGAATTTTAATTAACTCAAGGATTCGACAGATGAAGTTCCATCAGCTTCTTATGATCCCAACCCTCCAGCTGCCAGATAATAACTGTGCAGATGTTTCTAATTCATCTTCTGAGGGAGACACATAATTATTAGTGTGGCTCATGTAGCTATGATAGATAGACTTGTTTTTTTACATGGCTACTGATTTATTACTGTGTAAGACTAGTGGACTAGAATTGTTTTCCACTTTATAGTAATATATTGAGGCATGCTTCATCCCTGTGACGCGATTGGTGTGTTTGCTAAATGAAGAATACACAGTGCTCAGGTATCATGTATTTAAATAGGATACGAAAAATAGGAGAAATATGATCGTGTTAACCAGAAAGACGTTGGAACTTTTCTTCTTGATACCAAGTTATAAAAATAAATAGTAAAGTGTGGAGAATCTGCAGGTCTTCAAGTCCAGGTTGCATTAAGTCAATTAATTAGAATTTATTGTTATTTACTATTGGAAGGTTTTTCAAAAAATCTTGGACAACGTCTTTGCGAGTTTTCCATCGTACTTTATTGCCGACATATGATTGTGAAATCAATACTGGAATTTCAAATTCTTTGTGACGTCAAAGTCCTAAATTGAACCTGGAGAATCCTGCAGAGACTCCGGTCATAATTTAAAAATCTAACCGCATTGTTGTCATGTATCTCAGCCCTTTTGATATGTAAAATATCTGCGTCTTGAACTTTATTACACACATTTGAAACTGAAGACAGTGAAATGCTGAAGCACTTCGGCTGCTGTGAGTGTTTCAAACCACCAGGTTTCACTAACCCTGTTGAGTTTAAAGCCCATAACAACCTCATAGCTCGATCCGCCCATTGTTTATATTGTCAACATCTTTGTTTTTCCAGTTTATGCCAAGGTCTGGAGTGGATGACCTCCAGAGCCGGGCTCAGATAGCCCCTCCCTCAACCATGGACGGCCTCACTACCTGCACCACCCGGTGACACAGCTGGCAAATAGTTACTTTTTATTTTTTAATGACAACTTTGGACTTTGACCTCTGTGGACCGCACAGTGTGGCAGTACTGACACGTCTGTTACAACGGAACTGACAAAACCAGAACCTATGAACTGACCTGATCGTGGCGCGAGAGCTGGTTTTTACGGTGAAGGAGGAGGAGACAGTCACTTCAGATCGGAGGGTGTCCAGCACCGGACCCTTACACTACATACATATCATGTTACATACACCATCAACGTTACAGTGAGTGGAAAATATGATGCAGCTCTTTTTTGTAATTTTATTTTCCTCCTATAGAAGTTTGTTCATGTTAAATTTAACAGGACAAACAAAGGGATTAGAAGCAGTATTGTTAAACCACATTTGGTGATGGTGGTGGTGGCACCGAGTTTTGCACAGAGCTCATCGGGTGTTTTACACTTTAGTGTCATTATTTTTTTGTTCTCTACATCTGTTACATTTAATTTCAGTTTCATAAGCTACACTGTTGGTGGTTACCCTCACACTCGAGCATTCTGGTGTCGTGCTGAAGTACAAACTCTCCCTTTTTATTCATGTCGGGCCTTGTGTGTCATGAAGCCAAATCAAAGTGTCGGCATGCGGCGTTTGTCCTCCATCTAACCCGAGGGACAAACGGAAATGACTTCAGCTGTTAATTTAAATGAGCAAAACAATGAAATGGCTGTAATGTGATTCCAAACGCAAGTCCCAAGCTCTGTTTTAATAACAGTATTTTTAAATTTTAACACTTATCAGTGATGTATTATGATTTCTATTTAATTTTATTCTTAGCTTTTATAGCCTGCTCCGTTTTGTATTAATCATTGGTGCTCCACTAGTGTGCGTGGCTGATCCACTGCATCCTAATATAAACATTTATTTTCTGCTGCCATTTTGACCTGTACTCCTCTTCAAGTGTTTTATACTTTATTAAAGGGATCAGAATCAGCCGCCATCGAAAAGGTGCCACACGTTTTAAAGGAAGCTGTTACACTCACGTGGTTTGTAGCATTAAGATGATCTGAAATCAATATTTTGGCCATCATAGTTATATCTCAATCCTCAGCCTTAACTAAGCTGTTGCAAGTGTGTGTGTGTATGAATCTGACAGCTGGTTTATGATTTTTCTTCTTTTCTCAACCCATGTTTATCCTTTTTGAGGCGGTGTAAGAATTCCTTGAACTTGCTAACAGATCTATGCACGTGTCACTTTGCAACCGAGTTCCACAGTGGCCAAAAAGAGAGGAGGTGCATTTGTTTGAACCAAAACAGAGAACTTGAAAAGATCTTGGTCTGGATATGCTGCCGAGTGTACCACAGTATCTTAGCAATGGTCGTGAGACAAAGTATTTTTATACTAACAGGAAACGGGTGAACTGCGCAGCCCCCAGACTCTTTGCAGCATTAAGGTTTACAGAAATAATTACCTTGATCTCACAAAGCAAGGGAACTGATCTTATACTGTCAGTGTGGTGATGTAAAGTCTGGGTCATGTACTGTATCTCAGTTTTGTTTTCATTAAAAGTTTGTTTCGAACTTTAGAGTCAGTTTTTTATTTTAACACCGATGCCAAAGAAGTTGTTTCCACACTTTGCCTTTTGTTTTAATTACACAAACAATAGTGGTGGAAGTCGTTGAGTGTTGGTGCTAATCCAAGAATATAGTTACTTATATTTTATTATCCAACATTTTCTCAAAAAAATCCATTGATCTTGGGGGGGAAAAAAATCTGGGATGTTTGACAGATGAGTTTGTGAAATTAGATAAAGCTTGATTAATTTCCAAAGACAAGAAACAGTCAGATCTGATTCAAATACCAGTTTATTCACATCGATACCAGCCAAGAAAAAGCAAAAGCAGTCAAGAAAAGACATAACTCCTGCCCACTTTTTAAATAACGACAAGAGCTTCTCAATTTCTAAAAAATAATGCCGAAAACAGCAATTTTTTTTCTATCAAGATTTTGTATTTTCCTCTCTAAATTTAACTATACATTCACTTTTCAATGATGCCTTTGCATTGAGGTAATGAGCAAAGAAACAACTGGCAAGACGAGACATTTAGAAGGTAGGGTCAACCAGGAAGAGGATGAAAATTAAAATACTGTAGGTAGGTGAAAGACAATATGAAACTGGGTAAAAATACAAATCTGTCAAAAGCTGATATGTTTTCTAAGCTGCAACTCAGGTGTCAATAGTTTCCCCGGTGGATCCCTCCTGTCTCACACGTACAGACGAGTGTTTGCAGTAATAATGGTTAGAAGTGTTTCAAACTCAGTGCTAGAGAGTTCTCACTGTAACGTCACACGGAAAAAAGCAACACAAGCAAACGATGAACAACAAACGAGCTGCTCAGTCAACATCAAACTGGAATCAAATGGACCCCAGGTTGGAATATTAGAAACTTTTTAATCTGCGCCAGTTCTCATTGGTGCTGGTGTTACCTGGAGTCCTCTGACATCATTTGCGAGAAACGCTGCTCGCAGTCCGCCTTTGACCACGCATCCATAAAACAAGACCTTCTTCTCAAACGTCCATGAAGTGGTCTCTTTGGAAACATGGCGAGTGTGTAGGAGGCCCACGTGTGTGTGTGTCAATGTTTTTCTTGGGCCTGGAGCTTCGGGACGAAAAAACACCGGAGAATGAAGGAGCTTTAGGTTACTGTGGGGACCGTGGGGTCTCTTAAAAAGAAAAAAGTCCACCACCTCACGGCTCATAGTTCACTGCCAGCAAAAGAGAAGGCTTCAAACATGCATTTATCTAAAATGGGAACACGGCTTGGGGAGAGGCAGCAAAAACCCCCAAAACAAACACAAAAAAAAGGTAGGATGGAGTGATGAAGGGGGGTGGGGGGAGAAGACCAAATAATCTTTCACCAAGGTGCATCCTCTGGGAGAATTCTCACACGCACAGCGCTCTGGGGCACCTGAGATAAAAGAAAAGAAAGTACAGATGAGACATTCTTCTCATACAACCTGTGAACATGTGTCTCTTCAGTAGGTGAAAACCAATCTGACCTGTCCACAGTGAAACCATCCATTTCCTCATCATCCAGCTCCATGTCCAGCTCGTTGTCGAGACAATCACGACCATATCCGCTCAGGACGCTGCAGAAAGCAAAGAACCTTATTTGTTGGTTTACTCCTTTCTAAACATCCCAACATACAGCCAAGTTATTTTATGTACTTGTAGGGAAACTCAACCTCAACTAATAACACTTTATGGCTGGCTAATAACATGGTCTCTGAATCGGAACAGTGAATATGAATCATGTGAAATGTTGTGTTAGCTGCTTTTTAAAATCTAACTATCAGACACAGAATCTGATGTTAAGAGGATGAAACGAATGACTGACCTGACAGAGCGATACGTGAGGAAAACAATCCTCTTGAGCTTCTTGTTGTAGAAGAAATAGTTGAAGGACCAGAGACTCCCCTCTTCACCGAAAGGATCAGAGTCCAGATCAGGGTTGTAGCTACAAACCGAAATAAGGAAAGAATATTTAAAAAGGCCACTCAGGAACCCAAGGGGATTTTCCGCAGCATAAGTCACCTGCTACACAAAAGGTTTGTGTTCAGCGGACAAATTCCTACCTGTAAATGTCACAGCTTTGCAGGTTAATTTCCTGGTCGATGGCATTCCACAGCTCCGGCCCCACAGAGTTGAACTCTTCGCCCACGGCTGAGATCAAGCTGCTGTTTACTGCATTAGCCACCTGCAGGGAAATTACATTCCAATTAGTATTTCACAAAGCTGGTTTTTACTCTGATGTTTAAAATATAAAGATCTGCTTCACACTGACCCAGTTGACACTCGGTTCACGGCTGAACTCGTGGGCCCGCGCCGCACTGAAGTCGTAGTCCGGCCTGAACGACTCGTTGAGTGTGGTGATGAGGTAGAAAATAGTCTTCCTGCAACACTTGTCACTCAGAGGATTTTCCCCATCTTCACTGCTCTTCCCAAATCTGGACAGGACAACCAAAATACAAAAATCATTGTTAATGTCCAAGCACTGATTCTCTGTCCTTCACCGCTCTGATTGGCTGTGGGCTGCAGTACTCACTGTGAAGGGCTGGTGGTGCTGGTGGACTGAGGGGGGGAAAGAGCCTCCAGGACGTGTGGCTCCCCCTCCTGGCAAAACTGCTTGAACATATGTTTATCATCTCCTGCCATCTTACAGGAGTAGCTCTCAATCCTGTGGAGCAGAAATTATGCATTTTAAATTAAGTGACAATAATAATGGGGGATTAAAATCCAAACTGAATCCCTGAAGACCGCTTCAGTCACCACTCCGGCTTCATCACTGTTACACAACACATGGAGGCATTTTAATGGGTTTTATGAAGCCTGATTCACTTCTGAAGGAGTTTACAAGACACTAAAATATATATTAGGATGCAAATCTTTTGTATACATCTGTGTGTATACAATGATTGTAGCTGTTTTATTTGACAAAATATAAATATGAAGGAAAAATATGAGCATCAGATCTAACTTGTTGACATTATAAATGCAATTCTTATTTAAAAAAAGGATTATAAACTTGCCTAAAGATCTGTATAATGCATCACCTTGTTTGACAACATGGCCTTAACATAACCTGAACCAATCTCACCCCCGTAACCAAATCTGCACAAACACCTGACAAGAACAAGACGGTGCCAAAATATCCTGCGTGCTCGTTCCTGTCTCGGGGTCAGACGGCTCTGTACACAGATATGCAAGCGGAGCACACGGTGTGCAGTTGTTGATCTTGTCCCCGCCCACCCAGGGGTTATGCAAGACCAAAGGTTGTGCAACTTTAGACTCAAGAAGAACTTCTCTGGCTCAGCCGGCCTAATTATAGGGACACCGGTGGCAGAGGACACGGTTGTGGAAATAACTGCCCTGGTTTTCCACCCACAACACAGCTGACCGAGCGGCTGAACACTCATGACAGGACAGATACTGGAGCTGAGGGAGGGTCACGATCAACTAAAATAGGAATAACAACCGCTACCTTCTGAAAAACAACTATAACAGCAGCGTTCTTACATATTTTCTTTTTGTATACATCTATATATAGTTATTGTTGTATTATCTAGTCATACACCCTTCATCTATTACCTTATTCTGCTGCTTTTCTACAATAAACATATGACCTTTATTCAGAGCATGACCTATGTACTTTCAACTTTTATGCATTTCTCTCATGTGCAGTACAAATACAGTTTATTATCACGGTTTGCTGTTGTTTACTTGTGCCGCTAATGCAGATTTTCACCAGTGGAAAACAACACAAACCTTCTGGAAGGTACATTTTTAGTTAAAGTGTGCAGCTTGTGATTCCTGCTGCTATGATGGGCTGCCTCACTAATCGGCTAAGCTGCCTTAACACCAGCAGTCCTGGCAGCTCCAGCTGCACTCAGCTTTCATGAAGTATTACTGCTATATGTTTGTGTGTACATGATTATAAGCCCCAACGACGCACTCCAAAATAGCCACAGGGGGGTGTGAAAGGGCGGGGGGGCGTCACTTCGAGTCACAAAAACACAGAAGCTCGGTTTCAGCCACCGGTCCAAACTCTGCTCTCAGACCAGGCAGCACAGCCCTCTTGCCCTTTATATAACCACACTGTCACTGTAATGATGCCCTTACATAACCTGAAAACATAATGTTTAACAGTTTGCTGAGTGAAAAACACAAACTGTCAGTGATTAACTTTGAGCACAGGTCGTACAAATGGGAGTTTAGTTTAACAATGTGTCATCGTGATATTGCGTAACGTGCAGGAACTCGTTTGCTCTACTACCCTTGTTTACGTGCCAGAGTCTGATCTGCAGCCGCACCTTTCTACTGTCTACACTTGTTTCATGACACAACACCAGACAAGGTATTTCCTTTGTAAGGAAAACTTAAACAACCAAGCGATTTACAAATACAAATCCATTCTGTCTAAGATCATGATATTTAATCTTCTATCGTGTAAGACAGCGATAAAGCACGAAGTACTTACACATGAAAAACAAAGAACATGAAAATATGTTTCATTTTAAGTGGAAGATTTAACTTTTCCTCAATATTTACTAAGATGAACTGACTCATATTTTCTGCTATTTCCTGGGGACAAAATCCTGTAACTACCACAAGGACGTGTAATAAGCTTAAATCATGTGACTTCTCACCTGCCAAGGATGCGAGACTCCCCTGTTTCCACACACAGCTGGGAGCTGAGAGCTTCAAAGCTGGAGTTCTCCAACAGTTTCATTGCTGCCTGAAAAACAAAATATAAAAAGATTGTGTCAGACAAAGATAAAAAAATATAGAAGAAAATAAAGACTTTTAGTTCCACATTTACTCATGTACAAATGTGAGATACTTGTACATGACTTTAGTTATTCATCCTACTCCATTATACTTACCAATCCACTATATTTTAAAGGGAAATATTGTATTTTTATATGTCTGGTTATTAGTCACCTTGCAGGATTTCAGTCGATTAATCTTTCAAAGCTTATTCTTCTCTCATTTAGGAGAAGGCTCTTGTGATAACATAGATGAGTTTTCTAAGTCTTTGATCCTTTGCGCAGAGATTTCAGACTCAGAATCAAGACCTCCTCCTCTTCCTGTTCTTCACGCAGCTAGTTATTATTGTACATATTCCTCCTTTCTCTGCAAAAGCAGCTGTGTGAAACGAATGGTAGGTGTTCCGTACTGAAAACACTAATTTTATTGATGTAGAAATACAAAATTTATAGAGTTTGTTTATAGAGTAAGAAAGGAAAAATTCAAATAAGGATTTGTGATGATCAAAAACAAGTTAATTGGGGAATACCTGAAATACTGTGATGAAATTCATTCACAGCAAAGATATAGAAAATAAAAACTGAGCTGGGTCACTTTTGAATCATGTGTATAGTATTGATGTATTGTTCAATTTTGGTGTTTTATTTTAGTACATATACTTTGGGTTTGTTAACAATCTGACATTTTGTGTCTTTACTTTGATATGAAACATTAAGTCGATTAATCCTTGAATTACCTTGTTAAAAAGGTGATGTTTTAATAATAATAATAATAATTTGATGTAATTATTGTATAGCACTTATCTAAACAAGAGCACTTCTTCAGTTCCCCTCTTTGTACTTTGTCTTATAACAACTACTTGTAATGGTGAACATACAATAACAATAAATTCAGCGAGTAAACAAATGATACAGCTGTCAACATAAGTAGCAGGGTGGTGTAACAGCGCCCCCATGAGGTCATACGTTACATGTCCGCCCCTCCCCCACAACTTAAACCCTCTTCCTGGTTCACTTCGTCCTTTAGAAAACACAGTTTACTCACCGAGAGGTTTTTATTTCCAGCTCAGCGAGAAAACAACACAGGTCAACCCGCACACAGGCGTCTTCTTCCCGGGGACACACAGAGAGAGATTAGCGACCCTCCTGCTTTTCTGTCGGACCAGCTAGCGTTAGCGGCTAAGTTAGCGGTTAGCTTCTCTGGATGTCTTCACTTCACACGGGCAGCGCTTAGTTCGAGCCGGAGCATCTTCCGGGAGCACTCGGTCGAGAGCGGGTTATTCTGGGGCTTTTTAAATTTATACAGAAACTACTCGTCCCGATTAAGTGCGACGACATTAAATCCAGAGACCGTCTGCGTCCGTCGGAGTCTGTCTGCAGCGGCATCCCTCTCCCGGTTCCACAGCGCGGGGGCAATCTGCTGGATCAAGTCGCTCCTTCTCTCAGCGACTCGATCTGAACAAAGTGGCCGCGGACGAGCTCCTGTTCCTGGGGAGAATGTGGAAGTGGGTCACGGTTTCCTCAAAGCGTCGCTAGGACCTTCCTCATCAAAACAACGGGATCGACTGTGCCGTTAGAGCCCTGCCCCCTCTCGTTTATATACGCCCGCTGCCGACCACACCCACTTTGAAATCAACACCGCGCCCTGATTGGTTCGGCGACCTGTCCGTATAAAGAACGAGTCGTGTGATTGGCTGGGGCTTTGTCAAATGTCACGGGACGTCGCTGTATAAACACTGTTGTGGTTTTAGACAATAGATAACAACAATAATATTGTTAAGATATAATAATACGATATTTACTTTTCTGTGATTATAAAGAGAAACATTCACATTGTTTATACATATTAATGTATTGAAGGTCATTTTGTACATATTTCTTTTATATGTATGTATATAGTCTATATTATATTTTCTGCTCATTTATTATTTTACTGTTCTCAAATGGTCCCTGTTAATTGTTTTGGTTGCACTTGGAAAAAGAGATAATAATAATAATACTATCAATACAAAAATAACAATAATACAGATATTTGTTTATCTGTAAACATCTAGAAACATTCACATCGTTTGAACATGTTAATGTGTAAAAGGTCATTTTGTACATGTCTTTACAATCTCTTATAATTCCTTGTGTTTACATGGTATTTTTTTATTATTTTTTTAATTTGCTCATCAAAACAACCGACTCTACTGTATCGTTAAGCCCAGCCCCTTTTCATCATATACGCCCACTCGCGTCCACACCCACTTTGAAATCAACACCGCCTCCTGATTGGTTCTTTGACCTGTTCGTATAAAGAATAAGTCGTGTGATTGGATGAAACTCGCTCAGCCTCTGCGTAGGATGGAGCTTTGTCAAATGTCATGGGACATCTGCAAAAACAAGAAACGGATACTGTGTTTTTTTGGTTGTGTTTGGAATAGAGCTAATAATAAATGATAATATATACAAAGTATTAAAGGCATTTTTTGTAAATGTAAGTTAAGGGTTAGATCATTTTGTACATATATCATTTACACATCTACACAAGTCCAATATTTAAAAATAAAATTTTATTGACAGAAACACAAATTGCATTTAGAAACCTGTTGGTTTGTCATGTCTGTGTGATGTAGTCAGAAACGTGCCCCAGGCCTGTGCACTCATTATCCAGGTACTCCAGGATCACGTTACCCCCATTGTACAGAGGAGTTTCTGGGTGAGCCAGCAGCGAGAGGAGGGTGTCATCCATCCGCAAAGCTTCACCTGTCTGATGGTGACACAACCGCAGCTTCTGCAAACCCAGAGGAGACAGAGAGTCGTTGTTTATATATATTTAGGGTCACTGACATTTATAAAACAACTATAAATAAAACATTAACAATGTTCAGCTATTTTTCTTTTAAATATTATGATAAGTTACCTGTCACTTTAGCTTTGTAAGAGATAGATAAGTGTAATCAAAGGGGGATCAAAGATAAAAGCTAGTTGATATTCCCCAGCAAAACACTACACCTTTTCAAAACTGCTGGAAAGCTTCTCTAAATTAATTTATTGAAATAAAGACCAACCAAAATTTTTAGTTTTTACCAGATTGTAGGTGAGGAAATTGGACAACAGCCAGAGAAATTTTAATTTGACTGATCTTTTGTTAAAGAGCATAGGTTTCACTATGTTAACACACTACTGTTAATAAGGAGAGGTCACTAACAAAACTTTAAAAAAAATTGCAACTTGCTATTCTGAGAAAAACTTATTTTCAAGTACAGAAACATCTTCATGGTTAACCCAACTTCCTTTTAGCAGAGCTCTATCTTGCTGCTGATACATGCAGCAAGAATACAGGCAGGAAAGTGGTCATACTTGAATCTAACACCCACACTTAATGTCTGCAGACAGGGTTGAAAGATACATGGAAATAAATTGTGAACTAACTGTTGATAGTCCTTGCATTTTAAACTTAGTTTAGCTTGTGGAAGTCATGAAGAGGACAATAAAAGAAGAAAGATGGGGAGAGCAGACAATTCCATGTAGCTGCTGTAGTTACAAATGTGTTAATAAAAAGTTTAGTGATTATCAGTAACTCTGCTCCTGCTAGCTGTTACCTTAGCTGTCAGTACATTGTTGTTGTTCTTGAGGCTCGCTAAAGAAGCCGCATAATCCACCACTTTTCCCACACTCCATTTAGAAGAGAAGAACATGGGTTGGCTGGAGTCCTTAGATTCTTTGGGGAGATAAACCTGAAAATAGGTTCTCTCTGTCTGGAAGGCCAAAAAAGGAAAGGATGGAATCATACACAATTCACACATACTAAAAATAATATGCAAGCTTTAATTCTGTCTGAAGCCTTTCTTTTAAACTACATACATAATAGCTAGTACTTTACCTGTGGTAGTCCCTTGTCTCCTGCAGCATGTAGTTTCAGTTTCATTAATGCTACCTTAGCTGCAGTTGCACTGTTCTTTGCTCCTTTACGTCCTTTACTTTTGGATCCATCCTTTGACTCTGAGTAAACATGAGAGAAAGACACAAACACTATCCAATTGTGCTCAGGCTGAGTTATACAAACAAATGTGGATTAGTTAAATCAACAACGATGCCAGCATCAGCACAATACTGACACCATGTGGACAATAAAAGGAACTACACAATAAACTGTGATTACTGATATATTTGTAGTGTCTGTGCAAACTGACCGACAATCTTTTGCACCAGCTCTCTAGTAGCTGCCATTCGAGGTTTTTGGACTTCCAACTTCTCACACTTGTGATCATCTTGATGACGATGGCTGAAAGTCAAGAACAAAATCTTAGAACCTTTCACTTTGAGTTCACGTCATTTGTTTTCCACTCACGTGAACAGAAACAGGCACAGGAACCACGGTTAACATTAATTACGTCATTACATGAAAAGCTTAATGGAAGAGAGAAAAAAAACATTAAACTTACGCCAGACAGAAATGTTTCTCGCACTGTGGACATATTACAGGCAACAACTCTTTTCCTCTGCAGTCTTCAAATGAGCACGGATGACTTGTGCTGCCCCCGGTGGTCTTTGGTTCCTTTTGTTCTTTGTTTTCTGGCTCCTGTAGGGTCAAGGGAAGTAAGTTAAGTATAACAACACAAGAGAAGAGAACTGTGTTTGTTCAAACATAATCAAAGAAGAACATCAAACACTTGTTATCAGTACCTCTGGACATGAGTGGGCCTCTCTGCTTCTGTGCTCGAGGCTGTAAGAGACAGAAGGATGTGTCAGTTTCATTCAAAATTACATGACATACCTGGAATTTGCATTTAAAAAAAGTGGATACTCATTTTTTGGCTGAGCACAATTGATTAGGTACACCTGGCTAAAGTTATTGCAATTCCAATACAACAGACCTGCAGGAAATCCTCCCTTCAGTGAGGTGATAGAGTTAAAAGTGTGAAACAGCTTTACACCGGGATCTGGGGAAATCTTACCAGAAAACACCTCTGCAGGAATCACAGACAAATGGAAGGAAATCTGTAAGAAGGATGGAGAAACAAATTCAACCAGGTTATTCTGATTTCAATAGGGATCATTCAACGACAGTGTTCACAGCTGAAGGGTTTGTGTTGTCTATTAGAACTGTTAACAATAAGTGTGGTTATCATAGCGAACTGCTGAGGGGAAGGATGTTATTCTACTGTGGTCATGTGGCTTCATAACTTGCTCATATTAAATATGAATAAAACAAGAGGTGACAACTCTCAATTCATTCACTGCAGCTGCACTGACGCCAACTACACGTGATCACGTCAAACTAAACTTACACTTACATTCGGTTAAACACGTTAATCAATCAGGAGCTGAACTAAACTAAATGTTGTGATTATAACCTGAACACTAACCAAGCTAGCTGACATGCTAACCATGCTAACAGACGCTCGTTGTCTTGTATTATTGACACATGACGACAAAGTAACATCCTGGTCGAACACACGTGTTTGTTGTAACTGTGGTAAAGTGGACACAGACCGTTCAGACTGCAGGAATCGATCCGACAGTGTTTCCCGATGTCCAATTCAGCCATGAGTCCGTTAGCTTCACCGGTTAGCCGAGAGGCTAAGGATGTCAACACGAACCCTCACCCCTGACGTCATGTCACGTGACTTTTCTCTGTCATTTTAAAAAGTTTCCACGAAGAAAAACTATTTATTTTTTATATCTGTGATAAGATTTACTGACTTTGTTTATTTATTTGTTTTTCTATTCCTTTCATTATTTATCTATTTATTTATATATCTGTAATTTTTCATTTGCTATATAATAAAAGATCCAGTCTATTTAATATAAGATCAAGTCTATTTAATATAAGATCCAGTCTATTTAATATAAGATCAAGTCTATTTAATATAAGATCAAGTCTATTTAATATGAGATCAAGTCTATTTAATATAAGATCAAGTCTATTTAATATAAGATCAAGTCTATTTAATATAAGATCAAGTCTATTTAATATAAGATCAAGTCTAAGATCAGGTCTATATAATCAAACCTTCCTACTAACACATGTAAAGAAGCTCATCCCCTGCTACTCACCCCCATGTACAATTAAGAAATAATACATGAACTCCACACAAAGAGGAATTTCACCAACCACTGCATTCAGCCATTTATTCATTTAGAAATATTTTCTCTTAATACAAACACTGACCCCCCCAATTTCTCAGAATATCAAATTTAAGACAGTGTCAGGTAGATGGAATAAATTAGGACCAGGCAATAATACAAGATCCATAATTATCACAATATAATTATCATCAATGGTAGTTTAACAAAAGTCCACTATAAACTGATTATACTGCTTATGCATTGTACCAACACAGTGAGAAGGTGTAAACAGAACTGATACCTTGATGATTGATTATTATTTATCAAATGTCAACTGAGAAGAAATAATGTCACATTTATCCTGATAATTACTAATATCGCCTGATATGAACATTTTGATCTTGATATAATCTTTAGCCACATTGCTCAGCCCTAGAATAATTAATTGTGCACTGATAAATACTTTATTGTAGAGGTCAAATTAATGAGTTAACCCACAGTTAAAAGCTTCCACTAAATATTAAACCAAAAAGGACAATTTGTTCAAAAATATTTATTGTCTACGTATATTCATTACTCATTGGTCTCCTCTTCTCTTTTTACAGAACAGCCAGAGCAGTTGGTCTCTGTACGCTCGGTTCAGGAAGAAGTACATGACGGGGTCCAGCACACCACTGACACAGGTGAGGGCCGATGTGATCCGATTGGCTATTCCCAGTGACCGGCGGCCTGCTGCTGGGGTCACGATGTAGATCACGCGGCTCACATGATAGGGCACAAACGCAAGAAGGAAGTTGGTCACAATGAGTATGATCATTTTTATCGCCTTGTCTTTCACAGGCCGTTCTTCCTGTTGGGTCACTGTTCTCAGTTTCAGCAGAATCAGTATGTAGGAAACCACTACAGTGGTGAGGGGAATAACAAACGCCACAATGGTTGAAACCAAAGCCTTGCGAGTCGTCTTTTCTAAGTAGAGCTTGTTGCAGGTGCCAGGTGAGTTGGCCCCCTTCCCGATAGAGAAAAGTGTTGGACTCATAGAAACAATAACCAACACCCAAAGAACACCAACGGCTATCCTTGCATATTTAGCATTCCTGACTAACCGCGACTTTAACGGTAAAACCACAGCTAGACATCTGTCCAGGCTGATCAGGCTCATCAGGTAGAGGCTGCTGTACATGTTCAGGTAGAAGAGGAAGCCCGACAGCTCACAGAGGACATGTCCAAAAGGCCAGTGGTTGTCTGACAGGTGGTAAACTATTCTCATGGGTAAAATGAGGATGTAAGACAGGTCGGCGACTGAAAGGTGCATCAGGAAGATCCTCGATGGAGACGTGTTCTCCTGGTGAAAGAAGGCCCACAGTGCCAAAGCGTTCCCGGGCACGGCGACGACGAAAACCAGGATGTAAAAGACAGAAAAGACAATGTTCTCATGGTGGGAGTCACTGCTGTAGAAGACCTCAGAGGTATTCATGGTTGCAGTGGATCAACCTGGTGCAGCACAATAACAGACACAAACAACCAGTTATGGTGATTTACAGCGATGACGGCCTGCACCCACAGTGTGTTCTGACGACTCAACACATTCACCGTGGTATCAAAACAAAAAGGGCAAATGCAAAGTGTGCATGTGACAGAGATGACTTGAGAATCAACCCACATGCAGCATCATGTGTTAATTGGCAAATACAAAAAACAGGAAGTGTCCTTGAAAAGTTTCAGTGTTGATGAATACACAGAAAAAGCTGACTTCATATCAAATGTTACCATTTCCTTTTTTTCAAGATAGTTTAAAAAGTGGAAACATTATTAGAGTTGCCCAACACAAATCGCATGTAAATTCCATTAATAGCATAAACAGCATTTCCTTGAAACAAATATTTAAATGTTTAAAATGCTGATAAATATGTCCCCCTCTTTTATGGCAAATAATATCTTGTAGTTGTGATTCACTTTAACTTACATTGATCATTTTAAATCAATCACCAGCAAACTCCACCATCAGCTGCATGTTGTTAAAACCCCCAAACCCTTTAAATTTAGATTTCAAAGATTTTCAAGTCTCTGTGTAAATGCTATTCATGTTTAACGTAGTTTAAACACTAAAATGGTGAAACATGCTCAAACAGGATTTGTATTTTAAGCGTCACAATTCTTCTTCTTTTGAACAATTACATTTCGGGCATAATAATTCCCCATCGAGGTCAATAATCGTTAATCAGATTCTTACCTGCAATTGCTGAGGCTCAGAACACAGAATTCCACTACACAGTGTATTGCGTGTCAGTGAGAATCAGTTGTCTGACCATAAGAGAGACGGGTGGAAGTGAGAACTGCTCTTTTGCTGTGGAGCTGCAACACTTTCAAGTTTACACAAACACTATGTGACAGATGCAACAAACACTTAAAATAGACTGAATCAAACAGGAAGCCACACAGACCAGGATAAATGATGAAGCTCGGTGTGTTACAAGCATGCAATTCTTTATTTTTGCTACTCCAACACATCTTTACCACATTGCTCTTTTATAGTATGATTTAAAGCTTTACAAAAAGGAGGAGAAAACCAAATATTTACAAAAATCTATCTGTGCAAACATAATTCTTCTTTTACACCACTCTCCTAAAGTTTTTGAAAGGCATGCATACAAATAAACTTTGGTATGTTAACAAAACTACTCATTTTCTTAGTAGAAGCGTCTATGTACACATGGGAGAACTGATTCATTTCTTTGTTTTTAGTACAGTTTACATTTAGACAACAATACATGTTAACTTAACAAACCAAGACCAGCAGGTCAACACTTCAACCAAGAAGAGTTCATGTAAATTCCTCTAAATCTTGTGACTGGGTTAGGCCTGAAGTGAGTCATTGTACGACAACTTTGGCAAAGAGGCACACTAAAATGAAAACTTGTATTACTCATGATCCCAGTTGTGTATGTATATATATCTGTAAAAGAAATTGGCAGAGAAAATAAGAAAATACTCTCAGTTCATAGTGAGATTGACTTTAAAATGTCTGTATACACGAATGTATACGTTCATAAAAGGCATTTACAGGACTGCTGAATGTCTGGCAACACAGGAAAATAGAAGATTAAATATACTATGATTATTCAATCTCTGGTTTGAAAAATAAAACACAATTTTTTTACACCGTACTTTGTGATTGTACATCAACTGTATTTTCCCTATTCATAGCTACAGCAAGAAAAATAGATTTTCAACACCACGAAAGCCTTCCACTTCAACTACAAAGTGGGAAAACTTTTTTTTTTTTAAAGTTTCTTTGTAAAATCTTTTGTGAGAACATCTGGAACACCTTCAGGAGAGAATCAAAATCCAAGTAAGTACAATCCAAGTAACTCAAAAGGGGTTAAAAGTATCGATGTGAGAATACCAGTGTCAAATAAAACAAGAGTCGGGGGGGGGAGTGCATCACTTAATACTTTTACAAAAACTTTTAAAAAATAGAAAAAGAAAACAAACAAACCAAACTATCTAAAATAAAACATGACCACATCTACCTGCTGCGCAGTAAAACCACAGGGGGGCGATAGTGGGGCTAAGTAGTGTCCTTAGCTGATGCGGCTGTTGGGATGCAGGATTTGCCGCTGCTGCCGTTGTGGGACCTGTAGCTGGTGAAGCTGGGGGTGTGTATGGTGCGGATGCTCTTTCCACCCGGGCCCAAAGGTGTGGGCGACAGAGGGGAGGGGGAGGAGGAGGATGAGGAGGAGGAGGAGGAGAATGAAGAGGAGGAGGAGGAGTGCACTCGACCATTCTGGGTCTGCGAGGAGAACGAGAGAGCTTTACCTGTGTGCTGTGAGGGTGCGGGGGGTTTGAGGGATCCGTTAGACAGGGAGGGGATGTGGGAGGAGGGCAGGGTACCAGAACGAGGAGCGTGAGAGGACAGGATGGAGGACTTTGAGGAAGAAGAGGAGGAGGATGAGGAGGAGGAGGAGGAGGAAGGGTTAATGGGATTAGTAGCATCTGAGTTTGGTGCAGACTGGGAACTGCCTTTAGGAGAGCTAGGATAAAAAGCAGGGATTTTAGAGATGGGTATAGTAGGGGAAGTAGTTTTATGATCCCCTCCCACTCTTTTAGCACTTCCGTTAGCCTGCAAACAGAGATGCCAAAACAGATACTGGTTGTCAAAATAGAAATCTGGTCAAAAAACACAAATAAAAAGGCAAGACGATGTTAAATCAAACTACAGGTTATATGCACACAGAAACACTATGACTGCACAAACATGAATATCACAGCTAACAGACACCAACACATTTACAGAAGCTGTTCTCGCTAGGTTACACGAGAGGTGAGACACACTGAACTGAGACATGTTACCAAAGAAAAGAGAACTGCGAAGGTTAGAGGGTGTCCACAGATCGCCGGCGTGTTGTTAGAGGAGGGGTGCGTTAGGTTTAGTGTGTCGGGGGAGGAGTCAGAAGGCAAAGCGGGAGAGAATTAGGGTTAAAGGAGTTTAGTAGAGTGAGAGCAGAGGGGGAAACGTGGGCCGGCGTTCCACGGACAACACGCTGTTGCAAGATGGTGAGTTGTGCTGAGGTCTTGGGGGGGTGAGGACGTACATCACAGTGAGGTTAAGAAGCTACAATGCAGCGATGTTGGGGTTTGAGCAGAGGTGCGTTGTGAGGAGTGGGGGAGCACAGCCGAAAAAAAGTCAGTTAGGGTGTGTGGTTTGTTTTTTGTTGTTTTTTTTACACAGCCATAAGCATCCTGGGGTTTTTCACGACACTGTTAAGGAGCTCAGCTGTGATGGGAACCGGAGATGTGGTGACAGAACTCAGATGATAGGGTTCCACTTCTCTCTTTGACATTTCTTTTTTTTTTTTTTTTGTAAGTCACCAACACAGTGAAAACCATGAGCAGTGTGGACATGCAGAAGCATACAGTACAGTGATGTTATGGGGGTAACAGTCAAGAGTCAAACATGCCTTCTCGTCAGAGCAGACTCGAGAGAAACAGTCGCCTTCCCGGCAACTTTATTCTTTTAATTAAAACACTTGAAATCTCACAGCTTTGGTAGTTTTTTTCCCCTTTTATAATACATGCCTCATGTGTTTCGATCCCTACGTGCTTTGTTTCCTCTAGTCTCTGGTAAGGCCCTACAGTAAAACTACCTGTCGGAACTGCCTCTGGGCGTCCTGCAGTTTTTGCTGTTTTCCTGCTTTGTCAGTAGTACCCGGCGACTGCCTGGACTTCGCAGACAAAGGGACGGGCATCCGACTAGTGGGGGAAGCGACACTGGCGTTCTGCAGGGGGATCCAAACGAAAAAACAAGGAATAAAACAAAAGAAAGAAAAAAACACACCATACAGGAAGCATGAAAAATCAAGGCACTGACAGGTTCAAATAAAACTCATTCAATAGCTCCAACGATCAACACCAGTGAAAGAACATGCACCCCGTGGGACCGTAAACCTCAAAGTCAATACACACAGTACATGCTTGAGAGATCACGTGAGACACCAGAGCTGAATCATCATGAGACTCTTTTATGATGAGTTTGCCACTTGCTGAAAACCTCAGAGTTTTAGCAGTGAGCTGAAAGTGAAAGGTGGGGGGTAACCAGGAACCCAGCAAAAATGCCAAACCCCAATCATGTCGCCATGATTTCACAGAGGGGAGAAAGCCACTGGGGGACATTTCCGACATTTCCCAGCACCTGTGGAGTGGATTAATGATTCTGTGATTTCAGTGGTTAGGGTTGGAGAGAAGGTAGGTTGGAAAATGAATTTAAAAAAAAACCAAACAAGAAGCACCCAAAGCCTCCCGGAGCAAAAGGAGCTAGAGCGAGACCTGTTGCACGGTGCTGGGGGCACTGGGGACAGTGATGGCGGAAGCAGTGGTAGTGGTGGTAGTAGGGATGACTACAGGGCGAGGAAGGAGCTGCGGTTTAGTCTTCGGCTGCAGTGATTTTTTGCTGGGTACCTTAGGGCCTGACGCTCTGGAGGTAGGGAGAGAGGACGACCTCTTTAGCCCCCCTCCATCTGAGCTCTTCATGTTCCCTGCTTGAGCCTCCTCCTGGGGGACGGGCTCCTCGGGGGAGAGTGGGCCCATCTCGCTGATGGTGGTCTCCAGCTGCTTGATGGTCTGCTCCAGGCTGTCCAGGGTCTTGTAGGTGTTCTTCCGGATCTCGTCCGTCCTGCCGTGGGAGTCGGAGCTCTGCCTCCTCAGCTGCGCGGTCGAATCCGTGACATTGGCCGCGTCCGCTAAAGATTTTGAACGTGAAATCTCGAATCTCTTCGCTTCTTTGTGCTGCCTGATGGTACCGTCACCTTCCTCCTCATCTTCGTATACGACCACCTGGAGAGTCTTCTTGCCCGACTTGGTGCCGGAGCGAATCGCTTGGGTCAGCGCCGCCAGCTGCTTCTTGGGGAACTTAAACCTGAACTTCTTCTTACTGTCCTGCTTGGCGTCTTCGTTCGTCTCCATGTTTATTCCACTGTCCGTCAGTTCGGATATCGACGACGAAGACGAGGACGATAAGCTGTTGTGGTCGGCGGTGCCCTGTGAAGATCTGACCTTTTTGTCCTCAGCCGATTTGGTCCCTTCAGCTTTTACCTGCAGCCAACCACCCCTCTCCGTGTCCGACTCCTCGCTCTCCTCATCGATGCGCTCTTGTGCCAGCATCCTCTCCAGTTCCTCCTCAGACTCAAATATGGTGGACAGACGCTTGTAGGCCGAGCGGATGTCCATGGGCTCATCGAAAATGATGATGACGGGCTTCTTGTTGAAGCCATTATCCGGCGGCACGTTGGGATCCCCCGCGGTGTTCCCTCGGTTTTGGGCGCATCCTAGAGTGAATGTCTGAACGCTTCCCTTCTTGGCGTTGACCAGATCCTGGTACTCGCCAGAGGACAGAGGCTGAACCTTGGTGTTGGTGATCATAAATGCTATGTTGTCTGGAGGTGGAGGCGCCTCTTCCCCAGGCAGATCCTGACTAAGACCCGCGCCCTCATCGTAATCCACAAAAGTAGCTTCCGGTGGATCGCTGTTCTCACTCGGAGCCTTTTTCGTTGAGGAAACAGAACTTTTAGGCATCTGTCTAACGGCGCTAATTGTGGTTGTTTCCGTCGCCTCTGGGATTATATTCTTACTGGAAGAAACAGGCTCCTGTATGATTTTACTTTTCTTCTCAGCGTTCATTTTGTTGAGCATTTTGCCCTTCTCCATTTCCACCTTGGTCTTCAAGGATTCCGAGCGTTTCACTTGCTTCTTTGGCAGTTTGAATATGGTCAGTCCCACGGGTTTAGGTGAAATCGGTGGCGGCGTTAAAGGCGGAGGGGATTTGGGTGGTGGAGACTGTGGCGGCTGCTGTTCCTGGCTTGGAGAATTGTCGTTAACATTGACATTTGACACCTGTGTTGACAGCTGCGCGGGCTCTTGGTGCTCGGGGGTCTCCTCCGTTCCTGACAAGGGTGGATGATCTTTGGGAATCTGGCCAGTCACATAGTAAATGACCTGCGATCGGGAAAGGAAAACAGAAAGTCATCATTTCATAAAACTTTCACGTTGTAGAATATTCACAAAAAAATGCATGAAAATATTGTTAGGAATCAAACGTGACACGTACCCCTTGGCTCTGTCGCACAGGGGTGTTCCCGTTTTCATCCGTGTCTGGATCTTTATCCTCTCGACTGGGCTCTGAGCTCTGCTAGGACAGTGTGTGAGGGAATAATATTACTGTGCAACTGGCGCGCCAAGTTGCTGTGGATTAACTGTGACTTGACACACAAGGCTGCGGCCGCATTTACGATGTCAAAGCTGCATTGGGTAATGACCTTGTACAAGTACAACAGCAAATGTAATTACAGTTTGTACTCCTCAGATTTTTCTCCAGTTTAAAACCGTATCACTTTTAAACGAATAAATTCTCTGTATCAAAACGCGCACGGGGCAAATAAACACGTTTAACTTTTTAAGCTGCATTTTTTACAACAAACAAGATGCTCAAGGATTTTGCAAAAACTACTGAACAGATTTCCATGAAACTTTTTGGCTCAAATTCGGACAAAGGGCAGATCTAGAGCAACTTTTGATTACTTTCTTTTACATTGTGAGATATCGTTTATACTTTTTCACCAGTTTCTCTGAGAATAATTCAAGGATCTTGTATTAAAAAATACGGCCTGTTAAGGGGACTGAGCGTGTGGAATTTGGTGCAGCTGGATTGAATGGAAGGGGGCTGATATGCTCTCTATTGCGTGCCATGCTAGTAATCCACAGTATCTACAAGCTCTAATTTGTTAGCTGACACTTACACACGTTTTAAAATCTTTGCCGTGAACTAATCTTGGTTGCACTTGAACATACCTGTCCGCTTCGTCACATAAAAAAAAAACATATTATTAAATGCGTGATTTTCTATGTATAGACTTGAAGGGATGCGCTGGTTACGTAGGTGTGAAGCTGGGAAAACAAACTGAGGTGAAGTTGTGCAAAGACGAAGAGGAACAGAAAAGTGATCCCTCAGAAAAAGTGATTGGAGAGGAGCATGCAAAGTGGCCAGGCTGACCTCTAGTGAACCAAGTCTGCAAAAACACATGTGTCTGCACAGGGAGTTTTCACTCATGTCGTTTCTCTCAATCGTCAAATCATTTCAGAAATACAAAAAAGATGTTTTTGTAATGAAGACATGTCATTGAAGAAAGACAAAAGACGATTTGAATTGCCTGTAGGGATACAGTGCCGAGGTCTTTATTGATTTGGAGAAAAATAGACAAGACACACCATCGTCTGGTCCAGACACACAGAAAAGACACAGCATCTTTTCAGAGGCTTCATTTTATGCAGACTTAATCCTGAAAACCCAAGCTGTGATCCCCGGCAGAATCAAACAGAAGGAAGGGGAAGTGAGGCAGCGAGGAAAGAGGAGTTTTTGGAGGCAGCTGTTACAGGTTTCTCTCGAGCCAAAGCAAGGGTGCGAAAGTCGGAGAAGGGTTAAGACACAGCCATCGATTGTGTGAGACAGTCGGCAGAGACAGGCGGTTAGCAGGGGCGGCTGCACGGCGACTTGTTCTTTACCTTTTTCTCTTTGAGGGGCAACAAGGCCCCCGGTCTTAGCTCTCTGATTTGCGGTTCAATTCGAGTGCCGGGCTCTACCAAATTTTTCACCCCTACATCCTTAACTGTGCACTTCTGGAAAACCTGAAGAGTGAAGAAAAGTGAAGGGGGGGAGTGGGGACAAGGATTTTGGGGGGGAGGAGGAGTTTGAGTGTCTTCACCACGGCCACAATCATAAAAAAAAACAAAAACCCAACCTGGTAAAATTATATTTAAAATCAAACTCTTAAGGCAGCTGTCGGTGAAAATCATTGGGAAATCACCATGGGAAGAAATGTTAGGCAGCCCACTCCCACAATGCAAAATCAAGGACACCTTAATAGAGCCGCTGGTTGAGTGTGTTTGTGTTTGAGTTTGTGTTTGAGTTTGAGTGTTGACGTGCGTCTAACCTGGAGCTCTGCCATGATCTTGTCTCCTTCATCCTCCTCGTCTCTGGAGACAGACGTTATAACCGGGGGAGGGGTAGGAGGCTTTGGCTTGGTCTCTGGTGGGACCTTGGTGGGCTTGGGTTGGGGAGTGGGAGGTGGGACCTCCTCGTCACCGTCCTGCAAGGTAATGACTAATTCGTTACTTTTCTAAATCCCCTTTTCCACTGGTTAAAAAAACCACCGACATCTGGACTTTTGTCTGTGATGGGAATGGATTCGATCAACAAGCAACATGACAAAATAGAAAACTCCTCTACTGGCAACTGGAAAAGCGTTTATCACCTTTTATTATTATAATTAGAGGAGAACGTGCATGTATTGTAAATATTTTACTTCTGTATTTTTCTCTGCATATTCCACATTTCACAAGATGTCCTCTGACCACACTGACCTGAGCTGAGACGGACTCCTTCCTGCTGGTGAAGACCACCTCCCCAGAGCGAGTGGTGGTCATGCCGGAGTTGGAGCCGGGGTAGGTCTTCCTGGGAGGAGGCGGCGGTGGGGACTTGCTGGCCTTCTCGGTGCCTTGCTTGGTGACAGTGTCGATGGGCGCCGGCTTGGTCTTGGAGGGTCTCTCCAGCACCGGCTTGGCTGGTTTCTCCAACGCGGGCTTCGGCAGTTTCTCGGGCCCCTTTTTGACCAGTTTGTCGGAGTCAGGCTCGGACCGGAGCTCGTCTGTCACACACATCAATTAAAGTATATTAAATTACACATGAATTTAGAAATTAAACATGTCCATATTTGTGTCGTCAAGTAAACTTCTTTATATCTGTACCTGTTGGTGACTCTACAAGACTGTGGGTGGCGGCTTGTTCTCCGCTGGCAGCAGGGGGCAGTGCTGTGTTCTCGTCTACCTCCAGGCTGGGGATGCCCTTCATCATGTTGGCCTCGGCCTCCTGCAGGATCTTCTCAAACTCTTTCCCGTTGTAATGACCCAGGTTCTGCCTCCTCTCTTCCCACTCCTTCTCCGCTGCCTATACATTTATAGAGAAGAAGAAAGAAATAGAGAAAAATGAGTGAGGGAATTTTATCCTTCTTTATGTGATGCTAAAAACCATCACAACTTTGCTATGCTGGATAACAATGGCCCTCTCCAGGTGACTACACGTACCTCTATGGACATTGCTCTGCATTTGGTCTTTTCCTTATTGCTCTGCAGCTCCTCTATGACAAGATCCTGGTTGCCATTATTCACAGAGTTCCCGTTTGTCTTCTTCTGACGGTCGGGGCTCGGCGGACCCACGGACGCACCCTTGGGAGATTCCCGGCCTTGGCCTTTGGGACTAGGGACCTGAATGGGGCTGGGGGTGAGCGGGGGACTGGGCTGAGTGATCAGGGCTGCAGACTGCTGGGACTGCTGCATGAGCACCGGGGAGCTCTGGACATGATGGATGACCACCGGGGAGGAGGGCATCACCTCGGATCTGACGGTGGAGTTCTGGGGATCCAGTGTGGGAGAGGTGGAGCTGGGCTGAGCTTCAGCGAGAGGCTCTGACGCTGCAGCTGCAGGGATGTTATCCACTGGGACATTAGCAGAAGGATCCGGACCCTTCTGGGAAACTTCACTGGTGTGTCTGCAGAGAGGAGAGATTACAGAAATCCATTTTACATCCAAAATTCATATTTACGGTTTGTTGATTTCTCATCCAGATTGAAAATTCACCAAACCCTCAAATAAAGTCGACAAATAATGTTGATTAATTCTGACAAAACTCCACAAAAATGGTTCGGTTTTGCGACCAGACATCACTGGGATAGAAGACAAGAGAGTCATTGAGAGAACAGAAGAGAAAAGTGAGAGTGGGTCGGGAGTCTGTGACATATTAAAATGGAAATGAGGTGCTGCAGTGTCCAGCGAATTAATTCACTCATCGGTTCAGTGAAGGCGATGGAAGTAAATCGAGCTGGACACCAGACTCCTCTGTCCACACGAGGCGACCTCTCTGACGGGATGAGGGCCGGCCTGTCGATACAATCAGATCGCACAATCTCCCACAACACAGACCCTGTGAGTGGCTCCGCAGAGAGATTTTTGATTTCATCTTTGAGTCCCTCGCAACCTTTGTGTCTCCTTCTGACATGCACTGAACAATGGACATTTCCCTGATATTTTCCAGAAGGGCTGTATGTGAGAACGCAAAAGCCAGAGTCAGTTGCTCTGGACATTTTCTGGAACCTTTCCTGAAAGCCCCCTGGTGCTTCCTGCATGTTCTACCCAGGCTCCACCCCTCGCCTGAATATTCTGGACATTTTCCTGCTGCCTTGTTTACACGTGAAAAGCAAACATCACATCTGAAATCGGCTTTTGAATTTTTACCTCCTCAGACCGCTGAGTGTGTCCGTCAGGCTCTTGACTCTCTTCAGCATGCTGTCCAGTTTGTGAGGCTCCTCCTTCAAAAACTTGACGGCTTCCACCTCCACTCGGAGCACGGCCCGCATCCTGGTCTGAAGAGCCGGGAACTCTCCTGAGGAAACACACACACAGAGAGACAAATCCTCAGAATAACATTTAGTCACGACATTACAATTCATATTCACCTCATCGACCAGCTCACTAAGCCACCGTGACCCTGCACAACTGTACAATGGGATAAATTACAACCTTTGGAGTGGTTCTCCCAAAAGTGAATTTATTGAAGTAAATTATAACATACCCTGAGACAAGATAAGAGTCCAGCCTGTAAGTCTGAGAAACACCCATCATATTAAACACTGAACTGGCTCAGTGAGCGACACATGTTTTACCTCCTTCTTCGTTCTCGGTTCAACAATTTTTTTCTGTCTTTGTATATATTTGACATTTCATAATATTCTGTATATTAATGGAAATATCCCCCAAAAATATTGGTTTGAACCATAAACGGAAGAGACATATAGGAGTATGGGTTATAAATTCTGCCTCCTCCATGTTAGTGGATGGGAAATGAACCAAATAATGCTTTTAAACGTCAGGATTGACAGCTTGTCAGCAGTCGTCTTACCTTTGAGTCCTGCCAGAGATTCTCCCACCTTCCTCAGAGTCACTGCTCCCTCCTCCACGTCCTTCAGGGTCACGACCCGGTGTGTCGCTCCTGGGTCCTTCTGCAGAGAGCCCACATACTGCTCCAGGTCACTAGAGAAAAAGAAATAAAACGCACAACGATAAGTACAAAAAATTCAAACCTTGAGAGGAGTCACGTCTCTTAAATAAGTAGGTTCGAACCCAAAATATTGTATTTAGAGCAAATGGACATAATATCTGATTAATGAAATCAATAATCAAGAATATCCATGCAAAACATATATTTAATGTAATTTAATTCCACTTGAGGCACCGCTTTGTTCGTGATATACTGACATTTTTGTACTGGAACACTTTTTTATGTGGGGAAACGGACACAGAGAGGGAGAACTTTACATAAATCTTTGCATTTTATATACTCTTTACAAACACCAGGGGGCAGGGTACAACCATCCATCCTAAAGATCATGCACTGCTACTGATCGGGCAAAGGTGAAAACAAATTTGTGAATATGGACGGTGAAAAAACGATATGTAAAATATGCACAAGGATTAACATTAAACTTTTCCACTGCGCTCTGCACTTCCCTGTCTGAATCAGATTGCTACGACGAGATTGGATTGGATCTCTTCCCGAAACCACAAATGTTTACACGCCGAATGAAAGCTCATTTGTGACAGAGCACTTCCTCACGGAGAAAGCACATCACGCTTGCCTCACAGAGAAAACCCTGGCTACTCTGAGGGGAAATGTGCAGGAACGATAACATTGTGTGCAGTGTGGGATTGCAGGAGAGCGACTAAAATGGTGTTTCATTGTGGCCAAGTACCCTCGAGAAACACCCTTTTTATAGACGTCCCCTGAAGGGAGTGGGGAAGGCAAGAGGGAGACCGTGTGTTAAATGTCCTGCGATGTCAAGGCCTGTTGGTTAAAACAACGATGATGGGAAATTCCAGCTGAGGACAAAGGAAACAGATTTTCCTTTGGTATCAAACCTCCCAAACGCAAACACACAACAGAACATCTCCATATTGTATATTTACAGACACTCTAACAAGGTATTCAAGCTTTTGTTTGAAGAACCATCCTGTGCTTTCGTATTCTTTTTAATGTCCTGTTAATTACTGAGAACTCCATTAACAGTAGAGTCTGCAATTACAGGATTATAATGAGTCTAATTAAGCAAGCCTGGTCATGCCCTCCACAACATTTCCTGGGAATCCATTTAGTTGTTTTTGCATAATCATGCTAACTAACAAACAGACGCAGATTTAAACGTAAACTTACGCGGAGGAACGTAAAATAAACCGCTTGCCCTGCTCGAATTTTCGGGGGCATTTTGCTTTTATTGATAGGACAGCGTAAGTGTGAAATGGGGAGAGAGAGAGGGGAAGACGTGCAGCCAGTAGGGGCTGGGTCGGAATCGAACCTGTGTGGCTCAAACCTCTGTATTTGTAATTTTATTTAAAGTTAAGGCAAACTGGGGCAACCACTAGCTCCCCTGGTGGAGCGGGAGCCCCAGCTTGCCCTCACTTTACACAGAATCACTTTTTTTTGTGTGATTTGCATGTGTTATATTGTTAATTGTTGGATAAAAACTGAGCTTAGTTTAATTAGGAAAAGTAAAAAGAGCTCTGAATGTGTCTCCTGTGAACACGTGTGATTGGATCTCACTTCCTGCTCCACATGCAAATAATCACGTACATCATTTGTGTTTGTGGTGACTAAATTGTGTTGTTAGCCAATCTGAGTTTACAGATGTGTCCCAATGTCACTGTGTGTGCGTGTGTATTTTCCCAACTCCCATCAGTAGATGATCAGTAACTAAAAGCCTAATTCACATAATTCCACCTGTTCATCTCCCAGTCTGCGATCACTGTGTTTACTGGAGCATGCGCTTCGTCGTGCCGAGCTGCAGCGAGACAACACTGTTCGACCTGGCGTGTAAACATCCAAATAAGATGAACGCTCCCTGTTGGCAAGACGCTGCAAGTGAATTAAAATAAGAGCAGGGTTGTGAGTCTAGTCCATTGTTGTAGACTGCAGCCACTGCTCTGCCTGTAGGAACCTGTGGGCTGTAATTTGAGGGCGTTGGCGTGTCAACGAGTTTAGGGCTGAATAGCTCAGGTGAGCTGATAAAAATGAAGCCTTTTGGGGATTTCCTATAAATAGAGGCACCTTGACAGGAGCTGCTTGGGTGTGTGTGTGTATGTAATCAGCTCTAATTCTTGTCCAGGACTCTCACGAAAGGAGTTTAAACCAGCAACAATAAACTTTCAGTAGCGAATACTAACAACCGCATCTGTCCATTGTCGCCTGTATAGAACACGAAGCCTGCTATGGAAGCAAAGCAGTAAACATTGAAGAGACTTACCCAAGTTGAGTGAGGACACACTCCTCCAGTCCCAGGTACTTGTGCCTGTCCTCCTCCACCAACGATCTCTGCCTCTGGACCGGGTCCTCCAGACGCCGCATGGCCTCGACCAGTTTAACACTGATTTCCTGCTCGGCGCGCTTCAGCTGAATCCGCAGCGCCTCCTGGTTCTGGAGCTGGAGGAGGAAACGCACAGTGGAATAAGATACTGCAGCGCCTGCGCTCGCAAACCAACGTGCGTAGCTTTGAAAATGTCATTCAGAAGATGCACGGTCCCTCACATGCATGCACACAGGTGGATGCCTGAACAGGACTCACCACCTTTTAAAATTAATTAAAAAGGAGAAAGAGATCTTGCCTGCAGCTGCCTCATCTGATGAAGCTGCACCCTGAGGTCAGAGACGTTCTTCCTGAACTGCAGGAGGTTGACTTTGAGAGGAACCGAGGGCTTGTCTGACGGAGCTGCGTGGATTTTAGGAGCCAAGACAGGGGAACCACCTGGACCACAGGGGAAAGAAAACAATATGACCCAAGTAAAAAGTGTAAATTAACTTATATGTACATGTTGAAACTTTAAGGACCCTTTGGAGACTTGTCCATAATACATCTGATTTGCACTCAAGTAGAAATTACACTGAAAACGATTGTAGCATCAAAACCCAAACCCTCACTCCATCATCCTCTGACTTTACTTTGCAAATCAGATCCAATAAACTTTACTATAGATAACTATAAATAAGAGGAGAACAAATACAACCAAATACATTAAACGTATACTTCTCAGTCAGGCTCTACTCCAGATGCTTGTGTAAGGTTGAACGTGTCTGAATACACGTTTCCCTGCCGACCCACTGGTCTCACTTAATGCTCCTGATGTGTAATAACGACGACTGTCCGAACTCTCTGTGGCGTCATCTTCCCTGCACAATAAGTGCAGATATACGGAGTCTCATATTGGCTGCACCCCTGAAACGTCTGTCAACGGATTTCTGCATCTCAGTCGTCACTGGAGACGGAGACGAGGTTGAAACCATGGAAACTGAGGGGAGTAATATTTGAGGTTTGGGCGAGGGTCCCTAAATGGCCAACAACAATCGTAATTTAATTTGGTCTAGATTCAGAGACTCCAATATGAGTTTTGACTTTAATGACACTTAGGATGAGCATCTGGGTTTATTTGATATCAGTTAATAAATCGATCCAATCCATACTTCCCCATTTGGTCACTTAGCCCTGAGAGCAAACTTTAATGGTTTTCATGGGAACTATTTTATGGTCTGACCACATGTACTAGTGTTAAATTTTTAAAATGTCTTTTTTTTTTTCAGCCTTGAGCACAACAAATGAAATTTCATTCAGCGTCATTGTGTTGGGTTTGAGGCATAAATCTCAAACATGGATATCTGAAAAACATTATGAACATGAAAAATAAAACCAAAACTACACGGCCGGATACCACCAGATGCAAGTCACATAATATTTTAGGAGCAAAATATATAAATAGATATAATGCTCATGCATTGTCTAATCAGAAACACTAGATCCTTTAGAGAAAGTTGTGTCTTTGCTCATGAGTCACACAACTGGTCAGGGGAAGTTCAGAGTCACTCGGGCAGTGACAGAACAAACCTTTGTCTGCGTAATCCTAAAACTCCATTCATTCTGTCGACCTTACAAACAGACTGACAGCTACCTGGACCTGAAGTACAGGTTATTGTGTCAACTCCTGGTTGTGTTTCTGAGCCTTGGGGACACCGGGTCCATCAAAAGAAGAACAGAACGCTGCGTGGTGACACTGAGGAGGCACCGAAAGGCGAAAACACGAGGTTGATCAAAGAACAAGTTTTCTGATGTTCTGAGGATTTGCTCAAGCACAACATGTAATCTGTCATGAGATTAACTCAGAGACTGTTGTGTTGTGTCTGCCGCTCGGGAGGTAGCAGATCTTTTTTTTAATCGAACCCGGATCAGCCTGCAGAGCGGAGGCTGAATCGCTGAATCATCTCGGCAGGCTGCATAAGTAACAGCTTCTTGTTTTAAGAAGTGCTTTGAGGGGTTTGCTCAGCTGGCTCTTGTCTCTTAACTCCTATTAAACTGGATGTATGAGGCGAGGGGGGGGGGGTTGTGAAGAAATATGAACTGATGACAAGCAAAGAAGCCCGACTTTGTTTTCCCTCCCTCCAACAGTGCTCATTGCAGCCTGTTGACAGACACTGATGCGTGGGCTTGTCTGCACAAGACATTCTGGTGCTTAAGCTCTTGTGCGAGTCCCACTCACCTGAGCTGTGTGCACTGTGGGCTGGAGATGATGTCTTCGGTGGTCTCTCGCTGCAGCCAGAGGGAAAAAAATCATTAGAGCAGGATTTTGAGAGTGACAAAAAACAAAAACTGTATTTTTGGTCACTTTATATTCAGAGGTTAGTGTCGGTGAGAGCAAACAACGTTACAACCAAGTGTGATGGTGAAAGAGTGACGAACCAGAGAGGTTAAAATGATGTTAATGATGTTAACGGGGCCTCAACCGTGTGTGCAACGCGCCACAGACACATTCAGAAGCTTCAGATTAGCTGCAAACATTAACACCAGGTCTCCGCGGGGAGGATCGAAATGCAGAGGGGTTGAAATGCAGCGAGGTAAACCAGGGTACATCGTGGCCATTTATCAAGAGGGCGAATGAGTTCAGTATCAGATCCACAGTCAAACCCACTTCACTTGATGCTACTTCAACCTGAGTGTGTGATATGGCCATTACAGAGGGGATACTTTATCTCTCCTACTCTGGCTGGGTAGCCAGGCGTCTCATTTTAAAACTCCCCTGATGCCTCGCTCTGTCCTATACTGTGGTTGCTTACCTTGGAGGCTCCTTGTTGCCACTAGTGTTTGGCCCCTTTAAAAGTGCATGCTGAACAAGACCAGTCAAGCTGGCAATCTGTTGCTCCATAGCCTTCATTCGCTGTCTGCAGAAACATCAGAAAATTCTACTTTCAACACTGAGGCCTACTGGATATCACAGCTTCGCCCAGAATCAAACTGGGAACGACTGCAACAAAACAATCAATAGTTTTTAATGACCTCACAATAAATCCTTATCTTTGCGGTGATTTCATGGGTTGATTCCACAGCAGATTTGATTGATCAGCAATTATACGAATGAATAGTTTCTAAATCACATCTGAGCGGCAGAACTCAAACAAAGGAAACCTTACACTGAGACTCCCTGGTTAAACTAGAGGTTGGAAAATAAATAAACGTTGTGATTCTTGACGATAAAGGAGATAAATAAAACATGTGTGCGTCTGTTATTCTAGTTATTCTATTTATCCACACATGCTTTTCCTTTGCCATCACTGTAAAGCACGCTGGCTCAACCCCTGTTGTATTTAACGTGCTGCACAAATAAAAGTGACTTGACTTGACCTGACCGGGCCTCATGTGAACGCAGCGATGCCGAACCGCAGCGTCGTGCAGCATATTTCACATGAATAAATTCTGTGACAGCGAGCGAGCCCCGCAGGTTTATTTTTGAAAGCACTTTCTCGTCCAAATTCCTTTCGCTTTTTTTCGTCACATTCCCAAGAAAATGTCTGTCGGTTGTTTCGGGGGCTGCCCAGGTGGTCCACTTCTGATCTGTCTGACTGATCGGGGCCATTTCAAATACTTTTTCAACCTGGTCAATATTTTCTTTGGTTTTCTGAAGTATGCATATAAACCCTTCTTCTCTCTCCCTCTCTCTATGTTTATGTGCTCTCAGTCAGAGAAGACAAACCTCATCCAGGTACTGAGAGGAATTCTGGATTATCCAAACTGAATGGAGTCGACAGAAGGATTGTTTTGAGTGCAATAATCGCAGAGTAACAGAATAATATACTGTGGGTTAATGGGGTTTTCAGATACGATCCTGTTTCACTATTTGGGTTTATTCGCTCTATAATAATTAACACTATGAGCCTTTAGGGTTTAAAGTGAGACAGGGAAAACAAGGGTCAGATATCTGATCTGGTTGTATACACAAACCAACTGTCGGCTGTACGTGTGAGAGGCTGTGTTCTCGTCTTCAGTCATGAATGATGTAAAGGAGCCAGAGTCAGGGATTGGAAATCAGCCGCTCGTTGTTAGGGTGAAACTGGGATGCAGAGTTAGTCCATGCTCCCATGCAACGTCTTAATCCTAATCTGAACAATCCAACCAGTCAATAATCTATACCATGCCCAGTCCCCTGAGGCTTACCGTGTCTGATGTTCACCAACAGGTGGAATGGGCCCCTGGAGGTGACCCGGGAGGTCCGCAACCACAGGTGAGGCCATGTTGTTCCGCGGCTTGGTCCCTGCTACTTCCTCCTTCCTGAAGGAATGGCGCACCGGTGAGCTCCGATCGATGGGAACCCCATGAGGAGGAACCCCGTGAGGAGGAACCCCATGAGGAGGAACCCCATGAGGAGGAACCCCATGAGGAGGAACCCCGTGAGGAGGAACCCCGTGAGGAGGAACCCCGTGAGGAGGAATACCATGAGGAGGAATACCATGAGGCGGCCCGCCGTGGATGTCAATCATCCGTACCTCAGCCATTCGGTGAGGCGATGGAGGAGGGGTCTTGGAGCCCAATGTAGGCAGCTGGCTGTTTCTGGACTTCTGCCTGTACAGAGAGGGGTGATCCATAGAGTCTGTGGGGCTGGGTCCGCTGTAAGAGCTCGTGGAGCGAATGGAGGCACGGTGGAATCCCCCCATTCCATGATCTGGACTGTCCATCCCAGGGTTGGGCTGCGGTCCGTGGGAAGAAGCCATGCTCAGTCGTCCCTCCTGGAGCAGGTACGGATCTGCATACAACCCCTCATTTCCCCTGGATAGACTGTGGCTCTTCCCCCCCATGTCCTCATCAGGCTTGACGTCCCGTCTCTCCAGGATAGCGCTGGGACAGGGCGAGATGGAGCGCACCGTTTGGTTGGCACTAGACAGTCGCTCCCTCGGGATAGTGGCGCTGCCGGGTAGGGAGCCCGGCCGAGGGCCAAACGGGATTCTGGAGGGGGATGAGGGCATGGAGTGGGGACTCTGGGGGAGCACTCCCTGCAATGGATGGTGTGCTGGGGGACCCATGGGGGGTTGTCTCAGAGGGTGCTGTCCATCACCGTGCATCTACAAAAGCACAAAAGGATATAAACATCATTGCACATTCCCAGAAACAAAACCTGTAATTATTACTACTTCAAATGCAGCATAAAAATCCCTCACTTTAAGGATTAGTCAGTGAAGCAGAGAGCCTGAGCTGCTGTTTATTTTGTATATATCTTGTATTTCTGGACTTCAGTCGCCCTTGAAACCAAAGCATCCATCTCACTCCGTTTACACTGTTACTTTTCAAAGAAAACACACTGTCAGCGTTTCCCTCCAGAAGCAGAAAATGGTTACTTGCACGGCCACTATCTCCGGGTGCACAGCATTTCACTCACAGTCCTGGGTATCATACCTCCGGGCTTCTATCAAACTGTATCACATTGCACGAGCACCAGATTCTTTCTTTGCCTTGGAAAGTCTGCAGCTCTTATCGAGTTGAAGTTATTTATTTTCTCATCTTCACACAGGATCACTTGGCCTTTTAAAAAAAAAAAAAAAAACGACTTTTCATGTGCACCTCCCGGGTCTCAAAGGTAGGTGGTTAATTTGAAAAAGGATCTGTCCGGCACAGTCTTAATTAAACAGTCGGCTAATCTGGGTCACTGCTCTTCAGCCCCCCCCCCCCCCCCCCCCCCCCCACAAAGGACCCTTCAAGGCTTAAACGTACAATAACCCTGACCTCATTTAACCAGAGAGGTTTCCCAGGTCAGAAGAAACACGAGCGCTCGGGCTGTAGATGGTAAAACTACAACAAAGGATGTGAACAGTTAACAGCTACAAAGAAGAGGTGACGGTGAAGGAAGTGAGGTTAATGTGGTCAGACTGACTCATGAAAGTTGTGTTATTGTTATATTCTGTAGGACTGTTTTGACATTTAATCTACTGCTCACTATCACTTGTGGGCACAGTGGCTGCTCAGTTACCAGAATATCACAGCTCTAAAAGTTTATCTATCAACTGTGGAATCATACAAGCAACACTAGACATGTTATATTCACACTACACAATATTATCTGTACGACACATGCTCTGGGTTTGAGTGTATACGAGTAGTGGGACGTAATGTCGACGTGAATCATAATCAGACAGTTTGAATATTAATATTAATGGAATTTTCTATGTAAACGCAAACAATAACAACTACACCAGGACCCACGGACAAGCACGACAACAATATAAAGTAAATATAAAGTAAATATGTACCTGAGCTAACATATATAACAACCGACGTAAAGTGTGCGACCTGTGGTAACGTGATGCGTTGGATACCATGACACCGCGAGGAGTGCTGCGTTCAAGGCCGAATCTAATCCGTCTTCCTTCCTGTCTCACCCTCTGCTCCTGCCAAACAAACCAACTATTGTTCCTTCGAGCTGTGACTCATCAGTCACACCTACAGAAGAAAGACGAGTAGAAACTCCACGCAAAGTTGTTTCAGGAAGTTCTGATGCCGTTTTTGGACACTGTGATTTTCCTGTGCCGTCTTTATATGATTCTCCCCCCCCCCCGGTGCTGACACAGATTAACACAATGAAGACAACAATGAAGTGGGTGTGACACTTTTGTGGGCGTGTAAATGAGTAGATGTGTGTGTGTGTGTGTGTGTGTGTGTTTGAAAAACAACAACTGCTCAGATTGTACAGTAACAAAGGGCTCAGCCTTGGCTGTGATAACAAAGGAGAAAAAGTAAAAACTTGCCGGCAATAGGAGAACACACAGCCCATAAATCTGGCAGCAACAAGTCTGACCAAGCAGCAAAAATGTAATAGGAAATCTGAGCAGCACACAGCACCATTAAACCCTAATGACTTTCACTATCCAAAGAGAAAGGTTTCACTGCACAGGGGTAGACGATGTTTCCAAAAAGTCATATCACCATTTTTTTTTATCTCCACAATCATTCTTCCCAGAAGTATGTCATGCATGAAAGAGACCCTATGATAGTCACGTGATACAAGTTTGGCCAATAGAGCTGATTTGCTGAATCCAATTTAATCATCTAATTATTCTCCTGGTTTGTAAACGTAGATGTTATCAGAGGAGACCATGTGTAAATGTCACTGAATGTCACAATCTCTAGGATTTGCTTGAAAAGAAGATGGTGGACGTCTTAAAGGTCGATTCTCCAAAGCACTAAATAACATCTCTGAATGCTTGGTCGATTCCAGCCCCAGCCTCATAAGAAACCCTTTGTTCCACATCGCTGGTCGATCCCAAACAGATGTTTCACCTTTAAAACACCAGCCATTCCTAAAATATCCCTAAAACACACAGATTTAGTCTGTACAGCGTTCACAAATCAGTGCTTTGAGACAAAGCAGGGGAGTAAGGGCTTGAAAAATAAACACACGAGCGACCGTGTCAGGGAATCAAGAGGCCGCGTTGAGCACATTTGGTTTGAATTTGACTGGTGGGCTTTTTAAAGACCTCGCTCTCTTGTTTCCAGCAGCTCGTAAGTTTTCCGTAATGAGAGGCAGCGTGTCTGGGAGGAGGAGCAGAAAAACGTTACAGATGAGGAGAAGCTTTCTAAACTGATTTAAGATAAGGGCAAAAAAAGCGTCAGATGCAGCCAAGCTAAACAGATAAAGAGAAGCTGTGGTGCCAACATTCAAAGAGCTGGATGCCGGGCTGCTGTGAACCTGTGATGTGATGAAGAGGAGGATTGACGAAGACGTTTAACTTTTTCATCTTGGGATAAAAACAAAAATTTGATCGATTGCCCAAACGGAGAACAGATCAGAGGTCCGTCAATAACTGAACCTCTGTTTACTAAATATCTCCTGCAGGTATGTGTACAAAACATCACGTCACACAGTCACTATTGACTATGAATACAGAGAACTGCTTTGGGCTCAATCCCTTATATAAGTACCTATTAATATTTCAAAAATATTTATGCCGTTTTCATCAAATGACACAACAAAAGATGCTTTACAAAAACACTTTATTCTGACAGTCTGAAGCTCGTTCTCCTTATCGAGTTACGTCTCAGTGACGGTGTGTATGTGTCCACCTGATGTCTGTTACTCACGGTGGTTTTCATAACCACAGACGGCTCTATTTGACCAGAAAGCTTTAATCAATAACAGAGCTTAGAATCTGATCTGAGGCCCTGGCATTCCTGCAAGACAAGAGGGACACTCAGCAGATCTGAAGTACACCCGGATAACCTCACCCCCGCACCCCCTCAGCCCCAGGTTGTTTGAACAGGTGTACAGCTCATTACTTTGTGATGTCTGCCCTTTTGCTCCGAGAGCCAGGGTTTCTATTTTATTATTAAGTGAGGTCGCCAAGGAGGGAAATACAGAAATAGACCAAAAAAAGGTTAAAGAAACACAACTATATCCAGTCCGAGGAAAGATCTACAAATGCCAAACATAGAGAAGCTGCTCACAACAAGAGTCTGCTGTGTCTGTGTGTTTGTCAGGAAAGTGTCTACAGCCACAAACAAGTTCAATTATCTCTGTTTAATACAGACTGAAATGAAGTTTAAGACCAAACTTGCGGTGGAAACACACACGAAAAAGTGAAAATATACTTCTTCCAAGTAAACAACACATTTATGACTCATCTCGATCCCCATTGTCCCGAGCTTGAGAGACTTTCAACAGAGCAAACCACCATGAGTACTTGTTATTGTCAGGCCACTTATGGTTAAACTTGCAGTTTCATAAACTAGCAAAACCAGGTTGGCTAGAAATGCATAAATTTAACTAAAAACAGACAAACGTTAAAGCACATACTGAAGTCTTCTTTTTCCATCTGGTAGTTAAGATACATTTTCACGGACCCATTCAATTTGAACTCAAGACAAACTTTTGAAGTTTTAAGACTGTTTATGAACCCACAGCCACTTAATAATCGGACTCTCTCTGTCCTGTCATTGACTAACCCCGGCCTCCACACCCCACAGCCACGTCCCACCCTCGCAAGTGTGTCAACGGCTGCTGGGTTAAACAGTGACAGAACTAATGACAAGAACCGTCTTCAGTGTTTTTCTACTTCAAGCCTGGATTCCACCATTGTTTGCACAAGAGGCCTTTAAAAAGAAGTCGCCTTTGAATTTCCTCCAGTTCATTGAGTGCAAGTTCAATTTCTCAAATCTGCATTTAGACCAAGTGCCAGAGTCATTAAATAGCGATACTGTAAAAAGTTTGCAACCTCTCCTGCCCTTAGATAGTTTAGTAGCAATTTGTTTTTGGCTTCATCAGATCCGTCTTTTTAGCATCTTTTTAATCAACTGTCTTTAGGTCCCATCAGATCTGTCACCAGCAGAAAACCAGTGTCTCTGCAGCACTTCACCATCTGAACCCAGACTCCGTAAACCACAGACGGCTCATCATCCCTTTCAGTTTTATCAACTCCACTTCATACTTGTATATGACATGTACAGTCTGTGGTGATGGGAGATTATAGCTGAAGGTTAATGTCATTTCTTCGCTTTTTTTTTTGCATTTAACAACAGCACTGCGCCGCCGCCTGGAAATCAGCAGCAGGCGGAGAGGAGCAGCGGGTTAGATAAAGGGTCGCGTGGATTAGCGACGCGGATTTGAGGAGGAACGTTCGAGGAAAGGGCTTTTTTTAGGTGGGGGGGGCTTTTGTTTCGTTACATCAGCAGGAAACAAACACGGACCGGAATGAGAACAAAGAGATTAGAGCTCATATTAGGGGAAGAATGAACAAGAGAAATAGTCGGGAGAATTGTCCCTTAAGCGAGCTGCAGCAGAGCATACAGGCGAGGCCGAATCACCGGCCCCTGGGAGAACAATATGAGACCCCCCTCTAAACAGATTAACAAGAGGCAGGGGGACATTCCTTCCCTTAACTGCAAACAGGATGTGAGGACAAGAAGAATTGGAGGCTGGGGTAACTACTTGTATCTGCAACAGGTCCCTGCAGCTGCTGCTGTTAACAAGATAATCATTGTCACTGCCGTGTTAGCGGCTGTTACAGTTCAGTACTCACCCTGGCATCGCCGTTGGCAGGTCTCGGCCCGTGGCTGAACGCCTGTGCCGGGTCTTTGTGGTAGACCTTCAGGCAGGAGTGGTCCGTGATGTTCCTGTAAGGAGAAGACGTGTGCCGTGGTAAGAATAAAGCCCAGGTATCGCCGTCAGAGAACGGGCGGCCCTGCCTCAGCCCTGATCTCCTCAGCAGCCCTGCCAGGGGCACGTACCCCGACAGAGGCTCAGTCAGTCCTCTGTTACGTGACATCTCCTCTTAATTCACAACCTACATAAACACGTGTCGCAGCTACATAAACTGAGATCCTGTCTTTCTTTCGCAGCTCCCTGTTCTCTCAATGCAGTGTTGCACCCTGGACACCTGCACTAGCCTCGAGGAATCACGAGACAATTTTTTACAGCCCTGATAAAGTATTAGTCACAGAGTACACATTGCGCTAGAGCAGGAACTCTGGAGGCAAAGGGGCAAAGTCTTGAGTTGTATTAATGACTTGTTTTTTTTTTTTCTAAAAAGAAACTCCAACAAATGGCTGTATGCGGTGTCTGCGAGTAGAGTCTGCTCACACTGATAAGACACGCAGGTGAATACCAAACCAGGGAGGTACAAGAAAGAAGAAAAGCAAAGAGCTAGTGTGTGTGTGTGAGGGGGGGTGGGTGCTCGTAAAGGATGCACACAACACACTGCACAATATTTGTAAACTACACTTTGTGCCTCAATATGACAAAGCTCAAACTTTCCAGAGTCAAACTTCCACCAGAGGAGAGAGGACAACAGGCAGCAAAGTCTCTCAAGAGCGCTCTTCAGTTTGCTCGGATATGTCAGAGACATTTTGCTGCAGGGCTTCCTCTCCATATAACTTTCTTTCCTATTAAGTTTTAACACTGAGGGGAAAAAAAGAAGTGAGACGCTTTCCTGGCCAGTGACACTTCCTGTGCAGGGGGGGGAGTTTAGACAGGAAGTGCTCAGGGAGGGGAAACGGAGGAAGAGTTAAACTATGGAGCTTGGATGTCCTGAACTTAGAAAACACAACACATGTCTCTTAAATGTATCTATATCTCTATATTTATCCCACACAAACACATGAGTTTACCTGACATCGCTGAGCTCGTAGTACATGTTCCTCATGTCGTCTTTGACGTAGACCGCGACGCTGGGCGACTCCAGCATCTTCATGTTGAGCTGCTGCGGGAAGGCACTGACGAACAGAGCTCGGACTGTGTCGATGCTGGTGACCTCGTTGGGCATGCGGAACTGTTTGGTCTCGTCTCCGTACTGCAGGTACAGCACACCTACAGACAGAGGGCCGGGGAACAGGATCATTAGCAAGATGTAAACGCCTTTTAATTAATAGGAAAATCTTTCCCATGACTCAGACACAATAGACAGGCATGGTTTTTTTTTTTAGAGGTGACACACTGTTTTGTTTCTCTCTTCTGTTTTTGTAAGCTCATTGTTTTTTCAGACACTAAAGAAGTTTGGCGTTAATCAGGTGATGCAAACACACGACTTCACGCAGCTACTTACCAGTAAACACCTTCCATTTATAAACCAGAGCAGGACTTTTTACTCTTCAGCTGCTGCACAAAGTTAGAGTGGTTTTCTAAGAAGCTGATCAGAAGAAATTGGCCAAAATCTGATTCTGGACCTTTTTCAATCCATTTTTGATCTCGTAGGATTAATGTGAGAGCAGAAAACAATGTCAAAACAGAGCGGATCAAACAAAAGGGCTGGATTATAGTAGACTGGGTAAACCTCATAAACAACTTCCAACAATATTTAGTGAGTTTAAGCCAAATCCTGCCTGCCTTCCAAAGATGGTATAAATCTTTATGGCCGTTTTAACAGTCTTATACATGGGTAGGATTTGTTTTCCGGTGCTGCTGATGGTCAACTTGACGGTGAGAGACGGTCAGTGTGTTTGTGTTGGAGAGAGAGAGAGAGTGTGGCAAAGAGAGCTGTTCTTTTCGATGCCATTTGGTTTCAAGTTTTATAAATAAACTGCGGATCCTGCGATAAAGTTACCAGCATCAACTGAAGGAAGCTCAGCGTCGCACAGAAATTCTGTAACTGAACACGCAGCACTCTTTCTTATAGAGGAGGGGGGAGGGACAAGGGCAGGATTAGCAGGTTATAAGGGGGTTATTTGGGTCATTTTGGTTTAAAGGGGACAGCATCCCCCCCCCCCCCCCCCCCCCCCCCATCCCCCAACAAATCACCTACTGGATCTCAGGGAAAATCTGCCTTTTCTGTGCAAACACACCGAGCTCACGTTACAACACGGCTGCACGATTGCATCAATGTTTGCATTTTCTCGCTGGAATTACACAATCAAATCCGAGCAGTCGACAAAGCACATTCACCCTCTTCAGATTCTGTGAATGTGAACGGCTGAAGTCACCATTAGTGGGTTAGAAAATCTTTCTTTAGACTTTTGAATTGGGCTCCAGAACGAATGTTTACCCTCAATTGTGTCAGAAACAAAACATTCAACAGGACGAACAAGTTTCTGCGGCATGTGGTTTCCATTTGCATACTTGCAAAAAACAGAAGGTTCGGTGCTAAGTTCACCACCTAAGTCTTTGTTTGTATTTTTTTTGTCAGCAGCGTGTGTTCAATTCCAGGGAAAAAAACACAAAGGATTTGATACTTTAAAAAAGTACGCCGGAGAAGCAAAGGGAGGCAGAAGCAGGGCTGCGTGCTCGGGGTGGAACAGAACAAGTTGTGCATCAAAAAGACCAAAGGCTGAACCTCTGAACCCTGGGTGTGGCTTCTGTACTGTGCTTTAGAAAAACAGATGTCTCTCCCACAAATGCATGGACACGCCCACACTGCACTTGTATAAACAATGCCAGGGAAATGAGTGAAAAACAAAACTCTTTTTTCTATTTCTAATCGCTGACTCATCTCTTTCAGACAGCATGGTACTGATTTGTATAGGGTTTATCTGAAGGCATTACAGAACTGAAATTTAAAAAAAATCAGTTTCTGTTCTTTTTCTTATTATGTTTATATTCAATGTGAACTTTTCCTGAGTGTGATGCACATAAATCATTTCATGTCATTTCAGAGACGTTTTTCTTTTTGCACTGAAAATAGCCGGCTTTCAGGAAAGGAGGTATGGTTCTACTTGGTGTAACCCCATAAAAGGAGCGAGCCAGTAAAAGCTACCAGATGTTGGCGAAATATTATACAAGATCCTACATGCTCCACAAGGCAGAGCGAGACAGAGCGAGGGGCAAATTCAGGAAACAAAATTGCTGAGTCGATCCATTGCTCTGGTCTGTGTGGGTTCCTGGATTGTAATAACTTAACAAAGTGCCCATTCGCAGACAAACTTCATCTTTCCCCCCCGAGAGCTGTCACGTTAACAATCGGCCGCTTTGCCTCCAGATGTTTGCAGCTAGTGCAAAACCAGGAGTTTGATGACGAAGCGGCATTGATCTCGCAACGCAACACAAAGATTAATTCAGTTTTTGTTGTTGCTCGGTTCTAACAAAGAATCGTGTTACATTCCTGAGCGGCTGGCTTCACTCAGGATTGGAAGCAAATGGCCAGTGTGTTTCCTGACCAAATGGGCACAGCGCTGCGGAACCGTCTGGGTTTTTAAAACTGTTTTTCCACGTCTCTCCTGTCAGCTTTCACCAGGCGCACTCGTGAAAAATATCAATCTGTGTCCGCTCGCATTATCGCAAAGTTTGAAAGAGGCAGAGAAATACTTTTTAAGAAGCACTGGAGGGGAAAAGAAACCCCCGGCTTGAAATACAATACACTTGATGCTACACTCAAGAATGAATCTGATACTTACATTAAGGGGATTAAAGGATTTCCTGTTTTTTCTGCGGAGTCTTATGATGCTCTGGAAAAGACCACGCGACAACTCCTACACTTACAGGCTGGAGACGCTGAGACCCAAGAAGGAGCCCCAAATGTCCGCTGGGACCCTGCGAAATGTGTGTCAGTGTGTTTGTGTGTTTGAGTGTGTGTTTGTGCGTGTGTGTGAGGACTGTGGGAGGGACAAAGTAGTTAAGTGGTGCCCCTTTTATTCTCCTCCCCCCTACACCACGCCATAACCCCCCACTGTCCTGACGCTTTGTCCTCATGTTTTTGAAAGACAGAGGGAGAGATGGAGAGTGTGTGTGTGTGTGTGTGTGTGTGTGTGTGTGTGTGTGTGTGTGTGTGTGTGTGTGTGTGTGTGTGTGTGAACATGCATGGCCGATATAAGTATCTGCTATGAGTGTTTTGCAGGTTTGCTTCTCGAGGCAAACAAAAGGTTGCTAGTGGCACACAGATGAATGTGGAAAACGAAACCCTATAGTTTCATCCATTTTCACTTTGGTCGAAAGGCGCCACGCAGACGCTTTGAAATAATCCAGCAGCAGATGCCATGCTGAGCCGTGAGCTACCTTTGAAGCCTTCCCACCCCCCCGGAAAAAAAATACCAGCGCCTCAGTTTGTTTGGGGAAACTCTTTCCTCTGCTCTCTCTCCACCTAATGCAGCCGCCTAATTCTGCATGTGGATGCAAATGACGCACCGTGCGCCTCGATAAGACGGCCCGTTTCTAATCCTGTCAATAACACGATGGCATATTGTGGACTGATTCCCTAATCTTTCACTACAGAGGAAATGAATTCTAATTAAAACGGAGCTACGAGCTGAGGTGGAGAGAGGAGGGATGGAAAAGAGGAGGGAGAGAGTGTGAAAGTGTGAAATCGTGGAAGTTATTTCCTTTCACCTGAAGAGCTTTCATTCTCAATAAACTCTTAGTAGACAAAAAAGAAAATTATCTGTGGATACATGTTTACATTAGGGAGATTTTAAGCAGGAGACAGAATACCTAGCGAGCGGTCCTTCGTCTGGTTCGTCGACCGCACCACGGGCAGGCTGGCGCGAACTCGGCTGCCGCGGGTGAAGCCTGTGGGCATGTCGGCCTCTGACATGGCGTCCAGTGACTCCAGGGAGGCCAAGGAGAGGTGGTCAACCTGGTCGCCGACGCTGGACTGGGAGCCGGGGCCGTGCTTTGGGCTTCTGCTCTGGAGGTTGGAGAGACACGGGGAGACATAACACACGTAAAGGGTGAGACCACGGACACGGCAAGGTGTTAAATTCATGCAATCACGTTCATATTCTGTAAACGACACAAGTAGGGGTACAAATTTTAATTTATTCTCTTAAAGATGAGAAGCTTCTGGTGAAGTTAGAAACCGGCTCAGAGTCTGACAATGTCAAGTATCACACGCATTCTTTGACAAGCGAGAAAAAAAGTGCTTTGATGTCGACTTTGAGCTCGACTGTGACACAACATCCACATGTGCACAGGAGAGTTAATATTGTATTTCCCTGATACATGCTCACCCACGTTACACTGCGCTCAGACATGCACTGAACTCTGGAGGGGAAGCATGTACGTGCGTTTAATTCAATCAGTGTACGAGAGAAGATGAGTCCTAAAAGAAGAAGAAGAAGAAGATGAAATAACCTCGGATTAAAGATCGTAAATTGACTCATCGCGATTTTAAGGTCTCCTCTGTAATCTGATCTGCGTGACATGGCATCCTCAGGCCACAGCGACACTCAGACGATGTGTGACGGGGCTGCGGAGATCATAGAATTATTCTGTGGCGCTGTAAGGTGATCTGCAGCACAGGGACGAGGTGGGACAGAAGCTGAGGGGGGGGGGGGTCAGCGAACATAGAGCTCTTTGTGAAATGCTCTTCATGAAATGCTCTTCATCTCTCGCTGGAGCTGCAAGGCCAAGTCCACCAGGTTATCATCAACACACCTGCATGCACACGCTGCCGCTCTCTCTTCCACGCTCACACACAAATAAAGAATTGAAGCGTGATATATTAAGTGCGGTTGACATTTGTGGGAGTTTTCAAAAGCAAGAACTGGTTTAGCCTGGTAGCCCAGTGCGCTTCAGCAGGCACAGACTGAGACATAGGGGCACAGGGGCTGGGAAAATAGTCACACGGCAAAATGTTAGTGAGGATGCAAAAACAACAACAACAACAACACACACACACACACACACACACAATGGAACGATGCAGATAAGAAAAAAAAAAGGCCGACTAACTCTGTGGGGCAATTGGATTTTCATCAAGTACCTCTGAATGTCAAGCTCAGAGTGAAGGGAGGAGAGCATGGCCTGCAAAGACTGATGGGAGAAGGAGACCAAGGAAACAAATCATCTATAACAGCAGACGAACGACAGAGGGAAGAAAGAGCGTAGATGCAAAGTGTTTAAGAGACAGAGAAAAGTATAATTTAAAACTACTTAACACTCTTTCACAAGCGTATTTGAGTTTAACGACTCCTGATGTGAAAATCACCGAGACCCCGCCGCTTAATAAATTCCCACAATAACATGAATTGCCATCATTAATGTAATGAGGCTGCTTTATCTTCATAATACAGCATTTTCAATCTTCGTCCCTATGTGATATTTGCTGATTCATAGTGTGCGAGCGTTTATGTGATGCACCTTTACGGCAACCTGACACGGGGGGGCGGGGGGGGGGCTGAGCCATCACTCAACTCCAGCATTACCATTAAAACAGCCTTGCATGTTGATCGTCACCTTTTTAAAACAGGAGGGGTCACGCGGAGTTGACGCGTCACCTGAGACCAGACATGTGTTTGGAAATTTAATCCAAACGCTGAATGATTTATGAGCATATTCAGTGGTGGTGGGTCCTCACTCACACACACACACACACACACACACACACACACACACACGCGCACACGCACACACCTCTCCCACACACTGCGTCTCTATCTTCTCATATGCTACTGTGTCACCCTGGGGAATGTTGAATCATATCGCCTTCCTGCATCACCTGTGGGTAGTAATTATGTCAGAGTGGTCTGGCGGTGTAATCCGGTATTTTCTGGAAATTCCAAAACGGGTTGAAGAGGACGCAGCAGCTGCATTTAAAACCTAAAGCTCGCATAAATGTCCTCACCTGTGACATTTGAACTTCCCGGGGTCAATAACGGTCATACTGTACATGTGGCTCTCATCTTCTTCTAGAGTTTATAATACGAACTATTCCCTATTTTCAGATTTATGCTTATGCACAAAAATACCAAAACAAATCGCTGAGCATTATCAATCCATCAAAACTATAGATTCTCACAAAATTATTAACAAACTACCCCATCAAAGGGCCTGAGCACCGAATCTGTACTTAAAGCAACATCTAATGACAGTTGAAATGTTGTGTAAGACCAAAGCAAGAATAAGTAATGAGGTTGTCAAACTGCTGTGTCAGTTACACCGGGAAATCTTTGAGGAAACATTAGCCGCCTTAAGCTACTTGTCATAACACAGCACAGCAGCACAAAAAGTGTATTGATTTAAGAAAGTATGATATTTATTACTCATGATTTCACATTTTAATCATGGGAGTCAAATTGTGTAATTTCTTCTCCTGAAAGTTGCACAACTTTGCTTTTTGTGTACCGATTAAAACCGTCACTTTCCAATTTCTGTTCAAATTTTCAGGAGAACGTGACACCACGGTCACAAAGTGAAAGGGAGAGACAAACTGCACGGGAGAGAGAAGATAGTTCCGGCAGAGGCAGTGACATATAAAAGAGGAGGAAATTGCAAATGAGACCTTCTGCCTCCCCGGTGGAAAGGGGGGGTAATTAACTTAAACCACTCCACACCAGTCCACATCTGACAAATGAGATGTCCACGCCAAAGGTCAACAGTTTAGTCCAGATGAACTCCTCCGTCTCTCCCACTGCCTCTTTGTGACGCTCGCAGAGATCATCCTTCTGACAGCAGCGTTTGTATGTGATCGTTTACGAAAAAAGCCACTTCCTGTCCCCGCTAACCACTTCCTCTGTTCGGGCCCAGATGTGAAAACCGCAGGGCGACCGCTGATAAGCACCATAAAACCTGCGTCGGCCCCGCTCACACCTACAGTGCATTCCACACCAGTGATTCCCCCCCCCCCCCCCCCCCCCCCCCCCGCTTCAGTGGAGACCTGCAATTCTGCTTTTTCAGCAGCGGCTCCCTCTGTACACCACATTGGCTCTGACAGCTGTGATGAATGTGAAACTGGGACACTGACATTAGCTCATACACGGGAATATGACAAGTTATAAAGTCGTGCAAAGAGCCCAATGGGAAGGAACACGTCTGGACTGGAAAGGCACTCGGTAGAGCACATACCTCCGCTACGGCAAAACATCTGTCAAGCTCCGATAATAGAAAAGACAGGGAAATAAAGAGGTAGTCTGCTACTCGCGATAAAAGATAGACTCTATAAAGATGGACGACATGACGGCTCCATGAAAGTGAAGCCAAAACATCTTGATTGCACACTGGTGGCTGACTGCAGTATAGCTCATTAACTCCTCCTGTTAGTGGATGGGACGTAGTTCTTATCACACTGATGTATATACAGTATAAGTGAGAATGTTTCCAGTATGTTTTGTATGAAATATTTATTTGATGCAATAAAAGAAACTAGATTTCAAAAGTATACAGCCAGTGACTCCCTCAGCCGGGTTGTTATCATTAGACCTGTGTCAAATTCTCCACATTATTCCCATTTGTTGGAGCAGGTCTAGAAACAGGTCAAAGGAAATTGCCTCTTCTAAATGCTCATGTCGCAGCAAACCTTCTCCTCAGGCCTTGAAACACACACAGGCACCGTGGTGTGTGTGTCTCAACATTGCTAATTGTCGTGAAGCGAGCTTTCAGGGGCTTTACAGGAAAGTGATGTCAAGTCTAGTGTAATGTGGACAAGCGATGATCAGGCAAAATGGCCGTGCTTGCAGAGAAAATAGATGTAAGATGAAAGTTCAAGTGTGTGTGTGTGTGTGTGTGTGTGTGTGTGTGTGTGTGTGTGTGTGAGACAGAGAGACAAAGAGGGATACAAAGAGACACGGAGTGCGTGCATGACTGAGTCAGGCCATTGTTCCAGAAAATCTGACCTGAGCCCAGGACATCCTGAAAACATTTATGCAACAGTGGCCTGACACACACTATGTTGTCATCAGAAAGAAAACTTTTGCTTTTGTGTGCGTGCGTGTCCGCAGTCCCACAATGTAACATTCAAATTTTACACATCAGTGCAGGTACATGTGATCACCAGTGCAGAGCGTTTTCTTACAAAGCCGACCTCTGCACCACAGGAGCATCACATGCACAGTCTGGGTTCATGTCACCGTCGCCTCACGTCAGCCGTTTTCAAGCTGAGAGGACAATGTCGCATGATTTCACAAAGCAGAGCAGATTACGTTATATCATGCAGCCGCTGACAGACAGGTTGACATGCAGAGCCCGGCGATTACAGCAAAGTAAAGTAAATGGCAGCTCCCATCAGGAGCCTGCTGCGTAACTCATTCGAGATGCAAGTATAGACGAAGCCCTGAAAGCTGCCAGAACGCCGTGTACCACACATGTTGCCAGCCTCCGCAAAGCCCACTGATTGATGCCTAATTTGTTATATACTCAGCAGGGGGTTATAATGGCTTTCTTATAACATAGCCAGGCTTTTTCGCCTTTGAAAGAAAAGGAGGCATTCTCCTGACATCTCTGCAATCCAATGATCATTTTCACCTTTTGGCTGCACAAATTATAGAGGTGTGTCAAACCAAGAAGCGGTGGACAGATGTTATGTAAATGCATTAATACTCAAGGCACTAGTCCAACTGTAATGTTGTCTTTATTGTGCTTGAGTAGGGACGAAACAGTAACAGGTTTCACAGTATACTGAGGTAAAAGACCTGATGCTATATAAAATGGTATAGAGCTTTTCTAGTCTTGATGATCACTCAAAGCTCTTTACAGTTTTGCCGTCCACTCACACACACACACACATTCATACATGCATCTATGTGCTGCACTTTCTCTCATCATTAATTCAATTTGGGGTTCAGTATCTTCAGTACCAAGGACACTTCGGCATGCAGGATGAGGGAGATCGAACCGCCGACCTTGGGGTTAGTGGACGACCAGCTCTTACTCTTGAGCCACGGCCGTTTCCATGATTATTTGGTTGATGCTGTAACCGCAGAAGAGCTGCTAGTGCTCCGGGCGTAGCTTGACACTAACACCCGACATTGGATTGGGTTGAATGTTCCTACATGCACATTACTTTGTTCTTAATGGTTGTGTTGTTTTGCTCATCAGATTTATTATTCAGGTTTCATTTCAACCTGTATCGCAGGAAGATTTAGTTGGAAAAACATTGCAACACCGTAATCATATAAACGTGATCACCCTGGTCACTATAATCATGATTCACAATGTTCACGCTGTTTTATCTCTACACGCGAGCGGAGGCAGGAGCTTGTGTGGTTTTAAACACAACCAGCAATGCGAGCACGGCTTTTTCCACATAAGATGCTAATTTGGCCCAGGAGGTGAGGGTGGGAGGTGGGAGCGGAAATAGAGCCAACTGTAATTACCTGGTCTGATCTGTGAGGCAAACACATAAACAGAAGTGGCTCTGCAGACTGTTAACCCTTTACTTCACTTCTCTCATTCAGAGCCTGGAGTCTGGCTGATTTCATGACGAGACGCGAATCAGTTGTGTCCTCGCTCCCTCGGCGAAGACGAGAGATTCCAATGTGTCACAAAAGTTCAAAACCACAAGAGTTCGTTAGAAAAACACCTACAAAAAAAATCAGCGCCACTGCAGTTCTACACAACCGTGAGGCATAAAGCCCCTGTCAATCAACCAGTCAGCGCTCTGTCCGTATGCTGTCTGTGGACGGACCATCGTCCTTTTGTCTCCCCTAGCCTTAATGACATTATACTGAAATCCCCTAGTCATCCATTCCCATTCATTGCCACCACATCCCTCTCTCGCTCCCTCCTCTGATGCATTCCTCCTCTAATCCCTTCATCCAAATCCCCAGATGACCTTTCAGGGATGGCCTCGCTTGCTAATTGGTGCGCTAAGAGGTGATGACTTTTTCATACTGTAGCGGGATCCGCGATCAAAGCCGAACGTTTGAGGTGAGACCTGCCGAACGAGAAGTTAAGAATCGAAAGATCGTGCCTCGAAAGATTTATGGATACAAGCTCATTAATAAATATATTACATTGGCAAGTAAAATACAATCAAGCAGATCTCCCGTGCTGTGTGCAAATGAGGTGCATAATCACAAAAGACAATATCGTGCCTGTTGACCCGGCGTGCGATGGAGGTGGAATCTCCATCTCCTCCGCCACTTGTGACATTTTGAACAACTGAGCCAAAGCGTCCAATTGATTTCATCCACTCGCGCATAAACGAGTTAGTCACAGTTATCACCGGCAGACATCAGCCCCCATCCCCTGAACGGGAGAGGTTACGGAAATCAACTTTGATTACGGGAATCAACTCTGCGTAGCCGTCAGATAAATCCGCCGATGGGAGTTTTATGAAGCAGAGAAAATTGTCTTGAGCGAGTTTAGAAGCCTTTTGGCTGCACGCGGGAACATTTCCTGTGTTGCCATGTACAATCTAAATTAAACACATTCCAGGCAACGATTGTTTTTCGGAATTATCCTGAAAAGCTTATTTACCATTTTAGACCCGTGGCAATCTTCCTCCGGCAGCGGCTTCCATGTGAGACTTGAAACTCCCTGGTCTACGGGCAACACGCTCTCTTCCTCCACTGTTGTTTCACTTGCTCTGTGTAACTGCCCTGTCCAGCTCCCTTCCCTTTTCTTTGCTCCAACTCACAGCGGATGCCCCTCCGTCCAGCACACACACACACACACACACACACCGCCCCACATCCCTAACGATCCAGCGGCACAATACAAACGCACACAATCCACACACCCGGGGAAAGTCATTGTTTGTACGTCTGTGTTTTGCACCACTGTGTGCGACAGAGATTGTGTTAGAGGGAGAGGGACGTTCAAATTCGGCATCTCTCGCTGTTCCAACAGCGTGTGGGTAGAAAAAACATGATCCCTGCAACAGCTTTAAAACTTAACACGTTCAGCACTGCAAGAAATACATTTTTTATCTTAAAAACAGCCGCGTCAACACTAGTCCCTGCGGGGCTGTGGCTGAAGCCTGAGAGATGTTCCAAGGAGATAAGCGCCTGCTCTACCCTCAGGGATCCCACAACCTTTATGAGATACTCAGCAGGGCCTCGAGAGAAAACACACACCCAGTGGACGGACACATCCAAATACCAACGCATGCATATTCACAGTCTCAATTCTGGGGTATGCACAGCTAATTTTTTTGCAATAAGTAGAAACTATGTCTTTGCAAAGTTTGAAATGTGTGGATGTTCAGAAAATCGAAAGACAGACGAAGGAGATGTATGTGAGAACGTCTGAGTGAGCTCATGTGAGAATACAGCAGGAAAACGCCCGGAGAGGAACAACGCCTGTGTCAATGAGCTACTAAGAAAAACATGTGATATCTGCATCAGTATTGGAATAATTACAGTAAATGTACAGTGCACTTATATTGACTAGGCGCTGTGTTGTGGTTTAAGTCGTCGACCCAAGGCGCTACGTAAGATTACAAGCCCAGACGTACACAGAGACAGGGCAGATCACTTACTAGTCTTACATGCAATGATTTGAACACACCTATTCCCCTCCCTCCCTCCCTCTCTCACTCACTCACTCAATCACTCACTGTCTCTCTTACCAAACAAATACATGCAAACTAGTCTGCAGAGCTGTGGCCTGTCCGGACTTGCTTTTTCACATCACTTCATCAAAAGCAAAACTCTCTTTTGCAGCTTTGAACACTTGCACCTTCCTAGATTTTAGAGTTCTCTCATCCACATACACACAGCAGACAAAGCCAGGCTATCGAGTTGGTCAGTTCTGTCCATATATTTGACATGTCCTTACACGAACCCGGTCCGTCTCTAGAGAGCGTCTCTCCGCTGGTAATATAAAGGACGTTCCTCTCTGGGTGTACACCTGAGAATGTGTGTGTGTGTGTGTGTGTGTGTGTGTGTGTGTGTGTGTGTGTGTGTGTGTGTGTGTGTGTGTGTGTGTGTGTGGCTCCGAGCACAAAGAGGCCTTTCTTTTCTCGGGAGTAATCAGAGTCCTGCATCCTCAACATGATGTCACACACGTATCAACTCAAACATAATCTAATACGATTAAAGGAGGCAGAATTCTAGCAGAGCCAAAGCTGCAGTACTTTTTTTTATCCCTTTAAACCAGCTCTGATGCCTAATTAACAAGTCGCCAAAGAACACATGCGCATTTCCACTGAGACTAAGATTTATTATAGCCACTCACCCAGAGGAGTTTCTTTGTGTGTGTGTGTGTGTGTAGAAAAGGAGTCAGATAATCAGTGTTGAGTTTTCATTGTGCTTGATAAAAGTGTATTCAAAGTTTCTGGATTTCCTGATGACATGTCCCGTCACTGTGATGTAAAAAGAGTTAGCTGCACATTGGGAAAACAGTCGGGGGGACAGTTACATGGAAAGTGAGAAAGACAAGTTTTTCGAGTGAGAGAGAACTGAATTTTATGCGACTTGTGGGTACGTGCAGCTGAAACTATGAGATCTGCATGGACGGTCACAACTTTAATGGACGAAAGCACGAGTGCCCACAGCTACACAATGCAGCAACTGAGCAAAACACCAAGTTATAGATATTTTAATGTTAATCTAAGAAGTGTAGAAACCTTTTTTTTTCAAATTATGAAACTGTGGCAGGACAAATTACAATATGAAAGGCTGTCACAGTCTAGATAATTAATGGGAAACACTGATGATGAATGTGGTAAAAACTATTTTCCATATTATCCACTCCTTGGCCTGTTTTTGACCTCTGACAACGAGAAACACTGCTCACACATACACACACACACACTCAGTCGACCATAAGCGATAAGTCGCGAAACAGTCAGTAAACAACAGCAGCCATTGATGCTGAAGGTGTTAAATCGCCGTGTTTCCCCTGCGCCGAGCATCAGGCTCCTGGCTGATCTGTTTTGTTGGAAACTGTGTTCACACCAACTGCAAAGTGTTAAACAGCAGAGCTACAACATAACAGAGCAAGAGCCGTGTGTCACATGGGTGTAAACTTGCATCTGTAAAACCAGAGGAGGAGGTGCCGTGATGAACTGCCGCAAATGCTCCACATCTGTCAAATAGTCTAATTTATTGCAGAGTCCATTAGAATCCGAAGCCTGAAACATACACTTTCCCACTGTACACTTACTCATATTCCAGGTGTTCCCTATCATCCACGTTGTCTTGTTTAGTGAAAGGAAAAAAAAACTGCACTCTGTCTTTGGAAAATGTATTTCAAACATTTAGAAAAGAAACGCTGCCAAGTCTCTGCCATGCTTTTCTCCGTCCACCATCCCCCCCCCCCGTATCTCCACCGCGAACGGCCGACTGGTTAATAAAAGCGCAGGAGATCACAATAAGGCTGGAGACAGATTCTTGGAGTCGGTCCTGTCGGGGGTGAAATCATCCCCGTGTGCCTCTGTCTCTGATTTGCCCTTTGAAGATTGGTTCATACCTTCGGCCCCCGAAGTTGAAACCAGATGTCGGTGAGCATGCGAAGGTTTGCAAAGCACAGGTACAGAGAGAGGGAACACGAGGAAACACCCATCTTGACTTGCTCCCCTTTTGGTTCAGGAGGTCATAAAACCTGGAATCTCTTGTCAATACATCAAACAAGATGTCAACAGTGGTGTCATTGAAGGTCGTCCATCAAAATGAAGGATTCTCAAACTTGCATGTGGCTACCATGACTGAAAACTGAAGATGAGGGCATGTTTTGTCAATTAGTTTAGCAAGAAAACTAATTACTTAGCTCATCAGTATGAAGTCTAATGACAAAGATAGATCTCAAGAACCAAGAAAACGTGGAAATCTGTGAAATAGTGAAAAACTAATTCTGGAAGCGCCCCTGTAATCCACATCTGCACAAAAATGTTGTGGGTTCTTCTGTGGACCGTACAACAGCCTTCAACCAAGTTTTGTGGAAATCCGTAGTTTCTGCGTTATCTTGCTTACAAACTAACAAACAAACTAGAACTCTGTTGAGCACATATCTCCCCCAAAGGATTTATTTTTTTCCCATCAAGATCCATGAATCATTCTCAGAGAAATCAACAAAACAAAATTCCTGGATCTGATCCAAAATTTAGCGTGTTCTTCCTCGGGTCGCGCCGCACCCTTCAAAAGAAATTCCTGGAAATCGGTTAAGTCGTTTTTTGCGTAATCCTGCCAACAAACGGACAAACAAACAGAGGACAACACAAACCCCCCCAGAGGTAATAATCAATAACCGACCACAGAGGTGAGCGCAGCCGGGGGAGACTGGAGGTGGAGAACCTGCAGGCCACTCAGTACTTGACAGTGGAACTAATCTATTTGTCACGTTATCATTTGACAGTCTATGTAAATACCAAGTGATGTTCACACTTGTCCTTTAGAACTGCACGTTACGAATGAGTGAAAACATTAACAGTGTTTTTTTCCCACCGATACTGCAGAGCCACCAGGAACAGGTTTTGTCACGGCATCTTTTCTGTCGTGAAACCAGAAACCGTAAATCTGATGATGCATATGTACGTTAAAGGTTTACTGAGGATGCCGTGCATCTGGTCTTTGATGGATTGTAACTAATGGCTGACAAGATATGACAAGTCAGGGTTTGCAAGTGGCAAATAAATTACTACAGTATGCATCATGAGACACTTGACGACATAATCCTCAGTTTAATTTGTCCCCCTGGTGAAAGCTATAATTATCTGTTCTCTGGTAGCTGATCGGTCGTTGTGAGGGACTGAAGTCAGATGAAGCTCCTCAGGCTGCGACGGCCGTATTGACAAATAGACTTAATTGTACCCGGTGGAATGTGAGGGCCCGGGGTTAAAAAGGTCGCAGACATTTCACCTCCGCTCTCTGGAAAAATCTGTCAGGAAAACGACGACATCCCTGTTAAGCCAGCGGAGGAGCAACAACAATATAACTCCAGCTGCTGCAGTTAACTTAAGCTCGGGGCTAATCGAGCTCCGTGCGGCTGCAGAGTAGCGCCCTGAAAAGAGCTCAGACCTGATTAGCTGGTCTGATTAACACACTGGCACTGGGCTTGAGACACTGTGTAGAACTCTGTCTGGCTCTGCTCATTATCGGCAGCGATCAGAGGCGGGTTCCTTCTGTCAGAGCGGCTTATAACCCCCGCACAACCCGCACCCACCCATCCCAGAGACACTCGGGATTAGACGCGGCCGTGGCGCCACTCCGCCGACCGCTTGTCCTCTCCGCTGGGGTTGCTGTACCCTTTAAACCCAAAACCCTGCCACAGATCCCCTGTAAACTGACCGGTTATCACGTGTGTCATTAAACTTGTGCTTCTTCTTATTTATCAGCTCTCAAAAGCCCTTTTCTAACATCGGACTCTTCTAATGAGAATGGATTCACTCTGCTTTCACTCCTGCCTTTTTATCAACTTCTTTTATCAAATTCTAGAATCTGACGCTGCACTTTTTCCAAGGCAACGTTATGAAGTGCATTGAACTTCCTTGGCGTAAATAGACATTTGTGTTCTTATGTTTTTTGCATTTTGGGAACAACGTGCAACTGCGATTCTTTCTCCATAATGTGCAAGATGATGCATGACTCACCGACACTCCTCTACTCCTCTTCTAATCTTATATTTATTTTAGTGTTTCTAAAACCTGCGGAATTTAACCACACCTTTTGGAGTAAAAGGGGTGAAAGTTTCATTTCATGCGGAGGTTGGAAGATGCTGTTAAAAAGCTCCTGCACAGCTTCTGTTCCTGACGGTCAGCGGAGGGGGTTGATGATTGAGAACAGATGTTTTGCTGCAGACCTGCTGCACACAGCACCTGATTGTGTGAGTCACAAGGTGCAATACCAGGTACAACAAAGAAGTACTTTCTTGAAAATACCCTCTTGGGTTCTAAATATTTTAGTATGCAATATTCCCGAACATGTTTGTTGGGTCATCTCTGCTCTCATGATACTCGCATCATTGCAGGGACACTACCAGCGGTGGAGGACTATGAATTACAATTTTTTCTCTGTGCAGTTTAGGTATTAACAGTAAAAAATACTCCCTCCCTGTTCATGTTTTCTCTGATCATGCTCTGATTTCTCGCAGGGAGCTGATGCATGCTGGGAGCCGGCGTTATCAAGCTGACCTCGGTTCTGAGGAGCGAAAGTGCAGCAGAGCCAGGAGCCCGCAGAGCGAAGTGAGTGGGGGGGACAGGCCAAACGTTGCATTACCTCAAAAAAGCCTCCGAGGGAGAGCTTAGAGCACATTTGCCGTCTATGACAAATGAGCTGCAATTACATGGCTTTGTTCAGCATGAGTTTGTGGGAGGGTGCACATGTCCTGCAGCATTTTATTGACGTGGACGTTGTTACTAAATGCAGAATGTTTCCACGCTCAATTTATAACAATGATCTGCTTCTGACATGCTGCTAAAGTTCCGCTCCTGAAAAGGCATCGCTCCTTTTTTTTATGATTTGTTCTCATTAAAGATCTTTTTTTATTGCCGTCCTCTCAGGGGACATATTTGATTAAGACGATCAAGTCTTCTTTTATAAAACACTTGATTAAATCTATTTCAGAGAAAAAACATTACAATAAAAGAATGTTTATTATTACTCACATAAAAGCATTTTCCCCTACAGCTTGTTCCCTCTGTAATAAAACTCCAACTTGGCAAGTTTGTCTTTGTTGAATCGAGCAATTAAAGTCATCACCACAACATATAATAACATTCTGATATTTATGATGACTTAACTGGTAATATAATACTATCATGACACATGACATTTACCTAGAACAGACCACAGTTTTGTTAGACGTTGATACAGTTTAAAAACTCAGCTCAACTGCTCCATCAGGATCGTGTCTGTGTGGTTGGATCAGTTTGATTGATTCGGACATTTTCCCAGAGGCAGAAGCCAACAGACTGATTCCTTCATGTTTAAATTTTGATTGGTCTAATTGACCCTGCCGAGGTCCCCCCACTCGACCAATCACAAGTCAGCCTCAGCCGTCAATCAGTGGGAGAACTATACCTAAAATGAAAGAAACCATCTTGATGTGTAGTTTGGTCCAATTCACATTAAGGGTTTATGACCTATACTGCAACCAGCCACCAGGGGGGGGATCCAGATGTTTTGGCTTCACTTTTGGGGGCTGTCATGTCATCCATCTTTAAATACTGTCTATGAGCCAGTCATTGGTTGTGTATTTCATTCATCTTTCCTTCTGCTATCTGCGTGTTATTGATTTCAAAACAATAACAACCTCTGAGCGATACATGGATATTGATTTAAGAAACGTCTGCAAGAGCCACCTAACACATCGTCTGTGGTTTAAAGAGTCCAGTGAGGGTCGCCTCCACAGGATTATCAAATTACATTTTAATCAATTTGATCTTTTACTTGTTTTTCTTTTGCAGGATTTAACCATTTCAATGCCAGTGCGACAGTGACCCTGCCATATTTTGCTGGGGCATCCCCGGCTTAGCGCTGTCAAAGGCGACTGTGATTGGCTTAAAGAAATACAGACCAGCCTTAGCATTTTTTTTAATCCTATAGCAGAATGATGATGGGGGTAGCCAGACAATTCTTAAGCGCTGACACAGCACTTAAGAGAGTAAGTTCTCATTGGTGTAGAGAGATACCCGACATAAACTATCACGCACTTAACCACACGCTGTGCAGGAGCGACACTGCAGCACCAAATTTTGCACTGGAAAACAATTTACCCGTTCTGACTCTATCTGCGCTGTCATCAGCTGGTGATTTACGTATCTCAGCTCGGAGGTGATGGGCTTGTCCGTCCGTCTGGTGCCCACAGCTGCAGACAGCTGCCCTAACATGGCCGCTCAACCCTGTACAGAACCCCTTGGCCCTGGCGAGTCACAGCTCATCACACACAGACACCAACACAGGCGGAAGGAGGGAAACTCGGCGAGGGTGCATGTGTGTTTGTGATCGTCCAAGCGGCTCAGTTTGTGCTGCCCCTGGGCAAAGAGAGGGGGAGATAGAGAGAGGTGCCAGAGGATGGGTGGCGGTTGGGCCAAAGGGATGTTATCTCATCTCCCTTTGGGTGGGATCCAGGTCTTTGCAGGCCTGATGAGGAGGAGGAAATGAAACCGCTCGCTTTTGTTGTGGGTTTAAAGATCACAGAGGGAGAGGGAGAGAATCGAGGGGAACCTTGTAAAGGAATAAATCAGTCGGTGTGTGTGTGAGTGTGTGTGTGTGCGTGTGTGTGTGTGTGTGTCAATGCAGGGTGGAGTGGGGTCATCAGCTTTTCCAAGTAAAGCGATATCATCTTCCCTGCCTCCGCTTGACCTTGATAAATCTCCGCCTTTGTAACTCAAACCACCAGAGACATGTTGAGTCTCACCTCCAAAGCACGCACTGTTGCCACTGATGTTGCCTTTCCGGTATGGTCGGCAGCAGACGTGAGAACGCCAGCAAGTCGTGCTCTCTCCCACACTGCGCAGCGCAGATTTCAGAGCCACACTGTGAGCAGAGATAACTTGTTTTCTTGCCGTTTCTCCTCAAGGCAGAATAATTACACCTCCCCGAGACACCACATGAAAAACACTCCAGTAAACTGGTTATCTTTGTTTTCCATTTTGTTTTAATTTACCGCTGTTAATATTAGCGAGGCATCATCGCGTCCCTCTTGACATCCACAATTAGATTATGCCGAACACGACCTTCAATCATTGCCAAGAATTCATGCTCAAACCAGTCGGTTTTATGACAGCATCTTCTCCCCTGACGCGATGAATTCAAAATGCATCGCCAGTACAACCTCATCCCGCCAATCTGAATAACATATGAGGAGCTTCATCCCAAAATCAATTTAAGTGTCAAGTCTCATAAACGGATAATCGACACTGACGGATCACTGTATCTCTCGTTTTAGAGTTTCAGCAGAGAAAGGAAAGACCTTCAAATTCAAACTTTTTTTACAGTATCTCTTAAGAACTAGGAGATTACTCCCACCTAAGAAGGACAATAAGTTTTTTAACTTAACTTCTCCGTGACCCTGGAAGAACCCAAAACATAATTTTCTGTACAACTTCACAGACACACACACACACACACATGATAATCCTCTTCTCGTAGCTTCTTGGAACCCTGTCACACATTATTAGTATAACCAGCCAGGAGATGGTCTTGTAACTACACACAAAAATATATGAAAGCTGCAATAACGACTTCTGGCCACTTGGGGGACAAGAAGAAATAGCTAAAAACACAGATATATGATATTTTATTGTTTTATAAAGTTGGTATTGTTGGCATATAAACTTCAGGATTTCTTTGGGGTTGTTTCTGGCCGAACCAACACATCCATATTCACTCTCATTTTTGTTGTTTTGGTCTCCACCACCCCTGCTGTTTTCGTAAATTCATGATTTCACGGACTGTAAAACTAATAACAAATGTGCTGAAAGATGCTGAAACGCTACAGTTTTAAGTCCGTTGGAATTAGTCTATACAGCCACATGACAAGTGGAAATAAATACAGACAATTAAAAACTAGACACAAGTTACAGATGAGGTTTACAGGTTTACACAATTACAGGTTCAGTTTTTATAGATCGTACAAGTCCTTCCGTCAACATTACGCAGTAACTAATTGCTTATCACTCGTGTATTAATTAAATGTCTCGATAATAAACCGCGACCTCAATATCCTGCAGGATGCAGCACGTCGCGGTGGTGTGAAAAAAAACTCACAGATAATTTGTTTTTTGCAATGATGTCAACACAGTTAACCTGTCGTTAAAAGAGCTGCAGGTGATCGTGCGTTGTGGAGGATTTACAGCGACTCATCCAACACCAGTGAAACACACTGAAACACACTGAAACACACAGAAAGACACAGAAAGACACTGAAAGACACTAAAGACAGATCTCAGATTCGCTGTATGCCTACAACTTCTTGTTCCTTCGCTGTTCGGGAGTTTTGCAGCACCTGACAGACTCCTGTGCACCGCGCGCGCTGCACAACACAAACTCCTCGACCTTTTTTCACTCCGCAAATAAAGCCACGCAATGAAGTGCACGCACACCCAGCCGCAGCTCCGGATCATCGCACAAACAGCCAAACACATCTCCCCCCCCCCCCCGCATCTCCTACCTCTGCTGATCGGGGTTTTACAACGGCCGATGTTGCGTTTATTCCTGTGCGTAAAAAGTTTTCCCTCGATCTTTATTCCTCGGCGCCATGCGTCCAGACAAGCAGCTCCATCGGCTCCTCGGCACAGCCTCGCTTCCACACTCACACACTCGGTCTGCTCGCCTCAACAGGCACCTACACGAAAACAGAGCCCCTCCAGCGGTGACATCACCAGTCGCCATGGCAACTGACTCCACCCCGGTCCGGGAACTGGACTTACCTGTCTGACTGCCTGCATTTCAAAACAAACTGTTCCCACCCCTCCCAGGAGTCCTGCACACAGAACACACACACTCTCTCTTCAGAAATAGAATTAAAAAGTTTCTGTAGATGAATTATTTGAGTTAAAAACTAAAATGCTTAAACATCAGAACAGATGTGGGGCCTGAACAAAAAGCTCACACACTATTTGATGAGTTTGGAATAACTTATGAGTTTGCAGCTTTTTAATTTACAATGTTTGTATCCTTGAATAGTTTGAGATTCTTTTGTTTTGTTGTTTTAGTTTTATTGTATTTATTTGCTGCTTCTGCTTAGATTTTAGATTCCAGTGTTTAATTTCATTGCTCGCTTCATATATCTCATGTTTTCAAATGACAATAAATCTTCTAGAATCCCGAATCTCTCTCCGGAGTTTGCCTTTCACACGTGAACAATGCGATCACTTTGGCGACTGCTGAAAGAGAAAACTCCCTCTTTCGCTTGAAAAGAAACCTCCGACAGAACCAGAGGCGTTCACAGCTACGCAGACATCCCCAGAGCGCTCAGGTGAGGGGTGGCGCAGCAGGCAGAGGCAGGATGTCCGCTGCCGAGATCACGTGTTTTTTTGTTTACAGCACATGGACAAAACAGCTCTGTTGACATCTTCGTATGTGTCTTCTACGTGTGTGTGTGGCACCTCTTTTCCATCCTGAGATACTTGTTTTATTCCCGTGTCAGAAATGTCATCAATACCCTGGGGGACGATTTCATGCCGTGTTCTCACATCGGCTCCTTCTGATGTTCTGCAGACATTTTAACAGGGGACCGTCTGTAGAAAGTCTGGTGGCTCTCACTGGCACATTTGCATTCCCTCATACAGCCCCTTAGGTTCAGTGCATGTCTGAAAGCAACTATAGAGTAATACTGCCCCCCCCCCCCCCCATGCCTGATATTACCTTTGCAAATTCATGATCAATGCAGTGGATTGAAGCAGCACCTCATGAAAAGGGTTCATTTTGCATGTGGCATCTGAAAAACAGCACACGAAGTCCCTCTTGCACAATGCCTCGTACTATCGCCTGGAGCTCCCCTGTGGCTTGGTGCCAGTCTCACCATTACCTCGATTGTTTTGGCTACAAAAGCCGGCTTGCCCCTCCCCCTTGTCTCCTGTGACCCGGAGCAAACACACAGACAATGACCAGGTAAAGCCAAATGTCCACCTCTACAGAGTCGCCCTCCCCCGTCGACTCACTCCCAGCTCAGAAAGCTGACGGCAACAAGGAGACTTTATAATCTTTAAAACCTCCTTAACAACACTTAGATGTATACTTTATCCATCACGCTGTCGTCAAGTATAAACAAACCATGTCTGAAGCTATAAGCAAGTCCACTTATGGTGAAAACAGGCTTTAAAGTGTGCGGGCAATTCAAAGTGCCTGTGGTTTGCATGTTTTCTACTCCTGTACAAAAACACCGCCTCACGGTTTCACAGCAGCTGTGGGAGGGGAATGTGACAGGCTGATTTATAAAACAGATTTCACATGTAACCTGCAACGGAAAAAAAAGGGGAGGAGGTAGTTTTGCAGTTGCATTGTTGCCTCAGTGTCTAAAGGAGAATTAAAGCACCTGTAACTCAGAGACAAATCACCAAGAGGATGTGATACTGTCAAAACTGCAGAGATAAAAAACTAGTTATTTATACAAACCTGTCGTTTCTCATAGTTTTTATGTGAAGAACTATTTGTTTGATTTTACAGATGTAAGATAAAGCTGCACCAGACTGAACTGAACTAGAAATGATATAAGATCGTCTAAAATGGACAATCAAGCTGCAGTAACATTTTTGGCGACTTGGGGGAAAGAAAAACCAGCTAAAACATTTGCATTTTACATTTTATTGTGTTATAAAGTTGTAATTGTTAATATATTTAAAGAAAATTTAGTTGATTCTTGCCAACTAACAAATCAATTATTCACCAACTTTCATAGCCTTTTGGTGTTTTAGTGCCAAACCAAAGTCAGATCGAAAGAGAAAGAAAGGTCTTGCTCAGGATTAAAGTGAATCATGGTTCACTTCATTTGCATTGTCATTTGCATAGTCTCAACTCTTTGGATCCATGGGTAATATATGGGCGCAGCTTTAATATCAATATACTGTAATGTTTTAATAACAATATAATTCAAACCAAACAATGAGATCCCAACATTCCACATCCAAGCCTCTCTGACTGACCTGCTCCCGCAGCCTCTCCTGGTGGCCCATGATCGCTGAGGCGTGATGGGGGTACTTCTGCTTCAGATGCTCCAGGAACGCCTCCCTCTTCTTGTCCATGTCTGGCGGCTGCATAGCGAGGATCTCTCTGGAGCCGCGGGCTCCCCCTAACGTGTGCCTCCGGGGGACAGTTCGGCTGCCTTTGCCGTCTCCTCTCAATGGCGGCGTCCCGTTTGGGGAGGCCTGTCGGCGGCCCACGTGCTCGGCATCCTCCGGTGAGGTTACCTTCAGGTTGCTCTTGTTTTGTTCTGAGGGAGAACGGAGGTGACACAGAGAGACGAGGGGTCAAAACACATGTTCCATGCGGATGTTTTGACATCAAAAACGAGTGCGTGCATATACAGTATGTTGTGCTATCGTAGGTCATGAGGGCAGGTAAGAACAAATTCAACGATGTCATACAGAGAACTTTTGAAGAATCGAAACTGTGATCTTATCTTTTACTGTACCCCCCCCAAGAGAGAAAAGAAAAAACTGACTGATGTTAATAGTTTCTCCAGATGCAAAACTGAAACAAACATTGTCTGAGCACAGTTCATTATGTATTCATGCTCTTGTATATTTCAACAATAAACCCCAAATTGAATGTGACAGTCACAATGCTGGTGATGAAAACACGCACTGGAAACAGCTGTTAGAGCCACAGATCCATGAATGCAGGGCGAAACAAACCGAGACCTCCAGAGCATCTGTTTATTCACCCGGAGCCGAGGCCGAGCAGAAACAACCAGGTGCACCAGAGTGAGAGGTGAGATTTCCCTCAGAGACATTAAGAGGATCTGTCTTTTTCTATTTTCAGTTGTTGTGAGACAGATTTCTGCCGAGGATGTCGAGTTTTCCAGCTGTTGCAAGCGGGTTCACATCATTACAGCAAAGCAAAAGGCCTGTGTCACCGTTATTCTGCAGTCAGCGATCCGTCCCCTTCTGTCCGATATGAAAACAACAATAAAGTGCTGAAGATGGATATTTGATTTCAGGGCAGAGTGGAGATAAAGTAAACACAACCTCCTTTAGGCATATGAACATCTTTGCACTTTGTTATCTTGTCTCGAATCGATCAGGGCCTGAGGGCGCACACTTGTAATCCATCAATATGAGAAATAGTGTATGGGGAGGAAGAGGAAGAGGAGGAGATGAGGAGAGGAGAGAAGGAGGAAAGAAGCAATACGCCTGTTTTCCAGACAGGCAGGTAGACCTATAATATGCACCTTTCACAGGGTAATGGTGGAAAATGAAGGCCCACATATGGAGTTCAGCTCCTCAACGTTTGAAGGAGGATATTTCAAGTGATTTTGTGAGAGGTTAGAATTACTTTTCTTTCCTTCTCTGAGAGCTTGAAAACACACTGTGAGCCACAGAAGGAATTTCCCGTTTTCCTCTCAAAGACGTGTTGGGACTGAGTCGAAGGCTGAACTCAGGAGTGGTAAAACACATTCTCATTAGCTGCAGCGGTTGAATTCCTACTTGTTTTCCTGTGCCGGGAAATGTCCTCCCATTTAATTCCTATGGCTTTTGTCAAAACACAAAACTGCTTCGGTCGGTAAACACAAACACACAGGCTCGCGTCACCCACACTATCAGCGCAGACCCCGACCCTGCCCGGGCTCAGAGCCCCAGCACGTCTCATGTACTTCCAATCCTATTTTTAACTCCCAAACACACTTTACCCCCACTGCCAACCAAATTACACTCAGCAGACAGCACAGACTCAAACCGCCGAAGGATCGTTTGCAGGTGTCATGTCAGAAAAGCTCATTACCTTCCCCGTGCGAACAATCTTTGTCTTCATCTGCTATTTCTTCCTCCATCGCACTTTGGGATCGACACGACGTGGTGGAAGAGCGACGGCTGGGAGAATCGGCTATAACTGCTTGCTTAGAGATTCCAGACGTGGCTCACGTGGAAAAAAAGGGGGCTTGAGATAGGCCCTGCCCCACAGCCCCAGGATAGACTGGTGGGGATTTAGAGAGTCAACTGCATTCCAGGACACAGAGCGACTGGGCCTTCACCCTCGGGCTAAAAGCTCTCCTGCTAGTGGTCAAAGGCTGAATGCAAAAGTGCGAGTTGGAGACGCGGAGCAAATAAAAGAAGATACTGATGAGAAACACATTGTCTCCTCTTAAAAACAGGACCCCGACACTAACAGGTGTCAGTAAAACTGTCCAACACAGACACAGACACACACACACACACACACACACGTATATACACAAAGTCTGTGCTTCATCAGGACTTTGTCTGCAAGCTGTCTTTTGTTTAACTCTCCGTCCCCCTGCCGAGGGGCCCACCAGACACGAGAGTGCATCCAAATGTGTCATAACCCACTTCTGAGCCACATCCAAACGGCTCTCAGCGTATGGCAGCCCGGCTAATATGTGATCGAGTTATCTGATCAACGCGACCCCAACGAGACAAGCAGCCAGTCCTGCGGGCGGTGTTGTTTCCAATTAGGAAGCTCACGGGAGACAGTGTTTCTGTTTGCGTCCGCTCCGAGGGGTCGTGAAAGCAACGCTGCCCTGTTTGCCTGACAGTCAGCAAACATGCTCATCTGCTACATACATTGTGCAAACACGTCAGTCTGTACATGTCTGATGTCGGGGGGGGGAAGGGGAAGGGCCGGCGCTGTGCATGAGTTCATTTCTCTGCAGCTGCTGATGTAAGTGACCCAATCTACACGTGCGGGAAGACGTCGGCATCGAATTGTCGTAGCTAAAGAGAAAAAAAAAAAAAAAAAGTGAGGGGGATCAATGGCCTAGTTTGTGGGCCATGTAATTGAAAGTGGTGCGATGAGCGCATGAACAAACACAATGCAGCAGCTGACGGGATAATGTCTAACATATGGAGACAAGTCGGCTTCCACCCACTTTGTGTCTGACTCTACCCGCTCACATGTTTCTACACAATAGGCAACAGAAGAAGAGGTCACGTCATTTCATCAGACTGTGGAATTGAGTTAGCTTAATGCAATATTAAGTCTTACCTATAATGTTTATTCAATTCCAGGTGTTACATTGTGGAGGAAAAAGTGATTTTCCTCGAGGAACAAACTTTACCTCAAACTGCTTCATCTACTTCTGCGTAAGTTAGTGATTTCCTATGTTTCCCAGAACCCCCCCCCACCCCACCCCACCCCAGAGAACAGGCTCGAACATGTTGCATTCAATAATAGCTTAAAGAGCAGATGGCGAGCGCAGCAGCTTTATGTGGTTAGGTTTTTCTTCTTCTGATAGGATTTTACTCTGCTTGATCGCCGCAAGCAGGCGAAACAACGAGTCCAGAAACAGGAGTGTTTTAACTTTGTTTTCTATGGCGTAAACTTTAAAAAGTCTAAAAACTTTCCTTCAACTCCAACTTCATCCACTAGGGGTGTTTCAATAAAACAATAACAAGGCAGCTTGGGATTGCAGTTACCTTGAAGAAGGAAACTTTTCCCTCTAGACTCCTCTGGGTCTGAATATTGTTGGAAACATTTTGGATAATTGTACACAAGTTAACCAAATATATAACATAGGCATTATATCTTTAAATATTTATAGTTGTTTAAATGGAAACACCTTTTGACACATAGCACGACTAAAAGCTGATGTATTATTGCCCAGTTTTTCTCCAATGTTTAGATAAAACGTTCCACAGTATCTAACGAATTTGTATGACTCAAAAATTTTAAATGCTGCCTTTTTCTGTAGAAATCTCACAAAAGAATTTGAAACAGTGAGTTTCTGTGTCAGAGGTGTCCTGGTGTGACAGTGACACATACATCATCCCAACAGGTCGGTCCCTGCCAAGGCAAACTCATAATTTTAGCAGCTCCTCCGAACCAGCAATTACACCCTGTGGTCCGAACAACCTGCCCCGCTGCACTTTCCCTGTCAGCATTCCAGGCCTGAAGAAATCGGGTCACCGGGGCTCTGCGGGTGAACCCCGTCTCACTTCCAACAGCTCAAGAATGTCGCTCCCTCTTTTGCAGCTGCCCGTGTTGAGTAAATGATGGTCGCCTCATTTGAAAGACAAAACGTCAAACACTTGTCCATGAACACCCAGGCCAGGTCTTACGAGGAGGACGAGGGGGCCCTCCTGCTGTTTACAGCTACTTTCTGGTTGTGGCTTATTTATGTAGGAATGTATCCCTGGTCGCACTCCCACTCTCCCCTACTATTACTGTCCCATAACTATGCAGTTAGATACAAAGCCCTGTTGTGTGCAGTAAAAGCAGCGCCTCACATAGCGATACCCTGAAGCCATGAAGGCACGTCCGCACACCAGCACTGGTCCACTGTTGACAGTCTGACAGAATTCTTATTATGTAAAAGTTATCGCAGTCGTTGCATCAGATGATCCGTTCATGTGGAACTGAGCCTGCTGTAATATGATTAGAATAAATGTAGCTCCTGATATACTGTAAAAACATCCATTCTAACATAAAGTCTATTACTTTAAATGTCGTTTTTAAAGGAGAAAATACACAATGTCAACGGAGCGAGAGATTCGTAGTCTGATAACGTTTGTCCGTCTGTTTGTCTCAACACTTCCAGACTAGACTGAACACAAAGTGAAGCCAACATGCACCGACTATGGCTGCAAGTGACGTCTTCGGCACAAGATGGCAGTGACACTTTGGCTTCATTTCTGGATAGTGGGAGGAAGTGGAGACATGTCGCCTCTCGTGTTCCAGACGGATATATCAACAAATAATTTCCATAAATTAACTCAAAGGCATTTGTTCCAAAGGATGTTTGCCAAATGACTGCAGTGATATTTGCTTGTGCACGTCAGTGGAGGTGACCAGCTAAACGCCTGCAGAGAAAGAGAAACCGACGTCTACACCGACTTCTCGCTGAGCTCTGATTCCACCCAACTCCACTCTCCACTCTGGAGGTGAGCGACACCAGACAGAGAAAATGTGTCCGGCTATGCGGCACGGTCACATTTTTCACGCCACATGCACACAAACACAGACATTCACACACTAACACTCACACGCAGGAAATATCTCACATCCGATCTGGGTGTCTGCTTCACTCTTGTGCCTGTTCAGCTCATAAAAAAAAAAAACTGCAATTTTCAATGTCAACACTTATGGATTTTTGCACACAATGGGAAAAACAGTCGTCGCGTGAAAGTGATTCAGGAGAGGAGAAGGGGGGGGGGGGTGGGTGGAAACATCTCGTAAATAGAGGAATTCTACTTGTCGTTTAGCCTCGGGCTCACTGCCAAAGAAAATTGTCCACTTACATGTCCACCAATCAGAGAGGCTGAATGTGACTGTGGTGAACTTTTGTTTTGATTTGAGTTGGTTATGTGGGTTTCAGGTCAGGATCTCACAATATGGGCAGTATAACAGACTTTTATTTTCATTTTTATTTTTGCTTGTAAGAGAACTGGACTGAATGAATTCAATACGACAGAAATTTGTACACTTTCAGATTCAAATTCTGTTTTTCAGATTAATTTTCTTTCTCCTCCTCTAAACCTATTTTTTATGATCGAAACCTCTTCCTTCTCTGTCTGTGTTTGAATCTGTGCTGATTCAAGAGTGAAGTCCACGGTGCCTGTGTGTGCTGAGGGAGCATTCACCCATATATGACCCATGTCTGACACTGGCATAGAGCACGCTACAGTGAACAAATAACAGCGTTTCTCAATCATCTCCTTTATGCTGTCCGCTCCATCAGGGATGGAAACACTGCGTATGAATTATCCACTTGAAGCTGACAAATAAACTCTGATTAGTGGCTTTAAAAGAACGTCACTGGGATTCCAAATGTCAGATTTCCGGAAACGTTTAGTGGGTCTCCTCAGTGTAACTAGATTTTCCTCTTCTACTTGAATTTCCACATTTTTTCTTCTTCTACGTTCCGGTCTCTGTCTCTTTTTCCCATATCAGTCAGCTATAATAAGGAAAATAGACACACACACACACACAATGTGCATCTTTCAATTAAGATAGTTGCATATTCGCAAATATATACTTTATCAATGTGTGTGTGTGTGTGTGTAGTTAGATACACAGGCCTGTCGAGACTTTCTCCTCTGCTGGAGCTTTATAAACAAACCTGACAGGCAGATGGCCAAAAGATACGAGTTACAGACATGGAGTCTAGTGTGTGTGTGTGTGTGTGTGTGTGTGTGTGTGTGTGTGTGTGTGTGTGTGTGTGTGTGTGTAAGTGCTGGAAATAGTAGCAGAGGAGGAGAGCGTTGGTGTGATATCAAAACATCCATGGGAGCAGCAGGGAATCTGACAGCTTAACGTTGCACAATAAAGGTTAAATGATCACATAGGAGTCTCTCCGCATATTCAAGTGAGGCTCTTTACTGTAGCTGCACCCAATGAAGTACGGCAAATTGATTTTGCCGCAGCTTTACCTCCGAGTCGAGTGGAATTGCTTATCCTGTAGATCTTTAACTCAAGTGCCAAGTTAGAAACCCTTCCCACTGAATGGACCACAACTTAAATACAGTTTAACTCAGTCTGATCCACCTGCCCTCGTAAAAGTAAATACTTAAATTCAGGGGGAAATTCTATCAAATCAATCATTCTGTTCCCGGACTTCTCCCTCGTCGCTCCATCTGCTTCTTCTTTCTCCTGCTGTTGCACGACTAACAAAGTAAACAGGCAGAGGGGGAGTTGAGCGAGAGCCTCTGGCAGCTCCGGCCTGTTAGTTCTGATGCTTCCCTCCAAGACGGCCAGAGGACAACTCAAACAAACAGCTTTGTTTATTGGCTGGCTCCACTCATCAGCACACACATCAGCACCGGATCAATCCAAAAAACAACCCGGAGCCCGTTACCTCCTCTCCACTGAACATGTCGGAGATGCACTGGGTTTTCCCCACAGCAGGGGGTGCTGTTGAACATGCTCCAGGCATGTTGTGCAATGATCACAAGGAAATTATACAGCTTGGGGTGTGTGTGCGTGTGAGAGGGTGTGTGCGTGTGTGAGTGTGTGTGTGTGTGCGTGTGTGGATGTGTGGGTGTGTGGGTGTGTTTTCTCAGTTGTTCACAAGGAAATAGGCTCCAGAATATTTCCTATGTCATTTATTAACTGAGACACTAAGTGCTGCTTAATGAACCAATTGGTGTGTTTGTTAGTGCGTCTGTGAGTGCAGTTATGTGTGTGTGTGTGTGTGTGTGTGTGTGTGTGTGAGTGCACAAACGCACATGTTTGCCAGCGAAACCCCGGCAGTGTGCACACTTCATTAACTCGTGGCCAGAGTAGGTGTAAGTCAACCTCGCCACCGGCTCAGATGTCTGCTGGTCTCCCGTGACAACCGTCTCTGGGCCAACAGTGAGGCTGGTGGTGTCCTGAGGGGGTGGGAGGGTGGGGGGGACTGAGCGATGCTGAGAACAGCTGCAGCTGCGAGCGAGACGTGCACTCAGCAGCCAGAGAGGAGGAAGCTGCTACCTTGTCTCCCCCTGCCTGAGAGAAACATTTCTGTGGAAACGGTCTCACGCTGACTTGACCACCGCGGCCTCCAGAGGGCCAGAATCTCCCGAGGAGATCCGGCCTGAACTCTCTCCCTGGATGAAAGATAACAGCGCTCTCACTGGGCTGGAAAATGCTTCAGTGCAGTTCATTTAACCAAATCCCCAGTGTGAGCGAGTGAGTCATCTGTTTAACAGCTTAAGTGTGACTAGGGCTGATCTGGAAATGGATTCTACCAGTGCGAATTATTTCTGTGAGTGTCAATACTAAAATGACGGGGTTGTGTTTTGTTATACCGGGTCAATGACTGTAACATGTTGTACAACTCAACAAGACAAAATGCAAAATGTAAAAATACAAAATGTTCTAAAGCTAAAACATCACAGGTAAGAACCATCTTGTGCCGATGATGTCATTTGGAGTCTGTGCTGTAGGGATCAGGGGGGTGGAGCTGCGGTATCGAGGTAGAGGAGATACACGCACTCGACCATATCACGAGTCAGTCTCATCTGCCAATCATGACGCTTTCCTGGACAAACATCAGTGTGATAAGAACTACCTAAAATAAAAGAAACCATCTTGGAGGAAAAAGGATGTTTGCTCCATGTCCCATCCGCTAACACGGAGGAAGCTGGGTTCACGACCTATACTGCCGCCAGCCACCAGAGGACGATTGAGACGCTTTGGCTCCACTTCTCAGGGGCTGTCATGTCTTCCATCTTTATATAAAGTCTGAGAATGAACTGACATGTTTTTCTTTTTCTTACAAAAAGAGCCATCATCTCTCTGCCGAAGTCTGATCCTGGGATGATTATTTCACTGCCGACCTCACAGCCGCCCGACAGCAGTTCCACCGCAGACACGTCCCTCCGCTTGTACGACGCTTCCCGAGTGTTGCCACAGGAACCGAACGAGGCGAGAGTAGGATTCTCAGGCCTCTCCCAGGCCGCGCGCTTGTTTGTGAGATATCCCTTATCTGTTTTGGCAAGTTCGCTCTGTCAACAAATTCAAATACAAGTGCACGTTGCAGATATGCACTCGAGATATCGACACACACACAGGCGCAGCCCATGCAGTAAATAAACGCCATGATTTACTTTGCACAAACAGCCTTGAACGCGGCAGGAAGCACCTGTTCCTCTTATCTGCTGCTAAATAGATGGAGTACGGCCCATTTAAAAGACGGCTGTGGATGAAGACGCTCCAGAGTCCTGAGCAAATTAAAGCAGCTTGACTGCAGCGAGTTAACTATGCATTAAGTCTGCACAGGCCTTATGCTTACTCCCTCACAAATTTATTAAAAAGTGATTGCACTGCAACGGACTCTCTGCACAGTGATAAGCAGCTTAGGACTTTTTCGAGCCAGTCAATCATAAGTTCCTCTCTTTCCTCAGCACCTATCTCTTCTTCTTCTTCTTCTCCCTCTTTTTTCCGCCGCGTGCTAGCACAGCGTAACATGCGTCAACCTAAAGCTCATTAACGCCCCAACAGCTCAGGGACGTAATGTCAGGAATCAAATGCGTCACTAATGCAAATGATCCCACAATCAGCGTTTGCCAAAACAGTAAATCAACTGTGTGATATCAAGCTTGAAGATAAAGGTCTGTTTTAAATCCAGCTGAAAACGACTTTATATTTGAGGCAATGACTAGTGTCTGCATCTGTGTGTGTCCACGTCGGGGCTGATGAAGCTGAGTGGCTCCGTGAGGTCCTGCGTTGGAGAGGTGAGAGCTGCTGCAGCTGATAAGTGGTGCCCGTGGAGGAGGGATGTGAAACCGACTCTGTGGACACTGAGCCAGCCTGAGAACACCAGTGACTCTGTCCTGGTCTTTATCTATTAAAACCTGCTGTGTCTGAGGCTGCGTGTCCCCGTCCATGCATGTGTACACATATGCATGAGTCAGTGGGTGGACTGAATCCAGGCTGAAGGCTCCGTGGAGCAGAGGGGCCTGGAAGTGGGAGGTCTGTGAATATGGACCAGCTTGGCCAGACTCATTCAGAGGGAGGGAGAAAATGCTTTAATGCACAAACTATGCATAATTCTGTCGGCCAAGTGCATTCATTTCCTCCTCAGCTCCTTGTAAAGAATGTGAATCCCCCAAAAACCTATAATTGTTCATTTAAAACGCACAATAAAAAAAGGGTAAGTCAATATTTTCAAGAGCTGCCAGGGGAGAGTTCTCGGAGGAATCACAAGAATGCAGGTGAACAACACTGAGGGGAAGTAAGAAAAAAACAAAACACACAAGTTTTATTATAGTGTGGTTGCAGTAACGGAAATGTTGCAGCTTTCCCATGGGAGAGGAAACACGAGTTCCTGCAGAGTTTAATAGTTTCACACACAGAGAGGGGCCATAACGCACGGGTCAGGTCACAGTGGTATCTGGATGGTAGAGTGGTTTCTCAATGGGAACAATGGGACTGATTTTATTTCATTAAATATCACCTGTTAGTGTCACTGTGCTCTAATCAGTTTTGAATTGTAAGTCTAATTTAACACACTATTGACAGACTGAACTCTCTTTTGTAGTTCAGCAGAGTCATTAAACAGTTTGTTCAAGTAAAAGAGAAGCAAGGTAGAATAAAATAGTTGAAAATAGTTTCTTTTGGCTGTGACACTGTAACTTTCACTGAAGCAGCAGCGCCCTCTGCAGCCACACGCGGTGATTAAATATGTTGGGTTTCATGTCAGAGTGATTAAGTGGTTTTCATGTAGAGGAAAATAACTGCAACCGAATGATGGATATTACCCATGATCCCCGGCTTCCTGAACCAGAAGAGATGTTGCTGTTACAAATCCACCAAACTCTGTATAGAATTCGTCATATTTTAAAAGTCTCCTGCTGAATATTAGAGATAAACGAGTCTTTTTGACTGATCTACAGTTCAGCTTTGCTCTTCAACCTGCTGGAGCTGATTCTGACAGTTGAATCTGCGACTCTCAGTCAGTCCCTCACTTCTCACTGATCGTACCCGAACAAGAACAGACGTTCAGGGTGAGGACTGGGAATGTAAGAGGAAACATTTTCTCTATTGCAAGTCAGTGAACCATCAAACTCATTTTTAAAAAGCTGCTATTTTAAGGTTAGAAAAGTTGCACACTGTTGCCTTCCAGGAATGCAGGTTTAAATGAGAGTTATATGGAGAATGGTCAACAATGTCTGTCCCATTTAGGACTTAATTGGGGCAAATGAAAAGTCACAGCTTTCTTGTCAGTGTGTCCATTAATGTCCAACTGAAGTTTGTTTCCCTGCTCCCTCGTGCTTGTGTTTTCCGAATAAAGGCTTAACAGAAAACGACGTCACAGTTTGACAAACATCGAGGTCACAAGTGCATTTTTAACAGTGTATCAGTAGTGCTCTGATAACTTGGTTGTGGAAATTGATGCCACTGTCACAGTCCTGAAAGATGAAGATCAAGGTGAATCTAAATGACCTCCTGAGCTCGAAATCAACTGGCTGCTTAACACTGCCTGGTACACACCTAACTTAATAAAGGAGAAACTGTTCTCTTCGTGCGGACGCTCACAAAGCAGTTCCTTCATGTGCTATTAGATCAGTGAAATGCCAATTCCCCGTGGACTGGTCTATATTTACATGGACCGTCTCCTCACTGGGAGACTCGGCTCTGCTTACACTTCAGTCTGTGGCTGAGGCAGGAGCAGGTCTGAATTATATTCGCCATCAGTCTAAAAATAACCCGAGGACAAGACACAAGGGCTCCGTGATTTGAGAGGAGGAAAAAGACATTTTCAGGGATCCTATACTATTTCAGCCTCAGGAGCTGAGCCAGAACCCTAACGGCTCCCCGAGTCCTCTGATTGGTTATTAATGACATCATCCCAAGGGCCGGCCCCCACCTTCCCTCCTCACTCCGACGATGTCATCAGTGCTGAGGCATCTCAGTGATGTAATGCAGGCAGGGCCGTGACAGACACTCAAGATGCACCTCTTCCTCATTTCCCCTCCGCATGCATTCATCTCTTTTTCTCCTCCCGTTTCTTTCTCTCCCGTCTCCATCTCCATCTTTTCACTTCGCCCTTCAGCTGATAAAAAATCCCTTTGCACCTGTTTATTAGCACTCGACTGCAGGGCGCAGAGATTTGCAGTTAAGCCCGGGGCTATTAAGAGCTCTTACATGGCTTCTAAAAAACGACTGGGAGAAAAGACAGGAGCTGAGCATTTACTTTTCCTAATCCCGTCTGTGTCCTGCAGCTGTAATTAAAACACAGATCAGAGATCGTGCCCCTTTTCTCTTTTTGCTTCCCCACCGGGTGCGAACAAAGGCGAGAAACATCCAGGTGGGCTTGACGTCATTTAAGTTCTATTTTCGGCTGCTCGGGATAAAGAGAAAACTTTTTCCCTTGTATACAAACACGGAGCGTACGGGGAGAACTTTCACTGCAGATATAATCTCCAAGTCGTCACAAGTGGCACATAAGTGCACGCAAATGTGTAGTCAAACATCTGCGGGTTATGTCAGTTTGTTCCCGTTGGACTTATTCAGACCATCTTTTTTTGGCCGTGTCCTCACATCTGTTTTTTAATCACAGTTGTGTGTGTGTGTGTGTGTGTGTGTGTGTGTGTGTGTGTGTGTGTGTGTGTGTGCGCGCACATACGTGTCCTGGGCAAATGTCCAGAGCTCAAGCCGATTAGTGAAGGGACTCTACCCTGATCAAAGCAGCAGTGAATCCAGCTTACTGGGACATACTATGTAACACATTACCCCCCCATTGGAAATGATACTGTACGCTGCAAACTCCGAGACCACCAACCGCAATGCAGCATAGACTCGTAAATAGGAAACGTTAAGGATTCTTTTGTGCGCGTGTGTGTGTGTGTGTGTCTTTGCTATTGTCTCGTAGGGAGAGCAAACACTCTCGAGGCTGGAAATGAGGGAGCAGACATTTAAACCAAGTGCTGTCATCCTGTGTGTGTGTGTGTGTGTGTGTGTGTGTGTGTGTGTGTGTGTGTGTGTGTGTGTGAAGTGTGCAGCTGCTCCATAGAAACTGCACGGCTTAATAGTCCAGAGAGAATGTTGCAGTCGTTTTGAGACACATAGAAAACAAGGAGAGATCTTTCCCCCCATAAAGGTGATGTGGACGTTTCTGGTGCAGAGTTCACAAAAAAGCGATTACAGAATCAAAACGATTCTCCTGACCAACAAATGCTCCAATAACGTGGGGTCTATACGTCTGTTAAAGTTGAAGGACTTGTTCTTTTCTATTTGTTTGAATTATCACCAAACTCTTCAGATGCCCTTTTAACTACAGAAAACTTTAGCTTCTTTCAGCTTATTGTTTTGGTTTTGCAGCCCACCACTTTACAGTTTGGTTTAGTTTCTCATTCCCCTGATAAAGCCACTTTCAACTGCCCAGCACCAAAGGACAGACAGGTAAAGTGAGCCATGAGCTCCCCCGAGGAGTATAGGTTTGAGACCCAAATATACAACTTTGAATATTGGAATTTAAATTTGTAAGAAACTAATGCTAATGTTGCTTTGCCTCTTCTGGATATGTTGAGGCTGGTTGTAGTCCAGGTCCTATGCCCCCCCCCCCTCCTCCATGTTAGTGGATGGGACATAAAAAGTAAAACGTCTCTGTCGTTTTAGGTATAGTTCTTATCACACTGTTTGTCCAAGTGTTATAAAAAACACTTTTTGGATAGTGGGAGGAGATGGAGATGCGTCGTCCATCTTTATACACAGTCAATCATTTACAGTTTGTTGTAATAATACGTAGATTATATGCATATTTATTATATTCAACTACAGCTCGGTTGTACATTAGCAGAACGAAACACTTAGCCTCGGAGTTCCGTCCCAATTATTGCTCGACTAATTGGTGCCGGCTGATACCAAGTGAAGACGTGCAATGGATGCACTCCCCAGTAAGTTCAAACTGAGATAGTGGCTGTAATGAAGACATTCTCCAGCTCCACAGAGAGTCCTCCATCAAACTGTCGGAGACACCGAACGGGTGGAGTCTAATAATAAAGGCCTCCTCAGCCGTGGCCAGGACCTGTCAGACTGAATGGATACTGAGCAGACGCTGGATAAATTAACAGGAAGCTATTACCGAGGCTAATATGAATTGATATCTTTAAGATGTGAACGAGGCACATTCCTCCTTTGGAACGACTTGTTATTTGAGTGGCAGCCGACTGGTTAGACAAATACCGAGTCACATTTCAACACAGCTGCACGTGCGCACACTTACTGATACCCTACCCCCCCGTCCCAGCCCCTCCGCTTCATTCTGTGCACAGTGATATGGTTATTTTGCAGTGCCTCTGCGGCTGACCACTGTCATCCACCGCCTAATAGCTTTAGCATGTGCGTAGCCGCCCGTCGGCTCCAGCGATCTTGGAGGGTTGAAATGAACCGGGGCATTGTTGTGCTGCTGCCGGGGAGGATACACGCACTCTCGTTTGAAGAGGAAAACCCCGGTGGGAAGGAAACCTCGAAACAAAAGTGCTAAGAAAAGGTGATAAAGGCACAAGGGACGGAACTGTGTGTGGGTGAATGTGTGTTTTTGAATGTGTGTGTGTGTTAAAGGGCTGCTTCCCCTCTTCCTGCTATTATAAAGGCTAATGGAAATGTTCATAAGCTGGAATGTTCTGTGGCCTCGAATTCCAGCTAGAAACTGAGTGGGAATGGAAAAATCCAAGCGAACCAATTACCCGTCATATTTTCCAGTATTTTACGCGGAATGTAATGATAGACTGGTGAACCATATGACGGCTGCATAATATAGATATTATCTGATAAGCTTTAAAATATAGAGTTTCTCGACGCGCCTGGTGGAGGAGCCTTTACGCCTCGAACTCAAAAAGAGAAGTCCGTCAGTGAAGGGCTGAAACGGAAAATACCAAAGACCCATTAGGATTTTCAGCTGTAACGACTGCTGAAATATCCCTAAACTATTTTCCCACTGGAGACATGTTTAGTTTTTATTAACACTGGCAATACCAGGGAAACTCATTCAGGAAAACAGAGGTGGAGCAGACCTACTCCGACACTGAAAATGTCAGGTTTTACAACATGGCTTTCATGACTCTGAGGGGAGCAGAGGGCAGAACAGCTCACTGCAGCAGGAGTGACGTGTGGGCCGGAAAAATCCAGACATGAAAAAAACCTATTTCATACTGTTACTGAAAAGGTTCTGAGTCACAGAGACATACAGTCATGCAATATTGCGCTTAACACATTTCTTACTGGCAATAAATTCCATGAAAATACCAAAACCAAGAATAAATTATTAACAAGTTCTTTATTATCGACCTCGCCCGTTGTTGAGTCTTATCCCATAAACCTTTGTGGTGCCCAATAAAAGCAAGGACATTAAATCTTTGACTAAACTTGGTCCCTACTAAATACACTAACTCCTGTTAGTTCTGAGTAATGTATTAAACTACAAAGCCCAGTTCCATCCAGCCATTATCGAGGGTCATGGGAGGAGCTGGAGACGAGGGGCCACCCTGGACAGGTCCAGAGTGTATCACAGGTCCGAGGAGTCTCCAATTAACTAAACCCCATCATGCATGCTTTTGGATTGCGGGAGGAAGCCGGAGAAAACCCACACAGACACTGGGAGAACATGCAAACTCCACATAGAAAGACTATCAGTCGAACCAGGATTCGAACCTGTAACCTTCTTGCTTGAGCGCAGTTATGTTATGAAATTATTCGGTCTAGATTTTCAGTGGTAGTGAATGGCCTTTGTGGCTGAGAGCTGAGAGGCAGGCTTGGTAGACGTGTTGGTTTTGGTCTTTTCATGGAAATTGTTAAGAAGAATGTTGAATATGTCGGTTTCCTTTCAGTGAGACTGTGTGAAGCTGTGATGCTCATTGTAAAGAAAGTAAAGCTGCGTTATAGAGTTGTACACGTGAACACAGGCAACCGGACTTAATTGCGTTTCTTGGACGAGAGGTGAAACGTCTTCAAGACACACAAACAAGTTCAGTTACCTACCTCCACATTCACAACCCCTGAAGATACCTGGAGAACGGCATCTTCACAGATATGCTAAATAAATAATACCAAATATTGAACAAATTGAAAGTTTGGTTTTACAGGGTTACAATATCTGCACCAGGAAAAAGTTTCCTCAAAAGTTTAGTCTGCGACTCAAATGTCAACAAGCATAAAAAGTCTGGGGATGAACAAAGTCATTAGGATTTATTATCTGCACCAAGTTCCACAGCAATTTAATCCACTAAATGTCAAAGTGTGAACATTTCAACCAAAGAGGGAACCATTAAAAATCTGGATTCATCCTTTGGGGAACAAGATTGTCTCAACAAAGATTCATTCATTCTAATCCGTTGAAACTGGTGGACTAAAAGTTTTCTTAAAACTTTATATTTCAAAACTTCACTGTCACCAAACGCCGAGTTTATCACATGTGACAGAACCTGTCCTCAACTGGATTTCAAGACGAGTCACACTTCTAATCCCACTACTGCTTAAATAAAGCTCTCGGAGAATATAGACCTGATTCTGTGCCTTCATCTGTACATACACACCGCAAATATAGCAACTCGCTCTGTGTGTATCCGTCACTTCGTTTACCCTGAATTGGATTTATTTTGATGCTCATTAAACTGCTCTGCTCGGCCTCTTTCCAGTGTTTACATGGTCCCGACTGTTTATCAGTCAGCGCAGGAAGGAGTTCTCCAAACGCGCTGTGCAGAGATAGAAGACAGGTTTTCCTCAAAACTTCCAAACCCCCAGCGCGCAGGTATAGCCGCCGTTCCTAGAATAGCGGCAGCTTAACAGAAACATCCCGTGTGTCACAGGATTTGCGGAGCATTTTCAGGAACAGTGGAGTTGTGGCTAAATGAGAGAGCGCGGAGTTTGTCGGGCAGAGGGGTGATTATGAAATCGCGACTTATTATCGCCGCGATAATAAGTCATTAGCGAGGTCGATAGGAAACATAAAAAAAGGCTGTGGAAAAAAAGGCCAAGACACAGCAGGTCGTTAAATAGGGTTCAGGACAGAAGACTCATCCATATTTATTGGGATTAGGCAGATTTAATACTCAAATTCAGACTGTTCATAATTAACGTTTTATGGGGACAGAAAATCTCAAGTGCTTTAAATAAAAAAAAGAAAAAGAAGAATGACGTAAGCAAATATAATTTTACGGGCCTGAAGCCTGAGGGCAAATTATCAATGTGACCTCACCTAAATTGTTCCTCCCCGGAGGAGAGGGAAAAACACACAAAGCATGTCTGTCACAGCTTCTTGTGTGTTAGAGGAGGCCCCGCGACAAATCACATGCCCGAAGGAGTGGACGGATGGCAGAGGCGGAGGGGTGTTTACACTGGGGAGAGGAGGAAAAAAGACCTGGGAGGGTTAATAGCGAGTGAAGAGCGTCAGTGTCTGCCGAGCCTCTCCCGCCCGCCTCTGTCTGTCTGAGCCTGTGGGTGGAGAGCACCCCCCCACCCACCCCAACTCTATTCTCGTCATCGCCAAAGAAAAGAGGAGACGGTCAAACAAATGACTTCACTGAAAAGGTGGAGTCACTCAAGTATGTGGAGCCTTGCGAACGTCAAGAGGGACTTTTGTGTCGTCCAAACAGCCGGGGAGGGGCTGACAAGAATGGGAGCACTTCTCTCCTGAATACAGAGGAGAAGTTACCAGATGTTTTACAGTTGTTGCTCTTCCTCTGAGCCCCCCCGTCTGTTGCTTAACCTCCAGTGACTTTCCCCTGACGCGCTCTCTGCAGAGGGACCTACATAAAAAAAAATCTAATTTTTTACGTCTTGGCAAATTTGACATTCGCACGACAGGAAGCACGATTTTCCTCTGCGGATAATCCTCTTCACAGCAAAGCCACCAGCAACGACTGCAGCGAAACTCCAGAGGTCGAACATAAGCCTCGTGTACACCGTCGCCCCAACAGCACATAAAAGACGAGGGAAACATATTCTCAGTGTCACTTTTATTGTGCAGGACAAACTGATATTTATGTTTCTCATGATTCTGATTTGTGGCTAAGTTTGTTCTTTTCTGCTTTGGATTCCTTTAAAAAAAACACATAAAAATGGACATAAAATAAAAAAGAGCTGAGGAAAAGCTGAGAAGAGTGACACCAATAAATCATTATTAGCTGAACGACAAATCCCCGCTTTATTAAATCGTTTTCTGCTGGTTTGTCACATTTGTCCGAACAAGTCGTTAATCATCATAAAAAGTCATTTAGCTTGCATCTAAAAAGGAATGCAAAAATGTCAATGACTGTAAAAGAAATGGTTTATCTTCGGCTACTTTAAAAGTAAGATAAGCTCTTATATACTTTCCTACCTTGCAGAAATAAAAGGTTTGCAAAGAGCGGCTTCATCCGTTCCTCGCAAAAATGATTTGGCTCAAAATGAGGTCAATTTACAACGAGCAGAAGTCAATTAACGTGGAGGAGATTTTGTCGGATTCCTCTCTATCGTTCCCACCTCTATTAGACTGGAGTTGTTTTGGCCTCTGGACTAAGCTGCTGACATGATGGAAAATCTGCCTGCGGGACGAGATCAGCTATTCGCAGCTGACTGAGAATATATCGTGTTTAATTTGTCTTTGGGAAAATCCGAAAGTTGGTTGAATTAAAATGTACCAGCAGGGGACGCTTCCCTGTCCCTGACCCTGTGGAGGACGTCAAGGACAGAAGAGAAAAAATAATCTGCAAAAGTTTTATTCCAAAGGGCCGATTCAGGTCAAACTAAAATAAAGTTTGAAAGTTTATTCATGATATTTTAAAATAGTTTCAGCAAACCACATTCTTAGGAGAGAACCCAATACTGGAACATTTTACAGAGCTCAACTTGAGGTAACTCTCTTTCCTTAAATTCTGTTGCTGCTGCCCTGAAATAATCCACACAGCTACTGTTGCTCTGAAACTACTTTTTCCTGAAAAGTAGCAGCCATGAAACCAGGTTGATTCTGAACAAGCATTTTTCTTTAACATCTATCAAATCATTCCAGAAGTCTCTGGTTTCACACTTGGCCTGTGTATCGTTAAGGGCTCAAGGAAGTGCAGAGTCAATGTTTTTGCGATTTGGACACTGGTTCTCCAGTTCGAGGTTCTGTGCACTGAGCCGAGCTTCACCGAACTTTGAACAAACAGGCGAACAGCTCTTTGTGCAGCAGCGGTGGTGCAGCTTCAGGGTTCTGAGAGAAAACTGCAACCAGCATCAAATGGTTCATTCCAAACAGTCAGCTTCAGAACGGGCACTGCACTAGTGAAGTCAACAGCAAAATACATTATCAGCATTTCGTCTTTCTGTCTTTTTTTTACGTCTTTCTGTATACATTTTTTTTTTTTTTTTTACAAACACTGTGGTAGAGAATAGTTGTTCGTCTCCATAACTCTCAGCCACCAATGGGACCTGAAATGAAAGCCCTCTAATGAGGTTTGATCAAACCCTGGAGCCCGATGGGACGTGGCGTCGTTTGGCTCGGGGCCCAATGAGAGATGACAGTGTTGACAGCTCCCTGGGAGAAACACCTGGTCAGGCCTCTCGCTCCCCCCCCCCCCCCCTCCACCAGCCTCACCGCCGCTTGGCCACGCGCCACTTAGACCAGGTGTGTCTCCACCGGGCTCGGCGTCTTGTGGCAGCCGTCAAACTCCACGGCCTCAGATTAGCATCAGCTAATACATATGGCCCAGATTAGTGCTTTATCTCCAGCGCAGGGCCAGATACGACCTGTTATGTCTGGATACTGGTGCACCAGTGTTTCCAGACAGGCGATCAGGTGGTCAAGACGTAACCTTAGCGTCTCCTAATTGTATCAGACAAATGGAGGCATATGGTCCGGAGCTACCGTGTGTGCCTCGGCTTGTAAAAACACTGCCAAACTCGCTGCGCCTCATATGCTACCACTTAGACAAACAGCTCGGCTGAATTAAACTGGCAGCCAAAGCACTGCCTTCCAGTTAATAACGGTTTCCTCTGCTCGTGTGAGAAACGGACAACTTGCTACATCAGCAGGGCGCGGAGAAAACTTGAGACGCTGTCAAAGGGCCCGAACCGGCGATGAAGGATGAGGTTCGGGGGGGCTCCGGATTGGGGCGCAAGGGTGCAAGCTCGTTTGTCTTCCTGACGAGACGCCTCTTTATGACTAGTTTACCTTCCCTCCCGGCGGAGGAAATCAAGTTGATATACTCATCGCTGGGAGACACAACAAATCACGGCCGTCACTGAACACCTGAGTGGTGAAGAAATAGGGTTTCAGAGAATTACTCCAGAGTTTCGACATAAAAATGGCTGTTGGCGCGTTGCCTCGGGATGTTACTCACTTTCTCTCCAGTAAAAAACAACTTCGGTCGATGTAAGAAATGGTAAATGGTAAATGGTTTGTACTTATATAGAGCTCCATAGTCTTGATGACATATATTCATACAGTGCATCCATGTGCGGTACTTTTTTTTCTATGAGGTTCACTATTTTGCCTAAGGACACTTCGGCATGCGGAAAGGGGAAGACTGGGATCGAATCAACGGCTTTCTGGTTCGAGGACGACCCGCTCTACCCTCTGACCCCCTGAGCCAAAGCCGCCCTGTCTAGTTTTATCTCAGGATGTTGCTTTTCCTGACAATCAATTCGATTTATGTGGATTTCTGACAATTTAACGGTGATAAAAAAGACATTTTGACGTTAAATGAGATTCACGTTACTCACTTACATTTGGATGGCTGTGAAATTAACCACATTTTTTTCCGTCTGCCTGCGCTCGGGCAGAGTGGCTCGCTCCAGATGCAAATCTACTCAGCAGTGGAAAAAGTTAGAGCAATCCCAGCAGCTCCAGACGGGAAAACTACATTTATACAGAAAGTAAAATACCTGAAATGCTATTTTATTTGCAGTGCAGTGACCGACCAGGCACTAATAGATATCATGTGCAAAGAATTAACTTTTACAAGTTTACTTCTCTGCTCAGTTTAAGTGTATGTGTAAAAGCATGGCAGAGGCTTTGAAGCTGCCCTGTGACACTAATGTTCACTTTGAGAGGAGGAGTGCAGCATCTCCCCGGTGGGAGAAATCCAGCAATCCATTTGATCCGGAGAGCAAACAGCAGCGTACACGACCGAATCTGCAGCAAATCTGATTCACCACGAGCCGCTTTCATCTACAAATGTCATCCCTCCGTGATCTTACAAGTTCGGATCTGACGGAGGGGCGGCGAAGGAACATCAAGAAAAGTTCTGCTCAGGGAGAGAACCCGAGTAATAATGCAAGGTGAGGTTGATCTGAGTGAGGACTGCGCTGGGTGAACGTGACCTAGCTCCTCTTTTTCAAGTTCAACCTCCCGCGACCTGACCCCTCGCGCCACTCTTCTCCCCCATCAGCTTAATTAGACACAGCCACACACACATTAGATGGTCCCCTTTCTTTTTTCCCTTCACGCACTGAATGGCTGGCTGCGGTTCAAGGCACCACAAAAAAAAAAAAAACAGAAAGAAAGCGGCTATGCAAAACAAGCAGCTTTCAGAGGCAGGGGAGACGATCAGCAAACAGCACACACACACTTCCAGCACTACAGTGAAACCATTCAAAAACAGAGCCTCTGGAATTTAAAATAATATTTAAACAAGACAAGTCATGAGTCAGGATGCAGCAATTTGAATCCATGCAGGGGAAATGGGGTTTTTGACTCACATGTGCACGACTGAGCATCTGCACATTTGTAAGTTTTAGTGTCAGTGTGTGTGTGTGCGTGTGTGTGTGAGTGTGTGTGTGCGTTGCAACGACTCACCTTTCTCTCCTCTCTCTCTCTCTGCGATACCTCCCGATAGAAAGAAAAAGCCAAAACTCTCAGACGCAACCAGAGTGACACAAACTAACTCAAGCACCGTCGCAGTCCCGAAAGTTTTTTGCTCTCTCCCGGCAGATCTGCACACTTCCCCCTGACTCCCCCTCACACACACCCCTCTCTCTCTCGCTCTCTCTCTCTTAGCTCTCTCTCACTTCAGCACTTCCTGGGGCTGCTGCTGTTTATGCTCCAATCAGGCCATCCAAGAAACTACCGCTGCCCCTCCGTCCCCCCCCACCTCCCTCGCAGCCAACGGCCATTGTTTGGCGAAGGCAGATCACATGTAGACGTCTATGTGTGCGTGTGTGTGTGTCTGTGTGTGTGGGTTCCCTCTTGAGTGGGGTTTTTTAACCTCTTGCCACTCTACCCGGAGTCTGGCTCTCCTCAATCAGGAGAGAGAAAGCAACCGCGAGCTGAAAGAGTGACGGAGGAAGGAGGATGGGAGCCGGTGGGGTGAGGGTGAAGGAAAACACACGGAGGGGGCTTCCTGCTTGGATGTCTTTACTGAGACAGATATACTTTTTTAAGCATGAGGGGGGAAAAAGAGGGGGTGGTGGGTGGTGTTGAGTGAGGGTTGGGGGTGTGTCTGGAACTTTCTCTCCAAGTCCAACAGCCTTGTTGTTAAAAACCGCAGTGAGGCTCAGCCCATCGTCGCCCCCGGAGCTCTCTCCCTCTCCCCAAAGCGAGGCGCCTTTCCAGCTGCCAAAAGTTTTCACCACGATACCTCAGCCCCTTCTCCCAAAGCCCCAGCCTCTACTTCAGTGTCTCACTAAGCCGGACAAACAGAGCCGGGGTCCAGCGCTACGTCCCAAAAGAAGGGTGGAGGTGTGATGTGAAGAGGGGGGGGGGGGGGTGTGAGGTGAAAGGTGACATGTGGGAGGGGGAGAGGTTTGACAGGAGCACACACACGCTTTTGTTGGTCTTGTTAACAGTTCCATCATCGCGTGAGGGTAACACCTTGTGGGCCGTGGAGGAGTTTAGACCGAGGTGAATACACCGGTAATTCTTTAAACATGTGTCAGGTTGTCAGGGTAAAGCTGACAAAGACGCAAAAAGGATTTTCAGAGTTGAGGTGCATTGGCATGATTAGCTTAGTTCCAGTTTATTACAATTTCATTACGGATCAAAAACTAGAATGGCGTTGATTAGAGCGCATACCTCTGTCTGTATGTGGAAGGCATATCACGGGAAAGATTCATCTTATCCACTTCACACTTGGTATGTGTATTGTTCAGGAGCCGAGGAAGTGCAGAGTCCAATTTTGTGCGATTTGGACACGTGATAAGTCGAATATTTATAAAATTTGAATAAACGCACGACTGACACGGTCGAGACATTGGCTGATTCTCCAGTTTCGAGTCGAGCTTCACCAAACAGCTCTTTGTGCAGCTTCGTGGTTCAGGAGACTTCTGGAGATCTTTACTTCCTCAGTTACTGCAGGTCACTTTTCACAGTTTCAGAATGAAAAGCTGCAACCAGCATCGCAACAGGCCAACCAATTAGTCAGGTTTAGAAAGTTAGAAAACCCTTTGTCCTGTTCCCTCTTGGCCCATGTCCCATCCTTCCACCAAGTTTCATGGAAAATCCGTTTGGTAGTTTTGGAAGAATCCTGCCTACAAACTAACCAACCAACCCACAAACACACAAACAGGCAGGGGTGAGGTGGAGGTAATGATGGTACAAACTATGCGAATAAGACTCCATTTGTAATTCGATGCTACTGCGGTGGTGTCTAGACTTTAAATGAACAGACTAAACTCATCTCGTCTCTCCCTCCATTCCACCCTCTCCTCTCCTCTACCCTCTCCTTTCTTCAGTGCCGTCTTTCAGTCAGTGGGTCGAGCCACTCGGGCAGATTGGGGTGCCTCCGTGCCAGGATGAATCCAGGAAACATTCATCGTGTTGTTTAGTCTGGGAACCATGTGTTGGAGTTCCCCCCCTCTTCTTGTGCACAGGAAGCCAACACTGGCCGACACGACGCGGACGTTCTGGGGCTCAGTTGCACCAAGCAACGAAACTTCAAAAGGGGCAGTTGGCACAAATAAACCGCATCATGAAAAGAGAGAAAGTGCTCCGTCACTCTGCTGCGGCTCAGGTGTGTTCAAAGAAAGCTTTGTTCATCAGCATCCAACTCTTACGTGGCTTTAATCACACAATAAAGAAAGAGAAAGAGATGGTGACTCAGAGTAAAGAGTCGTATAACAGAAGGTATTAATATGGGTGTGTGTATGCGACCGCATGTGCATATGCTGCATCCATGTGAAAGAAGAAAAGCCTTGACACCACCTCCTTCCTGCATGAACACGAAAAACACTCTGACTAATCCCTGGAGTGCTAAATCCTGCCATTGCTGAAGAGACCCAAACAAATGATGAGAGAGGGGGGGGGGGGGGGGGGGGGGCAAAATAACTGAAAACATTTGGGATTTAACAGGCAGAGAGCAGGTGAGGATTACACCTGGAGCTCTTCAGTCTGGTGCCGCAGCCTGAGCCAGTGTGTGTCTGAGGAGCCGGTGCTGCAGTGGACGAGCCACCTGTGTGTCTGGAGGAGACTGAACGTCACCGAGCAAATGAGAGAGGAGAGCGAAGTGACGAGCAGTTTGTTTTCAGTGACACAAACTGCAGGAGGTTCAGGGGAAGAGACTCAGTGTGTACGATTTTAAAAGACACAGATATATACAAATACCTAAAAATATTTCTATTGTGCCTTTTTTAGTGCCAGGCACCAGCGGTAACATTTGACGAGTTGATCTCTTCAAAACGGAGTTGTGACAACCTCTGTTACCCAGCATGCCCTCTGCCACTTTAATCCAGCTGATGCATTGTTGAAAAACAGAAGTCTGACCTGAATACGACATCTGTGGAAATATTACACTGTAAAATATGTAAAAATTATAGTTACAACTTTACAAGAAGGCTCCTGTTTTGATGCATTTTAACCTCCTAATAATCAACACACTATAATATAGTAAATATAATTTATTTCTCAAATATTCTATGGAGCGTTTGAAACTGCTGTGGAAACTGTTAAAAAAAAAAATTAAAACGGATAACATCACAGCTGTGATCACATCAATTATGTAAGATTAAAAACTAAAAACTGACCCTTTGAATGTGTTAGTGTTTATACACAAGTATAAATAGTTCGCTGGCTGAATTAAAACTGTTCTAAATGTTGTCAGAACGCGATGAAGACGACCTTGATCTGGGAAATTGTTGACAAAAATACATCAGAGTGATAAAAACTGCCTAAAATGACAGAAACCATCTTCATGGTTAATTTGACGTTTGGTCCGCGTCCAATCCACTAACATAGAGTAGACGGGATTTATGACATGTACTGCAGCCAGCCACTAGGTGGTGAACAAGATGCTTTGGCTTTACTTTTGAGGAGCAGTTATTTCATCTTTATATATATAGTCCTAAAAATGTCTCTATGGCTGTATACAACTACATGACAGTTTGTTGTATTGTGTTACAATTATTGTTTACATAATAAATAGAGGAGTTAAAATGAAGTGTCCGATGCAGATAGTTGCAGGCTGAGCTGGTCTGTGTTTTATGATAAATCAAAACACTCCTGTACCATAAAGCTACATGAGAGTCCAAAGTATTTCTGCAGAGCCACTTTCACTTCATTACCATCGCTGGCTCACGTTAGGTTCTGGGTTTGAAGGGCACTGTCAACAAAACTGATTTGGAGTGAAAAATAAATATATAAAACAATTTTAAAAAGAGGCCTTGGCCACCATCCACCCAGATCCCACTCTATCCTGTGGACCAAGCTCCCTTTTACATATATTTAGCCTCAAATCATCCAAAGCCCTGGTGAGCTGCTGCCGTCTATTTTAAAGCCAGTTTCATAATCTTTCACAGGGAGACGGGAGAGTTTGGCCGATGGCAACAATGGAGCCAGTGGACTATCGTGTGAGCTCTGAGTCAGCATCAAACTCTCCAACAATGCACGAGGAGAAATCGTACTTAAAGTCCCGCGTCAAGATGATGACTGCGCTGGCGTTATGCAAATAATGTACATCTCAGTATGTTGGATTTAACCTCTCTCACGAGCCGGCAGAGGCACGACAGCTCCGACTCCTGACGCGATGCAGCAGCTTGGAGAATCTGCCATTATGGATTTCTGTGGCGGAGAACGTAAACAGCCATTGATTAAATAAATTAATAACAGCCTGCAGTAATGAGAATGTGAAGTGAGAGGTGTGAGATCAGGCCGAGGCTGAAGAAGTGAATGTGGCACTATGAGGCCAGTGTGATCGTCCTGTGGTCGGCTGCAAGACTGACAGGAAAGAACAATGAGACATAGCTCACCCGGAGAACGCGGCACAGAGGGTCAGGGGGGGGTCACGTGACGGCGCTTCTGTCTTTCTGTTGGTCCTTGAGTCATCCGTACATGCATGACTAAAAGTGGCAGCATCCGCGAAGACGGCGTGAGACAGATCGGGTCGTCGTGAGAATGTGTGTTGTTCCGTGGCGGGGGAGTGGTCGGTGTTCATTAGCCTCCCGGCAAAGATGGAGTCAGGAAGGAAAAGGAAACGAGAACAACAAGACGGACGACCGGGTCAAGAAAGGTGCAGGAGATTCAGTGGAGTCAGTTCAGAAGTATGAAAATCCGGTTGTGATCCAGAGATTAGAGGTCTGAGTCTCAGACTGAGGAGAAAAGTGTTTCTGTCACTCAGCAGCTGGCGTCAGGACGCCCTCGAGAAATGCTGTGAGCTCTTAAAAGAGTTGAATTATGGGGGGAAATGAAAAGAAACATGATGCAAACTAGAATGACATCAGTAGCGTGCATACCTCATATAACCCCAAATAACGCCCAAGTTCCCCTCATGAAACCACATTTAAAGTCACCAGATCAAGATTGATGTGTGGATCTGCACCAAATTGCCCTCACTCACTCACGTCACTAAACATGCCTGAAGTTTTTTTCCTGCCAAGATCCATGATTTATTATTTGAGTAATAACAAAAAAAGTTGTAAAAAGTCCCATCTCACAATGTTAAAGAAAGAAAAAGAAGATTCCTGGGATCTGCCCCCTGATCCAGACCTATGGCAAAATGTACTGGGTTCTTTCCCAACTCATTCCATATCCTTCCACCAAGTTTCATGGTAATCTGTTTAGTAGTTTTTGCGTAATCCTGCTAATAAACAAACAAAACTCAGAGAGGTTAAAATGGCTTCACTTTGGTCCGAATTACACAAATGACAGGGTGTTATTTTCTGAAATAATAAAAATGTTTCATGGTGGGATTTTTCCTTTTTCTAGCTGAATGCTTCTGTTTACATGCACTATTCAATCATTACTAACATGCTGTGGTAGAATTTTATGTAAATATTATGGAATATTCTGAATATGCAATATTGACAGAGCTCATATCCACACAGTGTTTCTGCTATATACGCTATGTGCAGAGTGCTTTTAACTTGAAATGACACCGGAAGGGAAGTCAGATGCAGAGCTTCTGCCCAGGCGAGTTAGTTTATGCAGCTCGAGAGGAAAAGAGGAGGAGAAGAAAGAAAAGTGAGGAGAAGGTGTGAAGTGAGGAGAAGGTGCTGAACTGAGCCAAACAGTCAAACTTTTAGCCACCGCTCTCTGATATTACTTTTTCCTCTGTGGAGGCTGTGTGATGATTTATTGGTTTTCTGACTCACAGCGAGCTAGCGGAGCGATGGAGTGGCCGTGGTTGATCCGTTGTTAATAAAGTCAAAACAACAAAAGAAAGAGGTTGAACGCTGGGTCCAGGTCGACTGTGCAGCTGTGACATCACAAAACGATGAAAGCCCCAACAGCTCGTTTTGAGGGCACAGGCTCTGTTATCGTTCTGATTGAGGGATGAACACACAAAGTTACACACTGTTCAATAGACAGTGTTGCCAAACAGAGGCCTGTTGCTGAGTCTGTTCACCTTTGTTGTTACTCACACGAGTCTCACCTCAGACAGCTGAGTCCCGATGCGGCTGTGAACACAGACGTGTCCTCGATGAACTCTGGCATTCAAGCTTTTTTGTTTTTTTTTCAAGCTTCTAATAAACAACTGTGTGTTTGTAGGCTACAGCGCTTTGCAGGACAATTTCAACTGTCAATAACCCCAAACAAGATAAAAACAACTGCCCTGGAATGTCCCGGTTTATTTTCAGCGGGCTAATCCTAAACAGTGGGATGTTTCTGTAACTGCCAGCTTGTTTTCCATCGTCAGGCGTTTGCGTGACCTCGCGTGTTACTCCAGACTTTCTAGCCGGCACAGGCTTGTTTAGTTGCAACATTTTGACTGTGTGCACCGTACTGTCTGTTTCCACGTGAAGCATGAAGCTGCTATGAGGTCAAGTCGTGTCGGATAAATAAAACCTCCATAAACAAAATGGGAGAGTTGTCGGCCCATTGGCCTCTGATGAGGTGAAGCTGTCAGGTCGGGTTCTTTCTCCCACCCGCACCCCCCCTCACCTGGTTTGACATGTGTCCATCACACCATCCCTGTCTGAGCCTTCCGCTCTATTATGTGACTTTTAAAAAATGATTGCAAAAAGCAGAACAGCACAGAGTAACAGTAAATGCACATTTTAAATGTCACAGAAATGTGACGCCTATCCAGGTTTACAGAGGAATAAAAAAGCATTTAGCTTGATTGTGTTTGCCTCATGAGTGCACTTCAGAGCGAGAAAAATGTGTCTTTAAAAAAAAATGCATTTAGGAAGGATAAGAATAATTAAGGCTAAATGATTTTTCATGCATTCCCCATAACAGAGAGAGCTTTGCATTAAAACAAAATTATGCAAAACCTGAATGTGTAAATAACGTGGCACTAAAATATGAAAAATTTAAATTAAACACTCTTAATTGCTACTGTAATATTTTTTCAATAATGAATAATTGATGATTGCTGGTCGCACGTCACATTAACCGCCAGCTGTCGCGTTGTAAAGTGCGAGCCGCAGTCAGCGACTTGGCGACACCCTGGTTGACTTCCCGTTGGTATGAAAGACGCTCGCTGGCTGGCTGGCTGCCTGTCAAAGGATTTCAGGGGATCACACAACAACAAACAAACGTGTTGTGAAATGTGCGGCGCCGAGAAAACATTTGATGGCGTTTCACAATTAATATTCTGTCTCAGAGATCACAAAGGGAGCGAGAGAGGAGCCGGTTCAAAGAGAAATGCCTCTCGACTGCTTTCTTATTACATCTGCAGCATTTGTCTGTGGCTCCATATGGTCACAGTGTGAAGCCGGTTTTATTTCTAGCTGCATAAATGCACAAAATATACAGATTTTTGTTTCACTTCCGTCTCTGTGTTATAATTAAAAAGTTTTATGATAAAAATCACACTTATTACCTTTAACTTACTTTGATGGGTTTTGAAGTGCATTTACAACTAAGCATGAAAGTGTCAATTGAGGTGAAGAACACTTATCGCTGAAAACACAGCAAGAAAACCACAGAGTCGCCATTGAAGTGTTGCAATTAAATATCAAATCCATCGCCCTATAGTTCCTCAGAATGGTCATAGGTTTATATTTTATGTTTCCCAGAGTTTGGAGCTTTTTATGATCAGTCTTCTAGTTTGAGACAAAGGAGGAAGGTCGTAAAAAATGATTTGACGTGTTCTTCGACTTTTCAGCTGGGTTCCTGTCCCTCCCACTAACATGGAGAAGGTAGGGTTTAAGAGCTATACTGCAGACAGCCACCAGGAGGCGATCAGGATGATTTGACCTGTCATGTCATCCATCTTTAGATACAGTCTAAGGGACAGACCCACATCCATGGACTGAGCATGTATCTTCTGTCCTGACATGAGATCAAGCACCAGTGCAAATGTAGATTCATATTTCTGAACCTGTGATGCTGCCTCGATGTCACAGACATGAAACATCACATTGGAGCGATGCAAAAAAATAAAAAAATACAACTCCACCCGCTTTCAAAAATGATCATTCTTGATTTTTATCCTCGTTTCACTGCCGGTTGTATAACACCAGAAAAGGGTCCTGCCTTACATTGTCTTTCTCTCCAGTGTCTCTGGCCATAAGAAATCAAATATTATATAACCGACTCTGTGGTTAGATAAGAGCTTCTTGTGCCTATCACAAGCCGTCTACATTCATCTACTGGGCGTCTTGTAAAACCATTGGCCTGGAACGATCATGACGAATGGTTGTCGGGCTGAGCATAATTCAAGAAGACAATAGCAGCTGAGAAATGGATTCTGCAAAAAAATAATGGATGCAAACGATTGACTTTTGCACGGCAGGAATAATCTGATTTACGACGTATTACAACTGCTTCTCTCAGAGCAAAGTGTAGTGATAAAGGGATTAAATCTTTCCCTTTTATCCCGTCAGTCGCCTTCTGTTAAATTTGCTCCAATCCAGTTTACACTGCTCCGCAACTGATAACGTACACATATGTTTCATTTCATTCTCCACATTAATTGGAACGAGTGTGTCCAGATTTGGAGAAATTTGGGGGAAATCAGCCGTCTCCAAATTCTTGCGCGCATCCCAGTTTTCTGTGAAGTATTAAACCTCCAGCTGTTAACATCAGTTCGGCAGAAATCCCCCCCATTCTCTTCCCCGCAGCTCAGGATAAAAATGCTGTGTCAGTCTCAGGGTGGCTTGAGCTGCCTGCCTGGCTGAAAAGCAGGCATGTCTTACCGAAGACTTCATCACACAGCCAAACGGCATTATTCCCCTTTTTGAAAAATCCCCAGATTGAAGCGAGGGTGGGGTGGGGTGGGGGGGGGAGTAGATCTGATCCCTGATTCAGTGTTTCTCGTGTTTAATACTGAAAGAATGCAGCAGAGATTTCTCAGAGGCGCAGGGCGGATGTTAGGACATATTTTGTTTTGGCGTTTCATATTTACTGGGAAAAGAAGAGAAAGTTGGACAATCACCAAATCAAAGCCTTCGCCGAAACCACACGAGAAGTGAAAACCCCCAGAGTGGGCGTAATGAATCAAGTTCACCCTGACATCCTATTAGCTGTACAGCTGGGGGCGCTGCGTGCCAGGAGCTATTGACCTCTGCGTGTGGAGCGGAAGAAGCTGGCCGCTCTTCCACTGAAGAGCTGTGAGGTGTAATCATGTGAAGTGGTAGGAAATCCTGCTCTCTACCAAAAGCTCAAGATGAGAGATTCCACATGGGGCCAGGAAGTCTGTTTCATTTCGAGTCGCAACAAGTACGATGTGACGCAGGAATAAATCTTCTTATTCACAGTCGACAGAACACTCGCTCCGTGTTTTAGAGCTTCCACATATGACACAGACACATCTGCGTAAAGAACAGAAACCCTGAATATTTACGCTCTCTGCTGTCGGTGCTATTGAAAGGTTAAACAAAGCATAATTCAAGAAACGGGGATCTAAATATACAATCAGCTTTCAATTAGAGGTAAAAGAGACGTTAAATGGCAAAGTCGGGGGGAATAATTGAGGATAAAATGAGGGTGTGTGTGTTCTGAATTTGTCTTCCTCATTTTCTTATATTGAGACAACGCACAAAACCAGGACTTTATAATTCAGTCACATGGATCACGGTGATCCTAATGGAGGCTGAGCGAGGCGAGGGGGCGTTCTCTGTATCCAGCAGAGCCCCCCCCCCCGCTGTGCATGTGACAGTTGCAGCACGACATCTGTCTGTTCTGCCTGCACACAAGGTGCGTTTGAAATTGAAATAATTTTTGGTTAACCCACACACAAACAAACACAAACACACACAAACACACACAAACACACAGAGTTTGGATGTGATAAGCCGTTTTCAGACGTAACCCAGGGAGGATGTCCACAGAATTCTCCGGAGGTCAAAGGAGATTCTCCGCAGAGGCAGGAACTTTACATATAACTTCCGGCATGGAGATCACGTGTTTCTGTTTAGAGCGGAGGATCTCCTGCTGCGTTCGGACTTTCTGCAGAGTTGATACCAGGGGACCGGCCAGAGAAACTCTGCAGAAAGTCCGAAGCCTCTCACTCGTTCACACACACATCCCCTACAGAGTGTGGATGTCTGAAAGCAATTGGAGTAGTTCTTCTCTTAGCGGCACAGAAACAAGCTCTCTGTGAACTTTGCTGCTTTGGAGCGTCATGATATATTTACCCCGACTTTCTATCTTTCTAATTAATTTATAATTGATGGGATTTCTTTGGCTTAGAGCCTTAGCTTGGGCTGAAATAAGCTTAATGCAGTAAACAAATGCTGCATCAAATCCAGCAGGAACCCTGCACTGTATTAAACTGGAAATCTGCTGTATTTACAACTTATAAACAATCTCTATGACACTCAGTATTGAAAGCCTGAAGCAGCGCGGCTCATTTACAGACTCTGCTGAAAAATAACTCCTCTCAAGTCCTGGTATCTGTTTTCTAAAAGCAAAACAACACACACACACACACACAAACACACACACTCCTGCACCTGTGGAGAAATGGGAACACTTTGCCTTTGTAAATATACACAGTGTGGAGTTTATTTGTGCTCAAACAATGATGAGACTGACACATTCTCTGCAAAAGAGGAGGAAAGCCTGAGTTATCAGTTTCATATCTGCACAGACACAGAGAAAGGAGGGGGCTCCTCTCCCTGACAGCAACAGTTGCCTCCAGTGACACAATTTATGTGTCTCATCCTGCAAACCTGAAGAGGCCCTTTTTTCCAAAAGTGATGCTCACTCAGTGCTAGACGAGTCGTTATTTATTACCCGTGCACATATAGTAACCGCAATGTAGGACCGGTCCTCGGCTGCGGCTGGGAAAGACATCCAGCGCGAGGGGTCGACGAGAGCTCCGTAACAACGCAACTACAATTGCCGGTAAACACTTTTTTCATATCACATTCCACATCTACATTTATTAAATACACGTTGATACATGCACCTGTCTGACGTGTATATTACGCTCTCAGCACTGCTACTGCAAGTCAACACACACAGATGAAGCATGACCAAGAAAAAGTCACTGATGCAGCCAAGAGCAAAGAAGACAGAAATAAAATCTGGAGGAAAAAAAAGGCAAAGTTTGAATCAGCTGTATCTGGACTTTTTTTCTAACCGTCGCGAAACTTTGTTTAATTCCTCTTCTTCATCCGTCTCACACAGGACAGAGAGGGAGGCCGATACATCAGTGAGATTTAATGCTGCCTCATCCTGCTCAGCACTCGAATCACATGGCGCACATCATCAATAATCTTTTTTACGAGGCAGTGCCTTGGCTAAAACACACTGGTAATGTGTTGCTCCTGTTGGAAACACAAATTCCCAACCCCCTGGCATCTTGGGGCTTATTCTCCGGTTTTATTTTCTGCATCTAATTGCAACGCGATATTAAAAGAGCCATTGAGAGTACATTACAGCTCTCTGGCGGGAAAGTGGCATTAAAACTCAGGATGTTGGCTCACGGAAAAGGATTAATCATCGGGCTGCGCTGTAAGGAATGAAAACTTCCTTTTTATTTGCTGAGCTGTTTGACTGTCACACCAGATACCGTACGTTCAGAGTCTGTCCTCACGTTTGCAGCAAACTGGGACAGACGAGGGCAGTTTGGAGGCACTAAAAGCTGCTGTATTAGTAAAAGCGGAACATTAGACGGCACATAACAGTCAAGAGGGAAATCTGAAATGACCACGGTGCTTCTATTTCTGTACTCGTAACAAGCTTTTCCGGCGCAGAGCGTTTACATCATCTGTTCCAGTGCAGATATGACATTCTGTTAACTTGACGTTAAAAGGTCAGGGGTCAACTGAGAAGTTAACACACTGGGCGTCTTTTCTGACCTCAACAATAAATCACATCACCACTGCTTCGTGTTGCTGCCGCCAACCAGAAGAAAAAGTAGGCCATTCCCTGTTTTCTGTATTCTGGGGATGCACAGTACAGAGAGAGACCGATGCTTAAAATGTTGTTTGCACCAGAAGTTATAGCAGAGACGGGAAAATTCCAAAGTGGAAGTGAAGAATTGTGATTTATTACATCTTTAACAACGAGGTCAGAAGCTCCTCGGCCTTTCTAACCCCGGGTTTTTTTCCGAGCTTCTGCTTCATGCCTGCCGAGGCCTGAGGAAATGAGAACACTCCTCCGGTCTCTGAGAAAAGTTACAATACAAGGAAGGAAAAGGAGTCAGTTTGAATCCCAAATGGTTTGGTCGTGGTTTGGAGCCACAAATACACACAATAACAACATTTCTTGGAAAGCAGTGGTGATTTCAGTCATGAGGACCTGAGAGTAACCACTGATCACTGAGAGTAATAGCACAGTACAACCTTCACTCTGAGTTCACTACGCTGCCTTCAGCCACATCACATGTCCCAGTCATCTGACAGCAGAAGGTAGTTTCCCCACAGTGGATCATGTACTTGACCTCCTGACACTCCACTGACACGATTAGTCAGCTACTGGTAATTTTCTCTCTTGTATTATTGTGACATTCTGGGGAAAATGACTCCCTTCCTGCTTTATTTCTGCCAAGTTTAAATTATTAAACAAAAACGATTCCTGGCTTTAGTTCCACTCTCATTTTAATAAATAAAAAATGATGTTAATTGGTTTATAAGTGATGGCGTCTGCAGCTCAGCAACTCGTGTACCAAACCTTTCGCCGACTGTGGTGGATCAAGGTGGCGTTCACGTGAATTTATCAATCTGGAACTTATTTATCTGATTATTGCGACGTCACCTGAACGCTCAAATAGACACAAGAGTGGAATTGATCATCTCATCCATCGCTCAGCAAGAAAACAAATTGGCAAGATTTCAAATGATTCCTTTAAATTCCATTTAACCTTGAACGCAGTTCAGCTAGAACATCTCTCCTAATCTGCATGCTACATGGACGCAGAATTATTTTAATGACCTCCACCAGATATTCGTCTAGCAGATGATCACAAACGGGTACCGCCAGCAACACTAAAATGTATTATTAATGAAGGATATTAATGAAACTCCAGTCCCCCGAAACAACATGTCGACGTGAAAGAAATAAACACGGCAGGAGATTCAATTTGAATCGTCTGAACTACGGAGATAAAAGTGTTTGAATATTTAGCAGTTTGTACATTTATGCCCACAAAGACATACAGAAAAAAAGACACACACACACACACACACCATGGTATTTGCCTGAGGGGCAAAGGGGTAGAAGTATTGATTTCTCCGTTGACATTTGGGGAGGAAACCCTGAGGGACGCCTTGCATCCACTTACGCCCTCAGTCGGGTGAATTAACCACATTTATGCTCTGAGCTAAAACACACACACGCATTACATTAAATTGAAAAAACAATCTGGCAGTGAGATGTCTGGTCTGAGGGAATTTCATGCCACATTTGCAGCATTAAGCTTTGAAGACTTCTCTGTGTAACCAAGCCAAGCGGACAGACTTACACTCCACTAACTAGTGAAAATATGTGGACATCCGTTTGTCCTCAACAGGTGAAAGACTCAAAGTCTGGGTGGGCATGAAAATAGTCCTTCGTCTGATCTTTAATCCGACACACAGAGTTCTCCATGAGAGCTGCACAGCTCCAGGAAAAAGCAACACTGCCCCAAGCTACACCCTCAAAGAAAAACAGACACCAGAGTTCATTCTTCTTGCTCAGTGGCCCGATAATTGTCTGTTTCTGTTTGAGGGATGAGTCACATCCAACCTTTTTCTAAAACACAGACCCCAGGTCGGTGAACACACCATTAACTCACCTATACTCACATGCTTCTAATGACTCATCGGACTTGTCTGCAATCAGCGGCTACTTATTGACAGGCCAAGGACAAAGGTGAGTTGTCTCGGGAAGCTGAGACAACATCAAGGCTTCATTGTCACTTCCTCACTTGGGGCATTTGGGACAAAAGTTCTTTATTAACGTTTAAACTGCCTCCTAATGGACTTCAGTCAATAGAGGAACCAATCATTGTCAAAGCTTTAACGGACACAGACACCTGATGCTTTCAGACATGAAGTGAACCCCGGACAACGCAAATGTCCAAGTCTGGAGTTTCACTTATGTCCCAAAAAAGCCCTGAAAAGTTCAACTTTTCTGTATGTGGCCATTTCAGAAACTCTACTGAGATAGTCTGGTGCAGGATTTAACATATTTACACATTAAAATCCCAATGAACAAGGGCAGCATGACAAAATAAAGTGAGTAACTCATATGAATCCATAGAGGGAAATTTTGTGATTGCTCATTTCAGAGCAAAAGTGGGGGGGTTTGCTTTTAATCAGCCCCCTGCCTATGGATGTCAGTTTGTCACCAAAAAAGAAAAGAAAGTCTGGACAGTAACTGGATCTCACTCCCTCAAATTCCTCTCTGGCAGAACACAAACCACACGACCGACCCTGTGTGTACATAACAAGGTCATTAAAAGGGATTTCTGGGGAATTGAAACTTCATATCCATTTTTGTGGGCCAACTGATGTGGAGGGAGAGCATTTTGTATTCCTAATAAGACTCGCCGCCCGCCTGATAGTTGTCAAAGAGGAAAATCCCACAGAGACAACTGGAGGGTTTAAAGAGTCACGAGAGGCTGCAATTAATGTAATCCCTCACTCTTGGCTTCCGTGTCAAAGAAGCGGGTGATCACGTCCCAATCCTTAAACTCATTCCCGTCACACTGCGCTATTCAGCTCAACTTTTTTTTCTTTAAAGGCGCAAAGGCAGCATCTGTGAGAAGAAAGTGTCACGGATACAAACCATTCATGGATTATTAACAGTGAGTACGAGAGTTTGAGGGGAAACTGACGGCGAACGTGTGAAAGCATGTAACGCGTCTCGAGCCAAATTTCTCCCATCCATACGTTGCCGTCAGCAGTACACATGTACATTGAAATACCTCATGCAAACCTGATTTAACAACCTCTTACACTCTAAAACAAGCTGAAGCACCTCCTCCGCTGATACTGTTGTGGCAACAGATCTTGCAGAAACACATCAGGCAAGAAGCGACACAACACAGGCGCTCGTGCTCGGGTCCTGGATGAGTAAAGGAAACGCAGACGAGATTACGAAACCCCTCACTCCCCCCCCCCCCCCCGACCACATCCCTCTCAGCTGCTTTTATTGACTCACCTTCTCAATCACCGAAAGCTGAGGTCATACCAAAAAAAAGAAAGAAAAATCAGAGCGGTGACTTTATCTCAAGAGCATCTCGAGAACAAACCCTTGCCTGATGGAGCGTGGGTTCAAAGCAGCACATATGGTTATAGAAGAGGTGAAACACTTTCAAGTTGATTTAGACACAAAGACAGAGAAACGTTCTGGAGGTTTGGAGATAGTAGAGATTGATAGGAGAGCGGCAGTGAGGTGAGGTTTTTATCAGCCAAAGTCTTTCCAGACGTCAACCTGTCCAGATGTTCCTGTCGACTGGTTTGTTTTGTCTGTTAGTTTTATGCTGTAAGGAACTTTGTTATCTCCACTGAGGAGTTTGTTGGGTTTTAAGCAAGATTACAGGAGATTACAAAACTTTTTTCAACTTTATTGTTGATTTCTCAGAGAATAATCCATAGATCTTGAAAAAAAATGGAGGACTGATATTTATGAGTGAGTGTAATTTGGTGCATATTCAAATAATAAGAAATCTGGATCTAGTCGATTTAAATGTGGTTTCATTAGGGGACTGTTGGGCCTTGGTGGAGCATTTTCTCTACTGACAATCTCGTTAGCATATTCGATGTTGAACGATAAATAATAAAATGCACCATTCACCACCCTGCACATCCACATACTGTCCACATGCTCGCTCTGCATGGTTCTGGAAACAAAATGAGAATCGTGATTTTCTTGCTTAGAATTAAGATCACGATACTCTCAGGTTCTTTCACAGGGTTCTTCTGGAATCTGTTTTTATTTAAATCTGTCCTTAAGATAAACCTTTCTCAGCTTTTCTCTCACTCGCTGTCACTGCTCATTTTCTGTTACTCGGCATCATGTGGGGTAACGCTGCCTTGTCATTGGTCGAGGCAGAAAGAAAAGGATAATGCAGCATTTCCAGGGTGATTAAGAAATTAGGAGCGCTTGTTTTGATGCAGCAGAATTGATTGAATCCAGATTATGATTTCTACACCATTCATCAAGCAGACCTATCACATGCACACACACACAAGATAAATCAGACCTGACAGAGCCCTGACCCCTGACCTGAATTTCTCTCAACAACTTTGGCGTTTGAACTTTCAGCAGCGGACATCCCTGATCTTCTTGTGGCTTAATGGAAACAAATCGCTGTGGTCACGTTGTAAACCGGTTTGAATTCCCTCTCAGAACGGAGGGCGGTTGTTAGGATTTTGCAATAAGATGTATGACGCATAGCGGTGTACTGTTTGGGCGGATGCATCCTGTTGACCATGCAGTGAACATCATAATGAGCAAAGCAGAGACATCCAGGATGAGCGATGCCCGGGAGAATAAGCTAAAAATGCTCCAGTGGTTTGATGCAATGTCACACGGTATCAGAGGGAAGCTGAACTTGAACCTGCTCTTGAGACTCGTATTATATCTTCCCTGGACTGGAAATGTCAAACGGATTTCACTTTCGGTGGATGCTGCCACTCTTTAGGGCTGAAATTGGGCCCTTTGGCGAGCAGCAGTCAGCCCTGAACCTTTCACACAGTGGAAATGTCACCTGTCACACACACTTATTGTCTGCCAGCGCTGTGTGCATCAGCTCCGTCTGACCCTGTGGGCCGGCGCTTCAGCTGCCGTCATGCCTTGTAACTGGCATCAGCTTGGGAGTCGGAGACCTGGCATGGTCTCAGCACCCCCATATTAACCAGGCTTGCTTTAATACAAGCCATATGTGGATGTGGAAGATGAAGAGTTGCCCATTTACCTGCATTAAAACAGGATTTAACTGCGCTGGCCTATTTAAAATCCAAATATTTAAGCAACGCATGGCGTCATAAAGCAAACAGCCGTTCCTTAAAGTAAAGCCCTGGCATGGAGTGTAAATATAAAGTGTTATGTATCAAAGGGAGGAGGAATCAGTCGATAGTGGAGCTACTTTCTAGAGAGACAAGACTGTTGAAGCATTGTCTTTTCAACGTGGAACTTCAAAGTTACTGTCCATAACAAGAAATGCACGGAGCTCTCTACAAAGACAGACCCGCACTTGAAAAAGCACACGAGGACAGAGGCGAACGAGGCAGAGAAGATACACAGTTCATTTATTCTTTTTGATAGTCTTTATAAGTGTGTGTGTGTGTGTGTGTGTGTGTGTGTGTGTGTGTGTGTGTGTGTGTGTGTGTGTGTGTGTGTGTGTGTGTGTGTGTGTGTGTGTGGGCGACGGTGGCATCTTTCAACTGCTCAACGGACTCAACTGCTGTCAAAACACGACAGCGAAGAAAGGAACGAGGAGGAGGGCGACGCCGAAAGGGAAACAAAAGTGGACAAGGTGTCAGGGAGACGAAAAACAAAGAGGCATGAGGAAAGTTGGCGGAGAGAAGGAGATGAGCGAGGAAGCACGAGAGCATCACAAGAGAAGATATAAGATACAGGCATAGAAAGAAAAAAGAAGGGATCGGTCATTAACATGTTTCAAGTTCTTCTTTGAGGGAAAGTTTTGCTGAGTCCAGCTTCCAGGACCAAATGACCTGAAGGTGAAGTGACCCTCGCCGGTTAAGAAGTGAATCATCTCTGCAGAGAGGCCGTTTATTTGTGTAGATAAGAGGCTGGAAGCTGCACAGAGGAGAACATCTGGTTTCCAGTATGAACCTGCCCCCTTATAACCCATAACCTGTCTTTACTGCGGAGAGAGAGTCAGGCACAGACACAGCTCGCGAACCTGTTGATTTCCCAGCATGCCCCGCTCGCATTCCTGACCTCCTTCTGTCACTCCCTCACTTGACTCGGCCCTGTTGCCTGCGTCGCCCTCACAGTTACACCCCCCCCCCCCCCCCCCAATAGCTGTGCTGGAGTACAAGCTGAACAGTCAAGAGGGATTCGAGAGTGACTGACAGGAGACATTTCATACAGACGGGAGAAAAATACACTCCGAAACAGCCACTATTAGTATAAGCACAGAGAATACACATTCATCTACAATATCTCGGTCGAGTTGCCTGTAAGTGCGAGCGTGAGATGACTGTGACCCGACAAAACCATGAGAGACGGCCCCCCGCTGAGTCGGGAATCCAGTGAGAAGGCCAAAAGGAGAATGATAAGACTACTTTCCCTTAACCTCCCGGCGCCCATTCCTTAATCTGCACCCCACAGAGACCAGGGCAGTGGGATAGTGGCAGAGAGCCCATGAGCAGGGATTTCAATTCTCCCTCCCCCGAGACCGTCCTCGGACAGAAAACGGCGTGGTGTCAAAAGGCGAAGCTTCAGCGATCATTTCAGGTTTATGGAAGAACACGTCATGCAGCAAAAACTGGAAAACCTTGAAAATCAACCTTAAATTAACTTGCAATCTCGCAATTTCAAACCTCAACGTAGTAGAAACCCTTGAGCCATGTTCTTGTATTTACACAATAGGACGTATTACTTCAACTGGACTTCCTGGATCGCATTTCCTTTTCTCATTGGAACCTGTAGCAACATGCCCTCACCACTGAAGACCCCAACACTGTTTTTTGAACACAGCACTATGTGCGGCCCGAGGGTAAATGCTTGACAACAAAATCCCATCCTTTGCTGCAGGGAAGGGAAAAGATTCCAGGTGAGGAAGACTTGGATCCTCACACTACGCAACACAATGAACTAAGTAGGAAAACCTAATCCTTTTATCCTACTATTTAAAGCTGAATGGAAGGATGGGCAAACGATATCATACTTTTCAGCTTTAAGAAAATTGGCCCCAACTATGACCTCAATGAGTGACAGTGCAAACAAATCCATTCATGCGCTTTCGTAATAACAATAAACATAAATCAGAGTTTCTCTTGTACACATGTAATAAAAAGTAGAACTAAACATCATCAGAGAGAAGCTGATGTTCAGATAAGGAAGTTTGGTCCAGGACTTACTGTGAACGGAGCCTTGCTGCTGAGCGGAGGCTTTGGGTGGGCTGATCCTGCTCCGGGGAGGGAGCATCTCCATGTTTTCTCCCTTCTCACCTGGCCTCTGGCTGTGGGCCTGAGTGTGAGCTTTGTCCTGAGGCACGGCGACCATTAAAGACTTCTGTCTGTTCAGGATACCGTCGCTACCGGCCCTCATTAGCTTCTCCCCCACGCTCAGCACCCGGACTCGGCCGGCCGCAGCGCCCGTGCCGTGGCATTCCTTCCTGGGGGAGGGCAGCTTGGACCCGGCCCCTGCCGAGGGGGGCCGGGCCAACCTGGATGCTCTGGACATCCCTGCAGGTCAGTGGATCAGCGGAGCTCCTCAGTCTTCCTCAGCCAGCGTGAATGCAGCTGCGTCCCGTTGGCAATCCAGGGTTTCTCAGACTCTCTGTGAGTGTGGCTCGGTGACTCTCCGGCTCCAGCGTGTTGTGACTGGTGCAGGTAGGCTGAGAGGGCCCCAGGGAGGGAGGGCACTTTTGGGAAGCCGGGTGGGAGGTGAGCTAAGGCTGCGGGG